>NC_091993.1:58603670-58928611 GCF_044704955.1 Pristiophorus japonicus
TTCAGTATTGTGGTTCAGTGTTGGGGTTTCAGTGTTGGGGTGCAGTGTTGGGGTTCAGTGATCGGGGGATCAGTGATCGGGGGTTCTGTGTTGGGGGTTTAATGTTGGGGGTCCGTGTTGGGGGTTCAGTGTTGGGGTGTTCAGTGTTGGGTGTTCAGTATTGGGGGTTCAGCGTTGGAGGTTCAGCGGTGGGGGTTCAGCGTTGGGGGTTCAGTGTTGGGGTTCCGTGTTCTGGGTCAGCTGCGGGGGTTCAGTGTTGGGGTTCAGTGTTCGGGAGTTCAGTGTTGGGGGTTCAATGTTGCAGTTTCAGTGTTGGGGTATCAGTTTTGGGAGTTCAATGTTGGGGGTTCAGTGTTGGAGGTCCGTCTTGCGGCTCAGTGTTGGGGTGTTCAGTGTTGGAAGTTCAGTATTGAGGTGTCAGCGTTTGGGGTCCAGTGTTGGGTTTCAGTGGTGGGGGGTTCAGCGTTGGGGGTTCAGTGTTGGGGGTCAGCGGCGGGGGTTCAGTGTTGTGGTTCAGTGTTGGGGTTCAGTGTTTGGGTGTTCAGTGTTGGGCTTCAATGTTGTGGGTTCAGTGTCTCGGATTCAGTGTTGTGGGCTCAGTGTTGGGGTTCAGTGTTTGGGTGTTCAGTGTTGGGCTTCAATGTTGTGGGTTCAGTGTCTCGGATTCAGTGTTGTGGGCTCAGTGTTGGGGTTCGGTTTTGGGGTTCAGTTGTGGGTGGTTAGTGTTGGGGTTCAGTTTTGGGGACCCACGTTGGGGGTTCAGTGTTGGGCGTTTCAGCTTTGGGGTTCAGTGGTAGCGTTCAGTGTTGGGGGTTCAGTGCTGGGGGCCAGTGTTGGGGGGTCAGTGTTTGGGAACAGTGTTGGGGGCACAGTGTTGGGGTTCAGATTCGGGGGTTCAGTGTTGGAGTTCAGTGTTCGGGAGTTCATTTTTGGGCTTCAATGTTGGGGGTTCAGTGTTGGGGAATCAGTGTCGGGGACTCAATGTTTGGGGGTTCATTGTTGGGGCTCAGTGTTAGGGTTCAGTGTTGGGATTCAGTGTTGGCGGTCAGTGTTGGGGCTCGGAGTTGGGGGTTAAGTTTTGGGTTTCAGTGGTGGGCTGTCAGCATTGGGGTTCAGTGTTCCGGGGGTTCAGCGGCGGGTGATTAATTTTGGGGTTCAGTGTTCGGGTTCAGCATTGCGGGTTCAGTGTTGGGGTTCAGTTTTGGGGGATCCGTGTGGGGTTTCAGTGTTGGGGGGTTCAGCTTTGGGGTTTCGTGTTAGCGTTCAGTGTTGGGGGTTCAGTGCTGGGGGCCAGTGTTGGGGATTCAGTGTTAGGTTTCAGTGTTGCCGGTTCAGGGTTGGGGGTTCAGTGTTGGGGGTTCAGTGTTGGTGGTTCAGTGTTGGAGTTCAGTGTTGGGGTGGTCAGTGTTGGAGGCTCAGTGTTGGGGGATTCAGTGTTGGAGGTTCAGTGTTGGGGATCAGTTTTGGGCGTGGTCAGCGTTGGGGGTTCAGTGTTGCGGGGTTCAGTGTTGGGGTTCAGTGTTGTGGTGTCAGTGTTGGGGGTTCTGTGTTGGATGATTCGGTGTTGGGCTTCAGTGTTGGGGTTCAATGTTTGGAGTGGTTCAGTGTTGGGGGTGGTCAGTGTTGGGGGTCCAATGCTGTGGGTTCAGTGTTGGGGATTAAGTGTTGGGGTTCAGTGTTGATGGTTCAGTGTTGGGGTTCAATGTTGGGGGTTCAATGTTGGGGGTTCAGTGTAGGGGGTTCAGTGTTGTGGGTTCAGTGTTGGGGGTTCAATGCTGGGGTTCGGTGTTGGGGGTTCAGTGTTAGGGCTCAGTTTTCAGGGGTTCAGCGTTGGGGGTTCCGTGTGGGGGTTCCGTGTGGGGGTTCAGTGTCGGGGTTCAGTGCTGGGGTTCCGTCTTGCGGTTCATTGTTGGGGGGTCAGCGTTGGGGGGTCAGCGTTGGGGTTCAGTGTAGGGGTTCAGCGTTGGTGGTTCAGTGTAGAGGTTCAGTGTTGGGGGATTCAGTGTTGTGGTTCACCGTTAGGGGTTCTGTGTTGGAGCTCAGTTTTGGGGCTCCGTTTTGGGGTTCAGTGTTGGGGTTCCAGTTTTGGGGGTCAGTTTGGGGTGTCAGTATTGGGGTTCAGAGTTGGGGGTTCAGTATTGTGGTTCAGTGTTGGGGTCAGTGTTGGGGTTCAGTGTTAGGGTTCAGTGTTGTGACCTGTGTTGGCGGTTCATTGTTGGGGGTCCAGTGTTGGGGGTTCAGTGGTGGGGGTCAGTTTGGGGGTTGAGTATTGGGGTTCGGTGTTGCGGTTCAGTATTGCGAGTCAGTGTTGGGGTTCAGTGTTGGGGTGTTCTGCGTTGGGGTTTCAGTGTTGGGGGTCAGTGTTGGGGTTCAGTGTTAGGGTTCAGTGTTGTGGTCCTGTGTTGGTGGTTCAGTGTTGGGGGTCCAGTGTTGGGGGTTCAGTGGTGGGGGTCAGTTTGGGGGTTTAGTGTTGGGGTTCAGTGTTGGGGTTCAGTGTTGGGGTTCAGTGTTGTGGTTCAGTTTTGGGGATCCGTGTTGGGGGTTCATTGTTGGGTGTTTCAGCTTTGGGGTTCCGTGGTAGCGTTCAGTGTCGGGGGTTCAGTGTTGGGGTTCAGTGTTTGGGTGTTCAGTGTTGGGCTTCAATGTTGTGGGTTCAGTGTTGCGGATTCAGTGTTTGGGTGTTCAGTGTTGGGCTTTAATGTTGTGGGTTCAGTGTTGCGGATTCAGTGTTGGGGGCTCAGTGTTGGGGTCAGTGTTGGGGTTCGGGTTTGGGGTTCAGTGGTTGGTGGTTAGTGTTGGGGTTCAGTTTTTGGGACCCGCGTTGGGGGTTCAGTGTTGGGTGTTTCAGCTTTGGGGTTCAGTGGTAGCGTTCAGTGTTGGGGGTCCAGTGCTGGGGACCAGTGTTGGGGGGTCAGTGTTCGGGTTCAGTGGTTTAGTGTTAGGGTTCAGTGTTGTGGGTTCAGTGTTTGGGTTCAGTATTGGGGGCACAGTGTTGGGGTTCAGTGTCGGGGGTGGTCAGTGTGGGGGTTCAGTGTTGGCGGTCGGTGTTTTTCATTGTTGGGGATTCAGTGTTGGGGATTCAATGTAGGGGTCAGTTTTGGGGGTTCAGTGTTGTGATTTCAGTGTTCAGGGCTTCCGTATTGGGGTTCAGTGTTGAGGGTTCGGTTTGGGGAACCGGTGTTGGGGTTCAGTGTTGGGGTTCAGTTTTGAGTTTCAGTGTTTGGGGGTTCAGTGTTGAGGGGGCAGTGTTGGGGTTCAGTGTGGGGTTCAGTGTTGGGGTTCACCGGTCGGGGTTCTGTGTTCGGGATCAGTTTTGAGGCTCGGTTTTGGGGTTCACTGTTGCGGTTCAGTGTTGGGGACCAGTGTTGGGGGTTCAGTGTTGGAAGTTCAGTGGGGGTCGGTTTGGGGGTTCAGTATTGGGGGTTCAGTATTGGGCGTTCAGTTTTGGGGGTCCAGTGTTGGTGTTCAGTGGTGAGGGTCAGTTTGGGGGTTCAGTATTGGGGTTCCGTTTTGGGCGTTCAGTATTGTGGTTCAGTGTTGGGGGTTCAGTGTTGGGGTGCAGTGTTGGGGTTCAGTAATCGGGGGTTCAGTGATCGGGGGTTCAGTGTTGAGGGTTCAATGTTGCGGTTTCAGTGTTGGGGTATCAGTTTTGGGGGTTCAATGTTGGGGGTTCAGTGTTGGAGGTCCGTCTTGCGGCTCAGTGTTGGGGTGTTCAGTGTTGGGGGTTCAGTATTGAGGTGTCAGCGTTTGGGGTTCAGTGTTGGGTTTCAGTGGTGGGGGGTTCAGCGTTGGGGGTTCAGTGTTGGGGGTCAGCGGCGGGGGTTCAGTGTTAGGGTTCAGTGTCGGGGGTTCAGTGTTGGGCTTCAATGTTGTGGGTTCAGTGTCTCGGATTCAGTGTTGTGGGCTCAGTGTTGGGGTTAGGTTTTGGGGTTCAGTGGTGGGTGGTTAGTGTTGGGGTTCAGTTTTGGGGACCCGCGTTGGGGGTTCAGTGTTGGGTGTTTCAGCTTTGGGGTTCAGTGGTAGCGTTCAGTGTTGGGGGTTCAGTGCTGGGGGCCAGTGTTGGGGGGTCAGTGTTTGGGAACAGTGTTGGGGGCACAGTGTTGGGGTTCAGATTCGGGGGTTCAGTGTTGGAGTTCAGTGTTCGGGAGTTCAGTGTTGGGCTTCAATGTTGGGGGTTCAGTGTTGGGGAATCAGTGTCGGGGACTCAATGTTTGGGGGTTCATTGTTGGGGCTCAGTGTTAGGGTTCAGTGTTGGGATTCAGTGTTGGCGGTCAGTGTTGGGGCTCGGAGTTGGGGGTTAAGTTTTGGGTTTCAGTGGTGGGCTGTCAGCATTGGGGTTCAGTGTTCCGGGGGTTCAGCGGCGGGTGATTAATTTTTGGGTTCAGTGTTCGGGTTCAGCATTGCGGGTTCAGTGTTGGGGTTCAGTTTTGGGGGATCCGTGTGGGGTTTCAGTGTTGGGGGGTTCATCTTTGGGGTTTCGTGTTAGCGTTCAGTTTTGGGGGTTCAGTGCTGGGGGCCAGTGTTGGGGATTCAGTGTTAGGGTTCAGTGTTGCCGGTTCAGGGTTGGGGGTTCAGTGTTGGGGGTTCAGTGTTGGTGGTTCAGTGTTGGAGTTCAGTGTTGGGGTGGTCAGTGTTGGAGGCTCAGTGTTGGGGGATTCAGTGTTGGAGGTTCAGTGTTGGGGATCAGTTTTGGGCGTGGTCAGCGTTGGGCGTTCAGTGTTGGTGTGTTCAGTGTTGGGGGTTCAGTGTTGGGGCTGGTCAGTGTTGGTGGTTCAGTGTTGCGGGGTTCAGTGTTGGGGTTCAGTGTTGTGGTTTCAGTGTTGGGGGTTCTGTGTTGGATGATTCGGTGTTGGGCTTCAGTGTTAGGGTTCAATGTTTGGAGTGGTTCAGTGTTGGGGGTGGTCAGTGTTGGGGGTCCAATGCTGTGGGTTCAGTGTTGGGGATTCAGTGTTGGGGTTCAGTGTTGATGGTTCAGTGTTGGGGTTCAATGTTGGGGGTTCAATGTTGGGGGTTCAGTGTAGGGGGTTCAGTGTTGTGGGTTCAGTGTTGGGGGTTCAATGCTGGGGTTCGGTGTTGGGGGTTCAGTGTTAGGGCTCAGTGTTCAGGGGTTCAGCGTTGGGGGTTCAATGTTGCGGTTTCAGTGTTGGGGTATCAGTTTTGGGGGTTCAATGTTGGGGGCTCAGTGTTGGAGGTCCGTCTTGCGGCTCAGTGTTGGGGTGTTCAGTGTTGGGGGTTCAGTATTGAGGTGTCAGCGTTTCGGGTTCAGTGTTGGGGTGTTCAGCGTCGGGGGTTCAGTGTTGGGGTTCTGTGTTGGGGGTCAGCGGCGGGGGTTCAGTGTTGGGGTTCAGTGTCGGGGGTTCAGTGTTGGTGTTCAGTGTTTGGGTGTTCGGTGTTGGGCTTCAATGTTGTGGGTTCAGTGTCGCGGATTGTGTTTTGGGGAGCTCAGTGTTGGGGTCAGTGTTGGGGTTCGGTTTTGGGGTGCAGTGGTGGGTGGGTAGTGTTGGGGTTCAGTTTTGGGGACCCGCGTTGGGGGTTCAGTGTTGGGTGTTTCAGCTTTGGGGTTCAGTGGTAACGTTCAGTGTTGGGGTTCAGTGCTGGGGGCCAGTATTGGGTGGTCAGTGTTAGGGTTCAGTGGTTCAGTGTTAGGGTTCAGTGTTGTGGGTTCAGTGTTGGGGTTCAGTGTTGGAAGTTCAGTGGGGGGTCGGTTTGGTTGTTCAGTATTGGGGCTAATTGTTGGGGTGTTCATCATTGGGGGTACAATGTTGGGGGTTCAGTGTTGGGGGTCCAGTGTTGGGGTCCAGTGGCGGGGTCAGTTTGGGGGTTCAGTATTGTGGTTCCGTGTTGGGGGTTCGGGTATTGTGGTTCAGTGTTGGGGGTTCAGTGTTGGGGTGCCGTGATCGGGGGTTCAGTGATCGGGGGTTCAGTGTTGGGGGTGTAATGTTGGGGTTTCAGTGTTGGGGTTCCTTTTTGGTGGTCAGTTTTGGAGGTTCAATGTTGGGGGTTCAGTGTTGGAGGTTCAATGTTGGGGGTTCAGTGTTGGAGGTCCGTGTTGGGGGTTCAGTGTTGGGGTGTTCAGTGTTGGGTGTTCAGTATTGGGGGTTCAGCTTTGGGGGTTCAGTGTTGCGGGTTCAGGGTTGGGGGTTCAGTGTTGGGGGTTCAGTGTTGGGGGTTCAGTGTTGGAGTTCAGTGTTGGGGTGGTCAGTGTTGGAGGTTCAGTGTTGGGGGATTCAGTGTTGGGGGTTCAGTGTTGGGGATCAGTTTTGGGCGTGGTCAGCGTTGGGGGTTCAGTGTTGGGGTGTTCACTGCTGGGGGTTCAGTGTTGGGACTGGTCAGTGTTGGTGGTTCAGTGTTGCGGGGTTCAGTGTTGGGGTTCAGTGATGTGGTTTCAGTGTTGGGGGTTCAGTGTTGGATGATTCGGTATTGGGGTTCAGTGTCGGGGTTCAGTGTTTGGGGGTTCAGTGTTGAGGGGGCAGTGTTGGGATTCACCGTTCGGGGTTCTGTATTCGGGATCGGTTTTGGGGCTCAGTTTTGGGGTTCAGAGTTGCGGTTCAGTGTTGGGGTCCAGTGTTGGGGGTTCAGTGTTGGAAGTTCAGTGGGGGTCGGTTTGGGGGTTCAGTATTGGGGCTAATTGTTGGGGTGTTCAGCATTGGGGGTTCAGTGTTGGGGGTACAGTGTTGGGGGTCCAGTGTTGGGGGTTCAGTGGTGGGGGTCAGTTTGGGGGTTCAGTTTTGGGGTTCCGTGTTGGGGGTTCAGTATTGTGGTTCAGTGTTGGGATTTCAGTGTTGGGGTGCAGTGTTGGGGTTCAGTGATCGGGGGATCAGTGATCGGGGGTTCTGTGTTGGGGGTTTAATGTTGGGGGTCCGTGTTGGGGGTTCGGTGTTGGGGTGTTCAGTGTTGGGTGTTCAGTATTGGGGGTTCAGCGTTGGAGGTTCAGCGTTGGGGGTTCAGCGTTGGGGGTTCAGTGTTGGGGTTCCGTGTTCTGGGTCAGCTGCGGGGGTTCAGTGTTGGGGTTCAGTGTTCGGGAGTTCAGTGTTGGGGGTTCAATGTTGCAGTTTCAGTGTTGGGGTATCAGTTTTGGGAGTTCAATGTTGGGGGTTCAGTGTTGGAGGTCCGTCTTGCGGCTCAGTGTTGGGGTGTTCAGTGTTGGAAGTTCAGTATTGAGGTGTCAGCGTTTGGGGTTCAGTGTTGGGTTTCAGTGGTGGGGGGTTCAGCGTTGGGGGTTCAGTGTTGGGGGTCAGCGGCGGGGGTTCAGTGTTGTGGTTCAGTGTTGGGGTTCAGTGTTTGGGTGTTCAGTGTTGGGCTTCAATGTTGTGGGTTCAGTGTCTCGGATTCAGTGTTGTGGGCTCAGTGTTGGGGTTCGGTTTTGGGGTTCAGTGGTGGGTGGTTAGTGTTGGGGTTCAGTTTTGGGGACCCGCGTTGGGGGTTCAGTGTTGGGTGTTTCAGCTTTGGGGTTCAGTGGTAGCGTTCAGTGTTGGGGGTTCAGTGCTGGGGGCCAGTGTTGGGGGGTCAGTGTTTGGGAACAGTGTTGGGGGCACAGTGTTGGGGTTCAGATTCGGGGGTTCAGTGTTGGAGTTCAGTGTTCGGGAGTTCAGTGTTGGGCTTCAATGTTGGGGGTTCAGTGTTGGGGAATCAGTGTCGGGGACTCAATGTTTGGGGGTTCATTGTTGGGGCTCAGTGTTAGGGTTCAGTGTTGGGATTCAGTGTTGGCGGTCAGTGTTGGGGCTCGGAGTTGGGGGTTAAGTTTTGGGTTTCAGTGGTGGGCTGTCAGCATTGGGGTTCAGTGTTCCGGGGGTTCAGCGGCGGGTGATTAATTTTGGGGTTCAGTGTTCGGGTTCAGCATTGCGGGTTCAGTGTTGGGGTTCAGTTTTGGGGGATCCGTGTGGGGTTTCAGTGTTGGGGGGTTCAGCTTTGGGGTTTCGTGTTAGCGTTCAGTGTTGGGGGTTCAGTGCTGGGGGCCAGTGTTGGGGATTCAGTGTTAGGGTTCAGTGTTGCCGGTTCAGGGTTGGGGGTTCAGTGTTGGGGGTTCAGTGTTGGTGGTTCAGTGTTGGAGTTCAGTGTTGGGGTGGTCAGTGTTGGAGGCTCAGTGTTGGGGGATTCAGTGTTGGAGGTTCAGTGTTGGGGATCAGTTTTGGGCGTGGTCAGCGTTGGGGGTTCAGTGTTGGGGTGTTCAGTGTTGGGGGTTCAGTGTTGGGGCTGGTCAGTGTTGGTGGTTCAGTGTTGCGGGGTTCAGTGTTGGGGTTCAGTGTTGTGGTTTCAGTGTTGGGGGTTCTGTGTTGGATGATTCGGTGTTGGGTTTCAGTGTTGGGGTTCAATGTTTGGAGTGGTTCAGTGTTGGGGGTGGTCAGTGTTGGGGGTCCAATGCTGTGGGTTCAGTGTTGGGGATTCAGTGTTGGGGTTCAGTGTTGATGGTTCAGTGTTGGGGTTCAATGTTGGGGGTTCAATGTTGGGGGTTCAATGTTGCGGTTTCAGTGTTGGGGTATCAGTTTTGGGGGTTCAATGTTGGGGGCTCAGTGTTGGAGGTCCGTCTTGCGGCTCAGTGTTGGGTGTTCAGTGTTGGGGGTTCAGTATTGAGGTGTCAGCGTTTCGGGTTCAGTGTTGGGGTGTTCAGCGTCGGGGGTTCAGTGTTGGGGTTCTGTGTTGGGGGTCAGCGGCCGGGGTTCAGTGTTGGGGTTCAGTGTCGGGGGTTCAGTGTTGGGGTTCAGTGTTTGGGTGTTCGGTGTTGGGCTTCAATGTTGTGGGTTCAGTGTCGCGGATTGTGTTTTGGGGAGCTCAGTGTTGGGGTCAGTGTTGGGGTTCGGTTTTGGGGTGCAGTGGTGGGTGGGTAGTGTTGGGGTTCAGTTTTGGGGACCCGCGTTGGGGGTTCAGTGTTGGGTGTTTCAGCTTTGGGGTTCAGTGGTAGCGTTCAGTGTTGGGGTTCAGTGCTGGGGGCCAGTATTGGGTGGTCAGTGTTAGGGTTCAGTGGTTCAGTGTTAGGGTTCAGTGTTGTGGGTTCAGTGTTGGGGTTCAGTGTTGGAAGTTCAGTGGGGGGTCGGTTTGGTTGTTCAGTATTGGGGCTAATTGTTGGGGTGTTCATCATTGGGGGTACAATGTTGGGGGTTCAGTGTTGGGGGTCCAGTGTTGGGGTTCAGTGGCGGGGGTCAGTTTGGGGGTTCAGTATTGTGGTTCCGTGTTGGGGGTTCAGTATTGTGGTTCAGTGTTGGGGGTTCAATGTTGGGGTGCCGTGATCGGGGGTTCAGTGATCGGGGGTTCAGTGTTGGGGGTTTAATGTTGGGGTTTCAGTGTTGGGGTTCCTTTTTGGTGGTCAGTTTTGGAGGTTCAATGTTGGGGGTTCAGTGTTGGAGGTCCGTGTTGGGGGTTCAGTGTTGGGGTGTTCAGTGTTGGGTGTTCAGTATTGGGGGTTCAGCTTTGGGGGTTCAGTGTTGCGGGTTCAGGGTTGGGGGTTCAGTGTTGGGGGTTCAGTGTCGGGGGTTCAGTGTTGGAGTTCAGTGTTGGGGTGGTCAGTGTTGGAGGTTCAGTCTTGGGGGATTCAGTGTTGGGGGTTCAGTGTTGGGGATCAGTTTTGGGCGTGGTCAGCGTTGGGGGTTCAGTGTTGGGGTGTTCAGTGCTGGGGGTTCAGTGTTGGGGCTGGTCAGTGTTGGTGGTTCAGTGTTGCGGGGTTCAGTGTTGGGGTTCAGTGATGTGGTTTCAGTGTTGGGGGTTCAGTGTTGGATGATTCGGTGTTGGGCTTCAGTGTTGGGGTTCAATGTTTGGAGTGGTTCAGTGTTGGGGGGTGGTCAGTGTTGGGGGTCCAATGCTGTGGGTTCAGTGTTGGGGATTCAGTGTTGGGGTTCAGTGTTGGCGGTTCAGTGTCGGGGTTCAATGTTGGGGGTTCAATGTTGGGGGTTCAGTGTAGGGGGTTCAGTGTTGTGGGTTCAGTGTTGGGGGTTCAATGCTGGGGTTCGGTGTTGGGGGTTCAGTGTTAGGGCTCAGTGTTCAGGGGTTCAGCGTTGGGGGTTCCGTGTGGGGGTTCCGTGTGGGGGTTCAGTGTCGGGGTTCAGTGCTGGGGTTCCGTCTTGCGGTTCATTGTTGGGGGGTCAGCGTTGGGGGGTTAGCGTTGGCGTTCAGTGTAGGGGTTCAGCGTTGGTGGTTCAGTGTAGAGGTTCAGTGTTGGGGGATTCAGTGTTGTGGTCACCGTTAGGGGTTCTGTGTTGGAGCTCAGTTTTGGGGCTCCGTTTTGGGGTTCAGTGTTGGGGTTCCAGTTTTGGGGGTCAGTTTGGGGTGTCAGTATTGGGGTTCAGAGTTGGGGGTTCAGTATTGTGGTTCAGTGTTGGGGTCAGTGTTGGGGTTCAGTGTTAGGGTTCAGTGTTGTGGTCCTGTGTTGGCGGTTCATTGTTGGGGGTCCAGTGTTGGGGGTTCAGTGGTGGGGGCCAGTTTGGGGGTTGAGTATTGGGGTTCGGTGTTGCGGTTCAGTATTGCGAGTCAGTGTTGGGGTTCAGTGTTGGGGTGTTCTGCGTTGGGGTTTCAGTGTTGGGGGTCAGTGTTGGGGTTCAGTGTTAGGGTTCAGTGTTGTGGTCCTGTGTTGGTGGTTCAGTGTTGGGGGTCCAGTGTTGGGGGTTCAGTGGTGGGGGTCAGTTTGGGGGTTTAGTGTTGGGGTTCAGTGTTGGGGTTCAGTGTTGGGGTTCAGTGTTGTGGTTCAGTTTTGGGGATCCGTGTTGGGGGTTCATTGTTGGGTGTTTCAGCTTTGGGGTTCCGTGGTAGCGTTCAGTGTCGGGGGTTCAGTGTTGGGGTTCAGTGTTTGGGTGTTCAGTGTTGGGCTTCAATGTTGTGGGTTCAGTGTTGCGGATTCAGTGTTTGGGTGTTCAGTGTTGGGCTTTAATGTTGTGGGTTCAGTGTTGCGGATTCAGTGTTGGGGGCTCAGTGTTGGGGTCAGTGTAGGGGTTCGGGTTTGGGGTTCAGTGGTTGGTGGTTAGTGTTGGGGTTCAGTTTTTGGGACCCGCGTTGGGGGTTCAGTGTTGGGTGTTTCAGCTTTGGGGTTCAGTGGTAGCGTTCAGTGTTGGGGGTCCAGTGCTGGGGACCAGTGTTGGGGGGTCAGTGTTCGGGTTCAGTGGTTTAGTGTTAGGGTTCAGTGTTGTGGGTTCAGTGTTTGGGTTCAGTATTGGGGGCACAGTGTTGGGGTTCAGTGTCGGGGGTGGTCAGTGTGGGGGTTCAGTGTTGGCGGTCAGTGTTTGAGTTCATTGTTGGGGATTCAGTGTTGGGGATTCAATGTAGGGGTCAGTTTTGGGGGTTCAGTGTTGTGATTTCAGTGTTCAGGGCTTCCGTATTGGGGTTCAGTGTTGAGGGTTCGGTTTGGGGAACCGGTGTTGGGGTTCAGTGTTGGGGTTCAGTTTTGAGTTTCAGTGTTTGGGGGTTCAGTGTTGAGGGGGCAGTGTTGGGGTTCAGTGTTGGGGTTCACCGGTCGGGGTTCTGTGTTCGGGATCAGTTTTGAGGCTCGGTTTTGGGGTTCACTGTTGCGGTTCAGTGTTGGGGACCAGTGTTGGGGGTTCAGTGTTGGAAGTTCAGTGGGGGTCGGTTTGGGGGTTCAGTATTGGGGGTTCACTATTGGGCGTTCAGTTTTGGGGGTCCAGTGTTGGTGTTCAGTGGTGAGGGTCAGTTTGGGGGTTCAGTATTGGGGTTCCGTTTTGGACGTTCAGTATTGTGGTTCAGTGTTGGGGGTTCAGTGTTGGGGTGCAGTGTTGGGGTTCAGTAATCGGGGGTTCAGTGATCGGGGGTTCAGGGTTGGGGGTTCAGTGTTGGGGGTTCAGTGTTGGAGTTCAGTGTTGGGCTGGTCAGTGTTGGAGGTTCAGTGTTGGGGGATTCAGTGTCGGGGGTTCAGTGTTGGGGATCAGTTTTGGGCGTGGTCAGCGTTGGGGGTTCAGTGTTGGGGTGTTCAGTGTTGGGGTTCAATGTTTGGAGTGGTTCAGTGTTGGGGGTGGTCAGTGTTGGGGGTCCAATGCTGTGGGTTCAGTGTTGGGGATTCAGTGTTGGGGTTCAGTGTTGATGGTTCAGTGTTGGGGTTCAATGTTGGGGGTTCAATGTTGGGGGTTCAATGTTGCGGTTTCAGTGTTGGGGTATCAGTTTTGGGGGTTCAATGTTGGGGGCTCAGTGTTGGAGGTCCGTCTTGCGGCTCAGTGTTGGGTGTTCAGTGTTGGGGGTTCAGTATTGAGGTGTCAGCGTTTCGGGTTCAGTGTTGGGGTGTTCAGCGTCGGGGGTTCAGTGTTGGGGTTCTGTGTTGGGGGTCAGCGGCCGGGGTTCAGTGTTGGGGTTCAGTGTCGGGGGTTCAGTGTTGGGGTTCAGTGTTTGGGTGTTCGGTGTTGGGCTTCAATGTTGTGGGTTCAGTGTCGCGGATTGTGTTTTGGGGAGCTCAGTGTTGGGGTCAGTGTTGGGGTTCGGTTTTGGGGTGCAGTGGTGGGTGGGTAGTGTTGGGGTTCAGTTTTGGGGACCCGCGTTGGGGGTTCAGTGTTGGGTGTTTCAGCTTTGGGGTTCAGTGGTAGCGTTCAGTGTTGGGGTTCAGTGCTGGGGGCCAGTATTGGGTGGTCAGTGTTAGGGTTCAGTGGTTCAGTGTTAGGGTTCAGTGTTGTGGGTTCAGTGTTGGGGTTCAGTGTTGGAAGTTCAGTGGGGGGTCGGTTTGGTTGTTCAGTATTGGGGCTAATTGTTGGGGTGTTCATCATTGGGGGTACAATGTTGGGGGTTCAGTGTTGGGGGTCCAGTGTTGGGGTTCAGTGGCGGGGGTCAGTTTGGGGGTTCAGTATTGTGGTTCCGTGTTGGGGGTTCAGTATTGTGGTTCAGTGTTGGGGGTTCAATGTTGGGGTGCCGTGATCGGGGGTTCAGTGATCGGGGGTTCAGTGTTGGGGGTTTAATGTTGGGGTTTCAGTGTTGGGGTTCCTTTTTGGTGGTCAGTTTTGGAGGTTCAATGTTGGGGGTTCAGTGTTGGAGGTCCGTGTTGGGGGTTCAGTGTTGGGGTGTTCAGTGTTGGGTGTTCAGTATTGGGGGTTCAGCTTTGGGGGTTCAGTGTTGCGGGTTCAGGGTTGGGGGTTCAGTGTTGGGGGTTCAGTGTCGGGGGTTCAGTGTTGGAGTTCAGTGTTGGGGTGGTCAGTGTTGGAGGTTCAGTGTTGGGGGATTCAGTGTTGGGGGTTCAGTGTTGGGGATCAGTTTTGGGCGTGGTCAGCGTTGGGGGTTCAGTGTTGGGGTGTTCAGTGCTGGGGGTTCAGTGTTGGGGTTCCGTGTTCTGGGTCAGCTGCGGGGGTTCAGTGTTGGGGTTCAGTGTTCGGGAGTTCAGTGTTGGGGGTTCAATGTTGCAGTTTCAGTGTTGGGGTATCAGTTTTGGGAGTTCAATGTTGGGGGTTCCGTGTTGGAGGTCCGTCTTGCGGCTCAGTGTTGGGGTGTTCAGTGTTGGAAGTTCAGTATTGAGGTGTCAGCGTTTGGGGTTCAGTGTTGGGTTTCAGTGGTGGGGGGTTCAGCGTTGGGGGTTCAGTGTTGGGGGTCAGCGGCGGGGGTTCAGTGTTGTGGTTCAGTGTTGGGGTTCAGTGTTTGGGTGTTCAGTGTTGGGCTTCAATGTTGTGGGTTCAGTGTCTCGGATTCAGTGTTGTGGGCTCAGTGTTGGGGTTCGGTTTTGGGGTTCAGTGGTGGGTGGTTAGTGTTGGGGTTCAGTTTTGGGGACCCGCGTTGGGGGTTCAGTGTTGGGTGTTTCAGCTTTGGGGTTCAGTGGTAGCGTTCAGTGTTGGGGGTTCAGTGCTGGGGGCCAGTGTTGGGGGGTCAGTGTTTGGGAACAGTGTTGGGGGCACAGTGTTGGGGTTCAGATTCGGGGGTTCAGTGTTGGAGTTCAGTGTTCGGGAGTTCAGTGTTGGGCTTCAATGTTGGGGGTTCAGTGTTGGGGAATCAGTGTCGGGGACTCAATGTTTGGGGGTTCATTGTTGGGGCTCAGTGTTAGGGTTCAGTGTTGGGATTCAGTGTTGGCGGTCAGTGTTGGGGCTCGGAGTTGGGGGTTAAGTTTTGGGTTTCAGTGGTGGGCTGTCAGCATTGGGGTTCAGTGTTCCGGGGGTTCAGCGGCGGGTGATTAATTTTGGGGTTCAGTGTTCGGGTTCAGCATTGCGGGTTCAGTGTTGGGGTTCAGTTTTGGGGGATCCGTGTGGGGTTTCAGTGTTGGGGGGTTCAGCTTTGGGGTTTCGTGTTAGCGTTCAGTGTTGGGGGTTCAGTGCTGGGGGCCAGTGTTGGGGATTCAGTGTTAGGGTTCAGTGTTGCCGGTTCAGGGTTGGGGGTTCAGTGTTGGGGGTTCAGTGTTGGTGGTTCAGTGTTGGAGTTCAGTGTTGGGGTGGTCAGTGTTGGAGGCTCAGTGTTGGGGGATTCAGTGTTGGAGGTTCAGTGTTGGGGATCAGTTTTGGGCGTGGTCAGCGTTGGGGGTTCAGTGTTGGGGTGTTCAGTGTTGGGGGTTCAGTGTTGGGGCTGGTCAGTGTTGGTGGTTCAGTGTTGCGGGGTTCAGTGTTGGGGTTCAGTGTTGTGGTTTCAGTGTTGGGGGTTCTGTGTTGGATGATTCGGTGTTGGGTTTCAGTGTTGGGGTTCAATGTTTGGAGTGGTTCAGTGTTGGGGGTGGTCAGTGTTGGGGGTCCAATGCTGTGGGTTCAGTGTTGGGGATTCAGTGTTGGGGTTCAGTGTTGATGGTTCAGTGTTGGGGTTCAATGTTGGGGGTTCAATGTTGGGGGTTCAATGTTGCGGTTTCAGTGTTGGGGTATCAGTTTTGGGGGTTCAATGTTGGGGGCTCAGTGTTGGAGGTCCGTCTTGCGGCTCAGTGTTGGGTGTTCAGTGTTGGGGGTTCAGTATTGAGGTGTCAGCGTTTCGGGTTCAGTGTTGGGGTGTTCAGCGTCGGGGGTTCAGTGTTGGGGTTCTGTGTTGGGGGTCAGCGGCCGGGGTTCAGTGTTGGGGTTCAGTGTCGGGGGTTCAGTGTTGGGGTTCAGTGTTTGGGTGTTCGGTGTTGGGCTTCAATGTTGTGGGTTCAGTGTCGCGGATTGTGTTTTGGGGAGCTCAGTGTTGGGGTCAGTGTTGGGGTTCGGTTTTGGGGTGCAGTGGTGGGTGGGTAGTGTTGGGGTTCAGTTTTGGGGACCCGCGTTGGGGGTTCAGTGTTGGGTGTTTCAGCTTTGGGGTTCAGTGGTAGCGTTCAGTGTTGGGGTTCAGTGCTGGGGGCCAGTATTGGGTGGTCAGTGTTAGGGTTCAGTGGTTCAGTGTTAGGGTTCAGTGTTGTGGGTTCAGTGTTGGGGTTCAGTGTTGGAAGTTCAGTGGGGGGTCGGTTTGGTTGTTCAGTATTGGGGCTAATTGTTGGGGTGTTCATCATTGGGGGTACAATGTTGGGGGTTCAGTGTTGGGGGTCCAGTGTTGGGGTTCAGTGGCGGGGGTCAGTTTGGGGGTTCAGTATTGTGGTTCCGTGTTGGGGGTTCAGTATTGTGGTTCAGTGTTGGGGGTTCAATGTTGGGGTGCCGTGATCGGGGGTTCAGTGATCGGGGGTTCAGTGTTGGGGGTTTAATGTTGGGGTTTCAGTGTTGGGGTTCCTTTTTGGTGGTCAGTTTTGGAGGTTCAATGTTGGGGGTTCAGTGTTGGAGGTCCGTGTTGGGGGTTCAGTGTTGGGGTGTTCAGTGTTGGGTGTTCAGTATTGGGGGTTCAGCTTTGGGGGTTCAGTGTTGCGGGTTCAGGGTTGGGGGTTCAGTGTTGGGGGTTCAGTGTCGGGGGTTCAGTGTTGGAGTTCAGTGTTGGGGTGGTCAGTGTTGGAGGTTCAGTGTTGGGGGATTCAGTGTTGGGGGTTCAGTGTTGGGGATCAGTTTTGGGCGTGGTCAGCGTTGGGGGTTCAGTGTTGGGGTGTTCAGTGCTGGGGGTTCAGTGTTGGGGCTGGTCAGTGTTGGTGGTTCAGTGTTGCGGGGTTCAGTGTTGGGGTTCAGTGATGTGGTTTCAGTGTTGGGGGTTCAGTGTTGGATGATTCGGTGTTGGGCTTCAGTGTTGGGGTTCAATGTTTGGAGTGGTTCAGTGTTGGGGGGTGGTCAGTGTTGGGGGTCCAATGCTGTGGGTTCAGTGTTGGGGATTCAGTGTTGGGGTTCAGTGTTGGCGGTTCAGTGTCGGGGTTCAATGTTGGGGGTTCAATGTTGGGGGTTCAGTGTAGGGGGTTCAGTGTTGTGGGTTCAGTGTTGGGGGTTCAATGCTGGGGTTCGGTGTTGGGGGTTCAGTGTTAGGGCTCAGTGTTCAGGGGTTCAGCGTTGGGGGTTCCGTGTGGGGGTTCCGTGTGGGGGTTCAGTGTCGGGGTTCAGTGCTGGGGTTCCGTCTTGCGGTTCATTGTTGGGGGGTCAGCGTTGGGGGGTTAGCGTTGGCGTTCAGTGTAGGGGTTCAGCGTTGGTGGTTCAGTGTAGAGGTTCAGTGTTGGGGGATTCAGTGTTGTGGTTCACCGTTAGGGGTTCTGTGTTGGAGCTCAGTTTTGGGGCTCCGTTTTGGGGTTCAGTGTTGGGGTTCCAGTTTTGGGGGTCAGTTTGGGGTGTCAGTATTGGGGTTCAGAGTTGGGGGTTCAGTATTGTGGTTCAGTGTTGGGGTCAGTGTTGGGGTTCAGTGTTAGGGTTCAGTGTTGTGGTCCTGTGTTGGCGGTTCATTGTTGGGGGTCCAGTGTTGGGGGTTCAGTGGCGGGGGTCAGTTTGGGGGTTGAGTATTGGGGTTCGGTGTTGCGGTTCAGTATTGCGAGTCAGTGTTGGGGTTCAGTGTTGGGGTGTTCTGCGTTGGGGTTTCAGTGTTGGGGGTCAGTGTTGGGGTTCAGTGTTAGGGTTCAGTGTTGTGGTCCTGTGTTGGTGGTTCAGTGTTGGGGGTCCAGTGTTGGGGGTTCAGTGGTGGGGGTCAGTTTGGGGGTTTAGTGTTGGGGTTCAGTGTTGGGGTTCAGTGTTGGGGGTTCAGTGTTGGGGGGTTCAGTGTTGGGAATCAGTGTTGGGCTTCATTGTTGGGGTTGTGTGTTGGTGGTCCAGTGTTGGGGGTTCAGTGTTGGGGTTCAGTGTTGGGGTCCAGTGTGGGGGTTCAGTGAGGGTGTTCAGTGCTGGGATTCACTCTTGTGGGTTCAGTGTTGGGGTTCAGTGTTGGTGCTCAGCATTGGGAGTTCAGTGTTGTGGTTCAGTGTTGGGCTTCATTGGTGGGGTTCATTGGTGGGGGTTCGGTGTTGGGGTTCAATGTTGGGCGCCAGTGTTGGGGTTCATTGGTAGGTTTCATTGGTGGCGGTTCGGTGTTGGGGTTCAGTGTTGGGGATTCAGTGTTGGGGTTCAGTATTGGGGTTCAATTTTGGGGATTCAGTGTTGGCGGTTCAGTGTCGGGGATTCAGTGTTGGGGTTCAGTGTTGGGGTTCAGTGTTGGGTGTTCAGTGTTGGGGTTCAGTGTTGGGCGTTTGTCAGCGTTGGGGGGGTCAGTGTTGATGTGTTCAGTGTTGGGGGTTCAGTGTCGGGGCTGGTCAGTGTTTGGGGTTCAGTGTTTGGGGGTTCAGTGTTGGTGTTCAGTGTTGGGGTTTAATGTTGGGGTTCAGTGTTGGACTGGTCCGTTTTGTGGGTTCAGTGTTGGGTGTTCATTGTTGGGGGTTCAGTGTTGGGGATTCAGTGTTGGGGGTTCAATGTTGGGTTTAGTGTTGGGGGTCAGTGTTGGGGTGTTCAGTGTTGGGGTGTTCTGCGTTGGGGTTTCAGTGTTGGGGGTCAGTGTTGGGGTTCAGTGTTAGGGTTCAGTGTTGTGGTCCTGTGTTGGTGGTTCAGTGTTGGGGGTCCAGTGTTGGGGGTTCAGTGGTGGGGGTCAGTTTGGGGGTTTAGTGTTGGGGTTCAGTGTTGGGGTTCAGTGTTGGGGGTTCAGTGTTGGGGGGTTCAGTGTTGGGAATCAGTGTTGGGCTTCATTGTTGGGGTTGTGTGTTGGTGGTCCAGTGTTGGGGGTTCAGTGTTGGGGTTCAGTGTTGGGGTCCAGTGTGGGGGTTCAGTGAGGGTGTTCAGTGCTGGGATTCACTCTTGTGGTTTCAGTGTTGGGGTTCAGTGTTGGTGCTCAGCATTGGGAGTTCAGTGTTGGGGTTCAGTGTTGGGGTTCATTGGTGGGGTTCATTGGTGGGGGTTCGGTGTTGGGGTTCAATGTTGGGTGCCAGTGTTGGGGTTCATTGGTAGGGTTCATTGGTGGCGGTTCGGTGTTGGGGTTCAGTGTTGGGGATTCAGTGTTGGAGTTCAGTATTGGGGTTCAATTTTGGGGATTCAGTGTTGATGGTTCAGTGTCGGGGATTCAGTGTTGGGGTTCAGTGTTGGGGTTCAGTGTTGGGTGTTCAGTGTTGGGGTTCAGTGTTGGGGGTTCAATGCTGGGGTTCGGTGTTGGGGGTTCAGTGTTAGGGCTCAGTGTTCAGGGGTTCAGCGTTGGGGGTTCCGTGTGGGGGTTCCGTGTGGGGGTTCAGTGTCGGGGTTCAGTGCTGGGGTTCCGTCTTGCGGTTCATTGTTGGGGGGTCAGCGTTGGGGGGTTAGCGTTGGCGTTCAGTGTAGGGGTTCAGCGTTGGTGGTTCAGTGTAGAGGTTCAGTGTTGGGGGATTCAGTGTTGTGGTTCACCGTTAGGGGTTCTGTGTTGGAGCTCAGTTTTGGGGCTCCGTTTTGGGGTTCAGTGTTGGGGTTCCAGTTTTGGGGGTCAGTTTGGGGTGTCAGTATTGGGGTTCAGAGTTGGGGGTTCAGTATTGTGGTTCAGTGTTGGGGTCAGTGTTGGGGTTCAGTGTTAGGGTTCAGTGTTGTGGTCCTGTGTTGGCGGTTCATTGTTGGGGGTCCAGTGTTGGTGGTTCAGTGGTGGGGGTCAGTTTGGGGGTTGAGTATTGGGGTTCGGTGTTGCGGTTCAGTATTGCGAGTCAGTGTTGGGGTTCAGTGTTGGGGTGTTCTGCGTTGGGGTTTCAGTGTTGGGGGTCAGTGTTGGGGTTCAGTGTTAGGGTTCAGTGTTGTGGTCCTGTGTTGGTGGTTCAGTGTTGGGGGTCCAGTGTTGGGGGTTCAGTGGTGGGGGTCAGTTTGGGGGTTTAGTGTTGGGGTTCAGTGTTGGGGTTCAGTGTTGGGGTTCAGTGTTGTGGTTCAGTTTTGGGGATCCGTGTTGGGGGTTCATTGTTGGGTGTTTCAGCTTTGGGGTTCCGTGGTAGCGTTCAGTGTCGGGGGTTCAGTGTTGGGGTTCAGTGTTTGGGTGTTCAGTGTTGGGCTTCAATGTTGTGGGTTCAGTGTTGCGGATTCAGTGTTTGGGTGTTCAGTGTTGGGCTTTAATGTTGTGGGTTCAGTGTTGCGGATTCAGTGTTGGGGGCTCAGTGTTGGGGTCAGTGTTGGGGTTCGGGTTTGGGGTTCAGTGGTTGGTGGTTAGTGTTGGGGTTCAGTTTTTGGGACCCGCGTTGGGGGTTCAGTGTTGGGTGTTTCAGCTTTGGGGTTCAGTGGTAGCGTTCAGTGTTTTGGGTCCAGTGCTGGGGACCAGTGTTGGGGGGTCAGTGTTCGGGTTCAGTGGTTTAGTGTTAGGGTTCAGTGTTGTGGGTTCAGTGTTTGGGTTCAGTATTGGGGGCACAGAGTTGGGGTTCAGTGTCGGGGGTGGTCAGTGTGGGGGTTCAGTGTTGGCGGTCAGTGTTTGAGTTCATTGTTGGGGATTCAGTGTTGGGGATTCAATGTAGGGGTCAGTTTTGGGGGTTCAGTGTTGTGATTTCAGTGTTCAGGGCTTCCGTATTGGGGTTCAGTGTTGAGGGTTCGGTTTGGGGAACCGGTGTTGGGGTTCAGTGTTGGGGTTCAGTTTTGAGTTTCAGTGTTTGGGGGTTCAGTGTTGAGGGGGCAGTGTTGGGGTTCAGTGTGGGGTTCAGTGTTGGGGTTCACCGGTCGGGGTTCTGTGTTCGGGATCAGTTTTGAGGCTCGGTTTTGGGGTTCACTGTTGCGGTTCAGTGTTGGGGACCAGTGTTGGGGGTTTAGTGTTGGAAGTTCAGTGGGGGTCGGTTTGGGGGTTCAGTATTGGGGGTTCAGTATTGGGCGTTCAGTTTTGGGGGTCCAGTGTTGGTGTTCAGTGGTGAGGGTCAGTTTGGGGGTTCAGTATTGGGGTTCCGTTTTGGGCGTTCAGTATTGTGGTTCAGTGTCGGGGGTTCAGTGTTGGGGTGCAGTGTTGGGGTTCAGTAATCGGGGGTTCAGTGCTCGGGGGTTCAGGGTTGGGGGTTCAGTGTTGGGGGTTCAGTGTTGGAGTTCAGTGTTGGGCTGGTCAGTGTTGGAGGTTCAGTGTTGGGGGATTCAGTGTTGGGGGTTCAGTGTTGGGGATCAGTTTTGGGCGTGGTCAGCGTTGGGGGTTCAGTGTTGGGGTGTTCAGTGTTGGTGGCTCAGTGTTGGGGCTGGTCAGTGTTGGTGGTTCAGTGTTGCGGGGTTCAGTGTTGGGGTTCAGTATTGGGGGTTCAGCGTTGGAGGTTCAGTGTTGGGGGTTCAGCGTTTGGGGGTTCAGTGTTGGGGTTCCGTGTTCTGGGTCAGCTGCGGGGGTTCAGTGTTGGGGTTCAGTGTTCGGCGATTCAGTGTTGGGGGTTCAATGTTGCGGTTTCAGTGTTGGGGTATCAGTTTTGGGCGTTCAATGTTGGGGGTTCAGTGTTGGAGGTCCGTCTTGCGGCTCAGTGTTGGGGTGTTCAGTGTTGGGGGTTCAGTATTGAGGTGTCAGCGTTTGGGGTTCAGTGTTGGGTTTCAGTGGTGGGGGGTTCAGCGTTGGGGGTTCAGTGTTGGGGGTCAGCGGCGGGGGTTCAGTGTTAGGGTTCAGTGTCGGGGGTTCAGTGTTGGGCTTCAATGTTGTGGGTTCAGTGTCTCGGATTCAGTGTTGTGGGCTCAGTGTTGGGGTTCGGTTTTGGGGTTCAGTGGTGGGCGGTTAGTGTTGGGGTTCAGTTTTGGGACCCGCGTTGGGGGTTCAGTGTTGGGTGTTTCAGCTTTGGGGTTCAGTGGTAGCGTTCAGTGTTGGGGGTTCAGTGCTGGGGGCCAGTGTTGGGGGGTCAGTGTTTGGGAACAGTGTTGGGGGCACAGTGTTGGGGTTCAGATTCGGGGGTTCAGTGTTGGAGTTCAGTGTTCGGGAGTTCAGTGTTGGGCTTCAATGTTGGGGGTTCAGTGTTGGGGAATCAGTGTCGGGGACTCAATGTTTGGGGGTTCATTGTTGGGGCTCAGTGTTAGGGTTCAGTGTTGGGGTTCAGTGTCGGGGGTTCAGTGTTGGTGTTCAGTGTTTGGGTGTTCGGTGTTGGGCTTCAATGTTGTGGGTTCAGTGTCGCGGATTGTGTTTTGGGGAGCTCAGTGTTGGGGTCAGTGTTGGGGTTCGGTTTTGGGGTGCAGTGGTGGGTGGGTAGTGTTGGGGTTCAGTTTTGGGGACCCGCGTTGGGGGTTCAGTGTTGGGTGTTTCAGCTTTGGGGTTCAGTGGTAACGTTCAGTGTTGGGGTTCAGTGCTGGGGGCCAGTATTGGGTGGTCAGTGTTAGGGTTCAGTGGTTCAGTGTTAGGGTTCAGTGTTGTGGGTTCAGTGTTGGGGTTCAGTGTTGGAAGTTCAGTGGGGGGTCGGTTTGGTTGTTCAGTATTGGGGCTAATTGTTGGGGTGTTCATCATTGGGGGTACAATGTTGGGGGTTCAGTGTTGGGGGTCCAGTGTTGGGGTTCAGTGGCGGGGTCAGTTTGGGGGTTCAGTATTGTGGTTCCGTGTTGGGGGTTCGGGTATTGTGGTTCAGTGTTGGGGGTTCAGTGTTGGGGTGCCGTGATCGGGGGTTCAGTGATCGGGGGTTCAGTGTTGGGGGTGTAATGTTGGTGTTTCAGTGTTGGGGTTCCTTTTTGGTGGTCAGTTTTGGAGGTTCAATGTTGGGGGTTCAGTGTTGGAGGTTCAATGTTGGGGGTTCAGTGTTGGAGGTCCGTGTTGGGGGTTCAGTGTTGGGGTGTTCAGTGTTGGGTGTTCAGTATTGGGGGTTCAGCTTTGGGGGTTCAGTGTTGCGGGTTCAGGGTTGGGGGTTCAGTGTTGGGGGTTCAGTGTTGGGGGTTCAGTGTTGGAGTTCAGTGTTGGGGTGGTCAGTGTTGGAGGTTCAGTGTTGGGGGATTCAGTGTTGGGGGTTCAGTGTTGGGGATCAGTTTTGGGCGTGGTCAGCGTTGGGGGTTCAGTGTTGGGGTGTTCAGTGCTGGGGGTTCAGTGTTGGGACTGGTCAGTGTTGGTGGTTCAGTGTTGCGGGGTTCAGTGTTGGGGTTCAGTGATGTGGTTTCAGTGTTGGGGGTTCAGTGTTGGATGATTCGGTATTGGGGTTCAGTGTCGGGGTTCAGTGTTTGGGGGTTCAGTGTTGAGGGGGCAGTGTTGGGATTCACCGTTCGGGGTTCTGTATTCGGGATCGGTTTTGGGGCTCAGTTTTGGGGTTCAGAGTTGCGGTTCAGTGTTGGGGTCCAGTGTTGGGGGTTCAGTGTTGGAAGTTCAGTGGGGGTCGGTTTGGGGGTTCAGTATTGGGGCTAATTGTTGGGGTGTTCAGCATTGGGGGTTCAGTGTTGGGGGTACAGTGTTGGGGGTCCAGTGTTGGGGGTTCAGTGTCGGGGGTTCAGTGTTGGGGTTCAGTGTTTGGGTGTTCGGTGTTGGGCTTCAATGTTGTGGGTTCAGTGTCGCGGATTGTGTTTTGGGGAGCTCAGTGTTGGGGTCAGTGTTGGGGTTCGGTTTTGGGGTGCAGTGGTGGGTGGGTAGTGTTGGGGTTCAGTTTTGGGGACCCGCGTTGGGGGTTCAGTGTTGGGTGTTTCAGCTTTGGGGTTCAGTGGTAGCGTTCAGTGTTGGGGTTCAGTGCTGGGGGCCAGTATTGGGTGGTCAGTGTTAGGGTTCAGTGGTTCAGTGTTAGGGTTCAGTGTTGTGGGTTCAGTGTTGGGGTTCAGTGTTGGAAGTTCAGTGGGGGGTCGGTTTGGTTGTTCAGTATTGGGGCTAATTGTTGGGGTGTTCATCATTGGGGGTACAATGTTGGGGGTTCAGTGTTGGGGGTCCAGTGTTGGGGTTCAGTGGCGGGGGTCAGTTTGGGGGTTCAGTATTGTGGTTCCGTGTTGGGGGTTCAGTATTGTGGTTCAGTGTTGGGGGTTCAATGTTGGGGTGCCGTGATCGGGGGTTCAGTGATCGGGGGTTCAGTGTTGGGGGTTTAATGTTGGGGTTTCAGTGTTGGGGTTCCTTTTTGGTGGTCAGTTTTGGAGGTTCAATGTTGGGGGTTCAGTGTTGGAGGTCCGTGTTGGGGGTTCAGTGTTGGGGTGTTCAGTGTTGGGTGTTCAGTATTGGGGGTTCAGCTTTGGGGGTTCAGTGTTGCGGGTTCAGGGTTGGGGGTTCAGTGTTGGGGGTTCAGTGTCGGGGGTTCAGTGTTGGAGTTCAGTGTTGGGGTGGTCAGTGTTGGAGGTTCAGTGTTGGGGGATTCAGTGTTGGGGGTTCAGTGTTGGGGATCAGTTTTGGGCGTGGTCAGCGTTGGGGGTTCAGTGTTGGGGTGTTCAGTGCTGGGGGTTCAGTGTTGGGGCTGGTCAGTGTTGGTGGTTCAGTGTTGCGGGGTTCAGTGTTGGGGTTCAGTGATGTGGTTTCAGTGTTGGGGGTTCAGTGTTGGATGATTCGGTGTTGGGCTTCAGTGTTGGGGTTCAATGTTTGGAGTGGTTCAGTGTTGGGGGGTGGTCAGTGTTGGGGGTCCAATGCTGTGGGTTCAGTGTTGGGGATTCAGTGTTGGGGTTCAGTGTTGGCGGTTCAGTGTCGGGGTTCAATGTTGGGGGTTCAATGTTGGGGGTTCAGTGTAGGGGGTTCAGTGTTGTGGGTTCAGTGTTGGGGGTTCAATGCTGGGGTTCGGTGTTGGGGGTTCAGTGTTAGGGCTCAGTGTTCAGGGGTTCAGCGTTGGGGGTTCCGTGTGGGGGTTCCGTGTGGGGGTTCAGTGTCGGGGTTCAGTGCTGGGGTTCCGTCTTGCGGTTCATTGTTGGGGGGTCAGCGTTGGGGGGTTAGCGTTGGCGTTCAGTGTAGGGGTTCAGCGTTGGTGGTTCAGTGTAGAGGTTCAGTGTTGGGGGATTCAGTGTTGTGGTTCACCGTTAGGGGTTCTGTGTTGGAGCTCAGTTTTGGGGCTCCGTTTTGGGGTTCAGTGTTGGGGTTCCAGTTTTGGGGGTCAGTTTGGGGTGTCAGTATTGGGGTTCAGAGTTGGGGGTTCAGTATTGTGGTTCAGTGTTGGGGTCAGTGTTGGGGTTCAGTGTTAGGGTTCAGTGTTGTGGTCCTGTGTTGGCGGTTCATTGTTGGGGGTCCAGTGTTGGGGGTTCAGTGGCGGGGGTCAGTTTGGGGGTTGAGTATTGGGGTTCGGTGTTGCGGTTCAGTATTGCGAGTCAGTGTTGGGGTTCAGTGTTGGGGTGTTCTGCGTTGGGGTTTCAGTGTTGGGGGTCAGTGTTGGGGTTCAGTGTTAGGGTTCAGTGTTGTGGTCCTGTGTTGGTGGTTCAGTGTTGGGGGTCCAGTGTTGGGGGTTCAGTGGTGGGGGTCAGTTTGGGGGTTTAGTG
Organism: Pristiophorus japonicus; assembly: GCF_044704955.1. Taxonomy (NCBI): domain Eukaryota; kingdom Metazoa; phylum Chordata; class Chondrichthyes; family Pristiophoridae; genus Pristiophorus; species Pristiophorus japonicus. The sequence goes on from NC_091993.1 coordinate 58,628,159, forward strand.
TTGGGGTTCAGTGTTGGGGTTCAGTGTTGGGGGTTCAGTGTTGGGGGGTTCAGTGTTGGGAATCAGTGTTGGGCTTCATTGTTGGGGTTGTGTGTTGGTGGTCCAGTGTTGGGGGTTCAGTGTTGGGGTTCAGTGTTGGGGTCCAGTGTGGGGGTTCAGTGAGGGTGTTCAGTGCTGGGATTCACTCTTGTGGGTTCAGTGTTGGGGTTCAGTGTTGGTGCTCAGCATTGGGAGTTCAGTGTTGTGGTTCAGTGTTGGGCTTCATTGGTGGGGTTCATTGGTGGGGGTTCGGTGTTGGGGTTCAATGTTGGGCGCCAGTGTTGGGGTTCATTGGTAGGTTTCATTGGTGGCGGTTCGGTGTTGGGGTTCAGTGTTGGGGATTCAGTGTTGGGGTTCAGTATTGGGGTTCAATTTTGGGGATTCAGTGTTGGCGGTTCAGTGTCGGGGATTCAGTGTTGGGGTTCAGTGTTGGGGTTCAGTGTTGGGTGTTCAGTGTTGGGGTTCAGTGTTGGGCGTTTGTCAGCGTTGGGGGGGTCAGTGTTGATGTGTTCAGTGTTGGGGGTTCAGTGTCGGGGCTGGTCAGTGTTTGGGGTTCAGTGTTTGGGGGTTCAGTGTTGGTGTTCAGTGTTGGGGTTTAATGTTGGGGTTCAGTGTTGGACTGGTCCGTTTTGTGGGTTCAGTGTTGGGTGTTCATTGTTGGGGGTTCAGTGTTGGGGATTCAGTGTTGGGGGTTCAATGTTGGGTTTAGTGTTGGGGGTCAGTGTTGGGGTGTTCAGTGTTGGGGTGTTCTGCGTTGGGGTTTCAGTGTTGGGGGTCAGTGTTGGGGTTCAGTGTTAGGGTTCAGTGTTGTGGTCCTGTGTTGGTGGTTCAGTGTTGGGGGTCCAGTGTTGGGGGTTCAGTGGTGGGGGTCAGTTTGGGGGTTTAGTGTTGGGGTTCAGTGTTGGGGTTCAGTGTTGGGGGTTCAGTGTTGGGGGGTTCAGTGTTGGGAATCAGTGTTGGGCTTCATTGTTGGGGTTGTGTGTTGGTGGTCCAGTGTTGGGGGTTCAGTGTTGGGGTTCAGTGTTGGGGTCCAGTGTGGGGGTTCAGTGAGGGTGTTCAGTGCTGGGATTCACTCTTGTGGTTTCAGTGTTGGGGTTCAGTGTTGGTGCTCAGCATTGGGAGTTCAGTGTTGGGGTTCAGTGTTGGGGTTCATTGGTGGGGTTCATTGGTGGGGGTTCGGTGTTGGGGTTCAATGTTGGGTGCCAGTGTTGGGGTTCATTGGTAGGGTTCATTGGTGGCGGTTCGGTGTTGGGGTTCAGTGTTGGGGATTCAGTGTTGGAGTTCAGTATTGGGGTTCAATTTTGGGGATTCAGTGTTGATGGTTCAGTGTCGGGGATTCAGTGTTGGGGTTCAGTGTTGGGGTTCAGTGTTGGGTGTTCAGTGTTGGGGTTCAGTGTTGGGGGTTCAATGCTGGGGTTCGGTGTTGGGGGTTCAGTGTTAGGGCTCAGTGTTCAGGGGTTCAGCGTTGGGGGTTCCGTGTGGGGGTTCCGTGTGGGGGTTCAGTGTCGGGGTTCAGTGCTGGGGTTCCGTCTTGCGGTTCATTGTTGGGGGGTCAGCGTTGGGGGGTTAGCGTTGGCGTTCAGTGTAGGGGTTCAGCGTTGGTGGTTCAGTGTAGAGGTTCAGTGTTGGGGGATTCAGTGTTGTGGTTCACCGTTAGGGGTTCTGTGTTGGAGCTCAGTTTTGGGGCTCCGTTTTGGGGTTCAGTGTTGGGGTTCCAGTTTTGGGGGTCAGTTTGGGGTGTCAGTATTGGGGTTCAGAGTTGGGGGTTCAGTATTGTGGTTCAGTGTTGGGGTCAGTGTTGGGGTTCAGTGTTAGGGTTCAGTGTTGTGGTCCTGTGTTGGCGGTTCATTGTTGGGGGTCCAGTGTTGGTGGTTCAGTGGTGGGGGTCAGTTTGGGGGTTGAGTATTGGGGTTCGGTGTTGCGGTTCAGTATTGCGAGTCAGTGTTGGGGTTCAGTGTTGGGGTGTTCTGCGTTGGGGTTTCAGTGTTGGGGGTCAGTGTTGGGGTTCAGTGTTAGGGTTCAGTGTTGTGGTCCTGTGTTGGTGGTTCAGTGTTGGGGGTCCAGTGTTGGGGGTTCAGTGGTGGGGGTCAGTTTGGGGGTTTAGTGTTGGGGTTCAGTGTTGGGGTTCAGTGTTGGGGTTCAGTGTTGTGGTTCAGTTTTGGGGATCCGTGTTGGGGGTTCATTGTTGGGTGTTTCAGCTTTGGGGTTCCGTGGTAGCGTTCAGTGTCGGGGGTTCAGTGTTGGGGTTCAGTGTTTGGGTGTTCAGTGTTGGGCTTCAATGTTGTGGGTTCAGTGTTGCGGATTCAGTGTTTGGGTGTTCAGTGTTGGGCTTTAATGTTGTGGGTTCAGTGTTGCGGATTCAGTGTTGGGGGCTCAGTGTTGGGGTCAGTGTTGGGGTTCGGGTTTGGGGTTCAGTGGTTGGTGGTTAGTGTTGGGGTTCAGTTTTTGGGACCCGCGTTGGGGGTTCAGTGTTGGGTGTTTCAGCTTTGGGGTTCAGTGGTAGCGTTCAGTGTTTTGGGTCCAGTGCTGGGGACCAGTGTTGGGGGGTCAGTGTTCGGGTTCAGTGGTTTAGTGTTAGGGTTCAGTGTTGTGGGTTCAGTGTTTGGGTTCAGTATTGGGGGCACAGAGTTGGGGTTCAGTGTCGGGGGTGGTCAGTGTGGGGGTTCAGTGTTGGCGGTCAGTGTTTGAGTTCATTGTTGGGGATTCAGTGTTGGGGATTCAATGTAGGGGTCAGTTTTGGGGGTTCAGTGTTGTGATTTCAGTGTTCAGGGCTTCCGTATTGGGGTTCAGTGTTGAGGGTTCGGTTTGGGGAACCGGTGTTGGGGTTCAGTGTTGGGGTTCAGTTTTGAGTTTCAGTGTTTGGGGGTTCAGTGTTGAGGGGGCAGTGTTGGGGTTCAGTGTGGGGTTCAGTGTTGGGGTTCACCGGTCGGGGTTCTGTGTTCGGGATCAGTTTTGAGGCTCGGTTTTGGGGTTCACTGTTGCGGTTCAGTGTTGGGGACCAGTGTTGGGGGTTTAGTGTTGGAAGTTCAGTGGGGGTCGGTTTGGGGGTTCAGTATTGGGGGTTCAGTATTGGGCGTTCAGTTTTGGGGGTCCAGTGTTGGTGTTCAGTGGTGAGGGTCAGTTTGGGGGTTCAGTATTGGGGTTCCGTTTTGGGCGTTCAGTATTGTGGTTCAGTGTCGGGGGTTCAGTGTTGGGGTGCAGTGTTGGGGTTCAGTAATCGGGGGTTCAGTGCTCGGGGGTTCAGGGTTGGGGGTTCAGTGTTGGGGGTTCAGTGTTGGAGTTCAGTGTTGGGCTGGTCAGTGTTGGAGGTTCAGTGTTGGGGGATTCAGTGTTGGGGGTTCAGTGTTGGGGATCAGTTTTGGGCGTGGTCAGCGTTGGGGGTTCAGTGTTGGGGTGTTCAGTGTTGGTGGCTCAGTGTTGGGGCTGGTCAGTGTTGGTGGTTCAGTGTTGCGGGGTTCAGTGTTGGGGTTCAGTATTGGGGGTTCAGCGTTGGAGGTTCAGTGTTGGGGGTTCAGCGTTTGGGGGTTCAGTGTTGGGGTTCCGTGTTCTGGGTCAGCTGCGGGGGTTCAGTGTTGGGGTTCAGTGTTCGGCGATTCAGTGTTGGGGGTTCAATGTTGCGGTTTCAGTGTTGGGGTATCAGTTTTGGGCGTTCAATGTTGGGGGTTCAGTGTTGGAGGTCCGTCTTGCGGCTCAGTGTTGGGGTGTTCAGTGTTGGGGGTTCAGTATTGAGGTGTCAGCGTTTGGGGTTCAGTGTTGGGTTTCAGTGGTGGGGGGTTCAGCGTTGGGGGTTCAGTGTTGGGGGTCAGCGGCGGGGGTTCAGTGTTAGGGTTCAGTGTCGGGGGTTCAGTGTTGGGCTTCAATGTTGTGGGTTCAGTGTCTCGGATTCAGTGTTGTGGGCTCAGTGTTGGGGTTCGGTTTTGGGGTTCAGTGGTGGGCGGTTAGTGTTGGGGTTCAGTTTTGGGACCCGCGTTGGGGGTTCAGTGTTGGGTGTTTCAGCTTTGGGGTTCAGTGGTAGCGTTCAGTGTTGGGGGTTCAGTGCTGGGGGCCAGTGTTGGGGGGTCAGTGTTTGGGAACAGTGTTGGGGGCACAGTGTTGGGGTTCAGATTCGGGGGTTCAGTGTTGGAGTTCAGTGTTCGGGAGTTCAGTGTTGGGCTTCAATGTTGGGGGTTCAGTGTTGGGGAATCAGTGTCGGGGACTCAATGTTTGGGGGTTCATTGTTGGGGCTCAGTGTTAGGGTTCAGTGTTGGGGTTCAGTGTCGGGGGTTCAGTGTTGGTGTTCAGTGTTTGGGTGTTCGGTGTTGGGCTTCAATGTTGTGGGTTCAGTGTCGCGGATTGTGTTTTGGGGAGCTCAGTGTTGGGGTCAGTGTTGGGGTTCGGTTTTGGGGTGCAGTGGTGGGTGGGTAGTGTTGGGGTTCAGTTTTGGGGACCCGCGTTGGGGGTTCAGTGTTGGGTGTTTCAGCTTTGGGGTTCAGTGGTAACGTTCAGTGTTGGGGTTCAGTGCTGGGGGCCAGTATTGGGTGGTCAGTGTTAGGGTTCAGTGGTTCAGTGTTAGGGTTCAGTGTTGTGGGTTCAGTGTTGGGGTTCAGTGTTGGAAGTTCAGTGGGGGGTCGGTTTGGTTGTTCAGTATTGGGGCTAATTGTTGGGGTGTTCATCATTGGGGGTACAATGTTGGGGGTTCAGTGTTGGGGGTCCAGTGTTGGGGTTCAGTGGCGGGGTCAGTTTGGGGGTTCAGTATTGTGGTTCCGTGTTGGGGGTTCGGGTATTGTGGTTCAGTGTTGGGGGTTCAGTGTTGGGGTGCCGTGATCGGGGGTTCAGTGATCGGGGGTTCAGTGTTGGGGGTGTAATGTTGGTGTTTCAGTGTTGGGGTTCCTTTTTGGTGGTCAGTTTTGGAGGTTCAATGTTGGGGGTTCAGTGTTGGAGGTTCAATGTTGGGGGTTCAGTGTTGGAGGTCCGTGTTGGGGGTTCAGTGTTGGGGTGTTCAGTGTTGGGTGTTCAGTATTGGGGGTTCAGCTTTGGGGGTTCAGTGTTGCGGGTTCAGGGTTGGGGGTTCAGTGTTGGGGGTTCAGTGTTGGGGGTTCAGTGTTGGAGTTCAGTGTTGGGGTGGTCAGTGTTGGAGGTTCAGTGTTGGGGGATTCAGTGTTGGGGGTTCAGTGTTGGGGATCAGTTTTGGGCGTGGTCAGCGTTGGGGGTTCAGTGTTGGGGTGTTCAGTGCTGGGGGTTCAGTGTTGGGACTGGTCAGTGTTGGTGGTTCAGTGTTGCGGGGTTCAGTGTTGGGGTTCAGTGATGTGGTTTCAGTGTTGGGGGTTCAGTGTTGGATGATTCGGTATTGGGGTTCAGTGTCGGGGTTCAGTGTTTGGGGGTTCAGTGTTGAGGGGGCAGTGTTGGGATTCACCGTTCGGGGTTCTGTATTCGGGATCGGTTTTGGGGCTCAGTTTTGGGGTTCAGAGTTGCGGTTCAGTGTTGGGGTCCAGTGTTGGGGGTTCAGTGTTGGAAGTTCAGTGGGGGTCGGTTTGGGGGTTCAGTATTGGGGCTAATTGTTGGGGTGTTCAGCATTGGGGGTTCAGTGTTGGGGGTACAGTGTTGGGGGTCCAGTGTTGGGGGTTCAGTGGTGGGGGTCAGTTTGGGGGTTCAGTTTTGGGGTTCCGTGTTGGGGGTTCAGTATTGTGGTTCAGTGTTGGGATTTCAGTGTTGGGATGCAGTGTTGGGGTTCAGTGATCGGGGGATCAGTGATCGGGGGTTCTGTGTTGGGGGTTTAATGTTGGGGGTCCGTGTTGGGGGTTCGGTGTTGGGGTGTTCAGTGTTGGGTGTTCAGTATTGGGGGTTCAGCGTTGGAGGTTCAGCGTTGGGGGTTCAGCGTTGGGGGTTCAGTGTTGGGGTTCCGTGTTCTGGGTCAGCTGCGGGGGTTCAGTGTTGGGGTTCAGTGTTCGGGAGTTCAGTGTTGGGGGTTCAATGTTGCAGTTTCAGTGTTGGGGTATCAGTTTTGGGAGTTCAATGTTGGGGGTTCCGTGTTGGAGGTCCGTCTTGCGGCTCAGTGTTGGGGTGTTCAGTGTTGGAAGTTCAGTATTGAGGTGTCAGCGTTTGGGGTTCAGTGTTGGGTTTCAGTGGTGGGGGGTTCAGCGTTGGGGGTTCAGTGTTGGGGGTCAGCGGCGGGGGTTCAGTGTTGTGGTTCAGTGTTGGGGTTCAGTGTTTGGGTGTTCAGTGTTGGGCTTCAATGTTGTGGGTTCAGTGTCTCGGATTCAGTGTTGTGGGCTCAGTGTTGGGGTTCGGTTTTGGGGTTCAGTGGTGGGTGGTTAGTGTTGGGGTTCAGTTTTGGGGACCCGCGTTGGGGGTTCAGTGTTGGGTGTTTCAGCTTTGGGGTTCAGTGGTAGCGTTCAGTGTTGGGGGTTCAGTGCTGGGGGCCAGTGTTGGGGGGTCAGTGTTTGGGAACAGTGTTGGGGGCACAGTGTTGGGGTTCAGATTCGGGGGTTCAGTGTTGGAGTTCAGTGTTCGGGAGTTCAGTGTTGGGCTTCAATGTTGGGGGTTCAGTGTTGGGGAATCAGTGTCGGGGACTCAATGTTTGGGGGTTCATTGTTGGGGCTCAGTGTTAGGGTTCAGTGTTGGGATTCAGTGTTGGCGGTCAGTGTTGGGGCTCGGAGTTGGGGGTTAAGTTTTGGGTTTCAGTGGTGGGCTGTCAGCATTGGGGTTCAGTGTTCCGGGGGTTCAGCGGCGGGTGATTAATTTTGGGGTTCAGTGTTCGGGTTCAGCATTGCGGGTTCAGTGTTGGGGTTCAGTTTTGGGGGATCCGTGTGGGGTTTCAGTGTTGGGGGGTTCAGCTTTGGGGTTTCGTGTTAGCGTTCAGTGTTGGGGGTTCAGTGCTGGGGGCCAGTGTTGGGGATTCAGTGTTAGGGTTCAGTGTTGCCGGTTCAGGGTTGGGGGTTCAGTGTTGGGGGTTCAGTGTTGGTGGTTCAGTGTTGGAGTTCAGTGTTGGGGTGGTCAGTGTTGGAGGCTCAGTGTTGGGGGATTCAGTGTTGGAGGTTCAGTGTTGGGGATCAGTTTTGGGCGTGGTCAGCGTTGGGGGTTCAGTGTTGGGGTGTTCAGTGTTGGGGGTTCAGTGTTGGGGCTGGTCAGTGTTGGTGGTTCAGTGTTGCGGGGTTCAGTGTTGGGGTTCAGTGTTGTGGTTTCAGTGTTGGGGGTTCTGTGTTGGATGATTCGGTGTTGGGTTTCAGTGTTGGGGTTCAATGTTTGGAGTGGTTCAGTGTTGGGGGTGGTCAGTGTTGGGGGTCCAATGCTGTGGGTTCAGTGTTGGGGATTCAGTGTTGGGGTTCAGTGTTGATGGTTCAGTGTTGGGGTTCAATGTTGGGGGTTCAATGTTGGGGGTTCAATGTTGCGGTTTCAGTGTTGGGGTATCAGTTTTGGGGGTTCAATGTTGGGGGCTCAGTGTTGGAGGTCCGTCTTGCGGCTCAGTGTTGGGTGTTCAGTGTTGGGGGTTCAGTATTGAGGTGTCAGCGTTTCGGGTTCAGTGTTGGGGTGTTCAGCGTCGGGGGTTCAGTGTTGGGGTTCTGTGTTGGGGGTCAGCGGCCGGGGTTCAGTGTTGGGGTTCAGTGTCGGGGGTTCAGTGTTGGGGTTCAGTGTTTGGGTGTTCGGTGTTGGGCTTCAATGTTGTGGGTTCAGTGTCGCGGATTGTGTTTTGGGGAGCTCAGTGTTGGGGTCAGTGTTGGGGTTCGGTTTTGGGGTGCAGTGGTGGGTGGGTAGTGTTGGGGTTCAGTTTTGGGGACCCGCGTTGGGGGTTCAGTGTTGGGTGTTTCAGCTTTGGGGTTCAGTGGTAGCGTTCAGTGTTGGGGTTCAGTGCTGGGGGCCAGTATTGGGTGGTCAGTGTTAGGGTTCAGTGGTTCAGTGTTAGGGTTCAGTGTTGTGGGTTCAGTGTTGGGGTTCAGTGTTGGAAGTTCAGTGGGGGGTCGGTTTGGTTGTTCAGTATTGGGGCTAATTGTTGGGGTGTTCATCATTGGGGGTACAATGTTGGGGGTTCAGTGTTGGGGGTCCAGTGTTGGGGTTCAGTGGCGGGGGTCAGTTTGGGGGTTCAGTATTGTGGTTCCGTGTTGGGGGTTCAGTATTGTGGTTCAGTGTTGGGGGTTCAATGTTGGGGTGCCGTGATCGGGGGTTCAGTGATCGGGGGTTCAGTGTTGGGGGTTTAATGTTGGGGTTTCAGTGTTGGGGTTCCTTTTTGGTGGTCAGTTTTGGAGGTTCAATGTTGGGGGTTCAGTGTTGGAGGTCCGTGTTGGGGGTTCAGTGTTGGGGTGTTCAGTGTTGGGTGTTCAGTATTGGGGGTTCAGCTTTGGGGGTTCAGTGTTGCGGGTTCAGGGTTGGGGGTTCAGTGTTGGGGGTTCAGTGTCGGGGGTTCAGTGTTGGAGTTCAGTGTTGGGGTGGTCAGTGTTGGAGGTTCAGTGTTGGGGGATTCAGTGTTGGGGGTTCAGTGTTGGGGATCAGTTTTGGGCGTGGTCAGCGTTGGGGGTTCAGTGTTGGGGTGTTCAGTGCTGGGGGTTCAGTGTTGGGGCTGGTCAGTGTTGGTGGTTCAGTGTTGCGGGGTTCAGTGTTGGGGTTCAGTGATGTGGTTTCAGTGTTGGGGGTTCAGTGTTGGATGATTCGGTGTTGGGCTTCAGTGTTGGGGTTCAATGTTTGGAGTGGTTCAGTGTTGGGGGGTGGTCAGTGTTGGGGGTCCAATGCTGTGGGTTCAGTGTTGGGGATTCAGTGTTGGGGTTCAGTGTTGGCGGTTCAGTGTCGGGGTTCAATGTTGGGGGTTCAATGTTGGGGGTTCAGTGTAGGGGGTTCAGTGTTGTGGGTTCAGTGTTGGGGGTTCAATGCTGGGGTTCGGTGTTGGGGGTTCAGTGTTAGGGCTCAGTGTTCAGGGGTTCAGCGTTGGGGGTTCCGTGTGGGGGTTCCGTGTGGGGGTTCAGTGTCGGGGTTCAGTGCTGGGGTTCCGTCTTGCGGTTCATTGTTGGGGGGTCAGCGTTGGGGGGTTAGCGTTGGCGTTCAGTGTAGGGGTTCAGCGTTGGTGGTTCAGTGTAGAGGTTCAGTGTTGGGGGATTCAGTGTTGTGGTTCACCGTTAGGGGTTCTGTGTTGGAGCTCAGTTTTGGGGCTCCGTTTTGGGGTTCAGTGTTGGGGTTCCAGTTTTGGGGGTCAGTTTGGGGTGTCAGTATTGGGGTTCAGAGTTGGGGGTTCAGTATTGTGGTTCAGTGTTGGGGTCAGTGTTGGGGTTCAGTGTTAGGGTTCAGTGTTGTGGTCCTGTGTTGGCGGTTCATTGTTGGGGGTCCAGTGTTGGGGGTTCAGTGGTGGGGGTCAGTTTGGGGGTTGAGTATTGGGGTTCGGTGTTGCGGTTCAGTATTGCGAGTCAGTGTTGGGGTTCAGTGTTGGGGTGTTCTGCGTTGGGGTTTCAGTGTTGGGGGTCAGTGTTGGGGTTCAGTGTTAGGGTTCAGTGTTGTGGTCCTGTGTTGGTGGTTCAGTGTTGGGGGTCCAGTGTTGGGGGTTCAGTGGTGGGGGTCAGTTTGGGGGTTTAGTGTTGGGGTTCAGTGTTGGGGTTCAGTGTTGGGGTTCAGTGTTGTGGTTCAGTTTTGGGGATCCGTGTTGGGGGTTCATTGTTGGGTGTTTCAGCTTTGGGGTTCCGTGGTAGCGTTCAGTGTCGGGGGTTCAGTGTTGGGGTTCAGTGTTTGGGTGTTCAGTGTTGGGCTTCAATGTTGTGGGTTCAGTGTTGCGGATTCAGTGTTTGGGTGTTCAGTGTTGGGCTTTAATGTTGTGGGTTCAGTGTTGCGGATTCAGTGTTGGGGGCTCAGTGTTGGGGTCAGTGTAGGGGTTCGGGTTTGGGGTTCAGTGGTTGGTGGTTAGTGTTGGGGTTCAGTTTTTGGGACCCGCGTTGGGGGTTCAGTGTTGGGTGTTTCAGCTTTGGGGTTCAGTGGTAGCGTTCAGTGTTGGGGGTCCAGTGCTGGGGACCAGTGTTGGGGGGTCAGTGTTCGGGTTCAGTGGTTTAGTGTTAGGGTTCAGTGTTGTGGGTTCAGTGTTTGGGTTCAGTATTGGGGGCACAGTGTTGGGGTTCAGTGTCGGGGGTGGTCAGTGTGGGGGTTCAGTGTTGGCGGTCAGTGTTTGAGTTCATTGTTGGGGATTCAGTGTTGGGGATTCAATGTAGGGGTCAGTTTTGGGGGTTCAGTGTTGTGATTTCAGTGTTCAGGGCTTCCGTATTGGGGTTCAGTGTTGAGGGTTCGGTTTGGGGAACCGGTGTTGGGGTTCAGTGTTGGGGTTCAGTTTTGAGTTTCAGTGTTTGGGGGTTCAGTGTTGAGGGGGCAGTGTTGGGGTTCAGTGTGGGGTTCAGTGTTGGGGTTCACCGGTCGGGGTTCTGTGTTCGGGATCAGTTTTGAGGCTCGGTTTTGGGGTTCACTGTTGCGGTTCAGTGTTGGGGACCAGTGTTGGGGGTTCAGTGTTGGAAGTTCAGTGGGGGTCGGTTTGGGGGTTCAGTATTGGGGGTTCACTATTGGGCGTTCAGTTTTGGGGGTCCAGTGTTGGTGTTCAGTGGTGAGGGTCAGTTTGGGGGTTCAGTATTGGGGTTCCGTTTTGGACGTTCAGTATTGTGGTTCAGTGTTGGGGGTTCAGTGTTGGGGTGCAGTGTTGGGGTTCAGTAATCGGGGGTTCAGTGATCGGGGGTTCAGGGTTGGGGGTTCAGTGTTGGGGGTTCAGTGTTGGAGTTCAGTGTTGGGCTGGTCAGTGTTGGAGGTTCAGTGTTGGGGGATTCAGTGTTGGGGGTTCAGTGTTGGGGATCAGTTTTGGGCGTGGTCAGCGTTGGGGGTTCAGTGTTGGGGTGTTCAGTGTTGGTGGTTCAGTGTTGGGGCTGGTCAGTGTTGGTGGTTCAGTGTTGCGGGGTTCAGTGTTGGGGTTCAGTATTGGGGGTTCAGCGTTGGAGGTTCAGTGTTGGGGGTTCAGCGTTTGGGGGTTCAGTGTTGGGGTTCCGTGTTCTGGGTCAGCTGCGGGGGTTCAGTGTTGGGGTTCAGTGTTCGGCGATTCAGTGTTGGGGGTTCAATGTTGCGGTTTCAGTGTTGGGGTATCAGTTTTGGGGGTTCAATGTTGGGGGTTCAGTGTTGGAGGTCCGTCTTGCGGCTCAGTGTTGGGGTGTTCAGTGTTGGGGGTTCAGTATTGAGGTGTCAGCGTTTGGGGTTCAGTGTTGGGTTTCAGTGGTGGGGGGTTCAGCGTTGGGGGTTCAGTGTTGGGGGTCAGCGGCGGGGGTTCAGTGTTAGGGTTCAGTGTCGGGGGTTCAGTGTTGGGCTTCAATGTTGTGGGTTCAGTGTCTCGGATTCAGTGTTGTGGGCTCAGTGTTGGGGTTAGGTTTTGGGGTTCAGTGGTGGGTGGTTAGTGTTGGGGTTCAGTTTTGGGGACCCGCGTTGGGGGTTCAGTGTTGGGTGTTTCAGCTTTGGGGTTCAGTGGTAGCGTTCAGTGTTGGGGGTTCAGTGCTGGGGGCCAGTGTTGGGGGGTCAGTGTTTGGGAACAGTGTTGGGGGCACAGTGTTGGGGTTCAGATTCGGGGGTTCAGTGTTGGAGTTCAGTGTTCGGGAGTTCAGTGTTGGGCTTCAATGTTGGGGGTTCAGTGTTGGGGAATCAGTGTCGGGGACTCAATGTTTGGGGGTTCATTGTTGGGGCTCAGTGTTAGGGTTCAGTGTTGGGGTTCAGTGTTGTGGTTTCAGTGTTGGGGGTTCTGTGTTGGATGATTCGGTGTTGGGCTTCAGTGTTGGGGTTTAATGTTTGGAGTGGTTCAGTGTTGGGGGTGGTCAGTGTTGGGGGTCCAATGCTGTGGGTTCAGTGTTGGGGATTCAGTGTTGGGGTTCAGTGTTGATGGTTCAGTGTTGGGGTTCAATGTTGGGGGTTCAATGTTGGGGGTTCAATGTTGCGGTTTCAGTGTTGGGGTATCAGTTTTGGGGGTTCAATGTTGGGGGCTCAGTGTTGGAGGTCCGTCTTGCGGCTCAGTGTTGGGTGTTCAGTATTGGGGGTTCAGTATTGAGGTGTCAGCGTTTCGGGTTCAGTGTTGGGGTGTTCAGCGTCGGGGGTTCAGTGTTGGGGTTCTGTGATGGGGGTCAGCGGCCGGGGTTCAGTGTTGGGGTTCAGTGTCGGGGGTTCAGTGTTGGGGTTCAGTGTTTGGGTGTTCGGTGTTGGGCTTCAATGTTGTGGGTTCAGTGTCGCGGATTGTGTTTTGGGGAGCTCAGTGTTGGGGTCAGTGTTGGGGTTCGGTTTTGGGGTGCAGTGGTGGGTGGGTAGTGTTGGGGTTCAGTTTTGGGGACCCGCGTTGGGGGTTCAGTGTTGGGTGTTTCAGCTTTGGGGTTCAGTGGTAGCGTTCAGTGTTGGGGTTCAGTGCTGGGGGCCAGTATTGGGTGGTCAGTGTTAGGGTTCAGTGGTTCAGTGTTAGGGTTCAGTGTTGTGGGTTCAGTGTTGGGGTTCAGTGTTGGAAGTTCAGTGGGGGGTCGGTTTGGTTGTTCAGTATTGGGGCTAATTGTTGGGGTGTTCATCATTGGGGGTACAATGTTGGGGGTTCAGTGTTGGGGGTCCAGTGTTGGGGTTCAGTGGCGGGGGTCAGTTTGGGGGTTCAGTATTGTGGTTCCGTGTTGGGGGTTCAGTATTGTGGTTCAGTGTTGGGGGTTCAATGTTGGGGTGCCGTGATCGGGGGTTCAGTGATCGGGGGTTCAGTGTTGGGGGTTTAATGTTGGGGTTTCAGTGTTGGGGTTCCTTTTTGGTGGTCAGTTTTGGAGGTTCAATGTTGGGGGTTCAGTGTTGGAGGTCCGTGTTGGGGGTTCAGTGTTGGGGTGTTCAGTGTTGGGTGTTCAGTATTGGGGGTTCAGCTTTGGGGGTTCAGTGTTGCGGGTTCAGGGTTGGGGGTTCAGTGTTGGGGGTTCAGTGTCGGGGGTTCAGTGTTGGAGTTCAGTGTTGGGGTGGTCAGTGTTGGAGGTTCAGTGTTGGGGGATTCAGTGTTGGGGGTTCAGTGTTGGGGATCAGTTTTGGGCGTGGTCAGCGTTGGGGGTTCAGTGTTGGGGTGTTCAGTGCTGGGGGTTCAGTGTTGGGGCTGGTCAGTGTTGGTGGTTCAGTGTTGCGGGGTTCAGTGTTGGGGTTCAGTGATGTGGTTTCAGTGTTGGGGGTTCAGTGTTGGATGATTCGGTGTTGGGCTTCAGTGTTGGGGTTCAATGTTTGGAGTGGTTCAGTGTTGGGGGGTGGTCAGTGTTGGGGGTCCAATGCTGTGGGTTCAGTGTTGGGGATTCAGTGTTGGGGTTCAGTGTTGGCGGTTCAGTGTCGGGGTTCAATGTTGGGGGTTCAATGTTGGGGGTTCAGTGTAGGGGGTTCAGTGTTGTGGGTTCAGTGTTGGGGGTTCAATGCTGGGGTTCGGTGTTGGGGGTTCAGTGTTAGGGCTCAGTGTTCAGGGGTTCAGCGTTGGGGGTTCCGTGTGGGGGTTCCGTGTGGGGGTTCAGTGTCGGGGTTCAGTGCTGGGGTTCCGTCTTGCGGTTCATTGTTGGGGGGTCAGCGTTGGGGGGTTAGCGTTGGCGTTCAGTGTAGGGGTTCAGCGTTGGTGGTTCAGTGTAGAGGTTCAGTGTTGGGGGATTCAGTGTTGTGGTTCACCGTTAGGGGTTCTGTGTTGGAGCTCAGTTTTGGGGCTCCGTTTTGGGGTTCAGTGTTGGGGTTCCAGTTTTGGGGGTCAGTTTGGGGTGTCAGTATTGGGGTTCAGAGTTGGGGGTTCAGTATTGTGGTTCAGTGTTGGGGTCAGTGTTGGGGTTCAGTGTTAGGGTTCAGTGTTGTGGTCCTGTGTTGGCGGTTCATTGTTGGGGGTCCAGTGTTGGTGGTTCAGTGGTGGGGGTCAGTTTGGGGGTTGAGTATTGGGGTTCGGTGTTGCGGTTCAGTATTGCGAGTCAGTGTTGGGGTTCAGTGTTGGGGTGTTCTGCGTTGGGGTTTCAGTGTTGGGGGTCAGTGTTGGGGTTCAGTGTTAGGGTTCAGTGTTGTGGTCCTGTGTTGGTGGTTCAGTGTTGGGGGTCCAGTGTTGGGGGTTCAGTGGTGGGGGTCAGTTTGGGGGTTTAGTGTTGGGGTTCAGTGTTGGGGTTCAGTGTTGGGGTTCAGTGTTGTGGTTCAGTTTTGGGGATCCGTGTTGGGGGTTCATTGTTGGGTGTTTCAGCTTTGGGGTTCCGTGGTAGCGTTCAGTGTCGGGGGTTCAGTGTTGGGGTTCAGTGTTTGGGTGTTCAGTGTTGGGCTTCAATGTTGTGGGTTCAGTGTTGCGGATTCAGTGTTTGGGTGTTCAGTGTTGGGCTTTAATGTTGTGGGTTCAGTGTTGCGGATTCAGTGTTGGGGGCTCAGTGTTGGGGTCAGTGTAGGGGTTCGGGTTTGGGGTTCAGTGGTTGGTGGTTAGTGTTGGGGTTCAGTTTTTGGGACCCGCGTTGGGGGTTCAGTGTTGGGTGTTTCAGCTTTGGGGTTCAGTGGTAGCGTTCAGTGTTGGGGGTCCAGTGCTGGGGACCAGTGTTGGGGGGTCAGTGTTCGGGTTCAGTGGTTTAGTGTTAGGGTTCAGTGTTGTGGGTTCAGTGTTTGGGTTCAGTATTGGGGGCACAGTGTTGGGGTTCAGTGTCGGGGGTGGTCAGTGTGGGGGTTCAGTGTTGGCGGTCAGTGTTTGAGTTCATTGTTGGGGATTCAGTGTTGGGGATTCAATGTAGGGGTCAGTTTTGGGGGTTCAGTGTTGTGATTTCAGTGTTCAGGGCTTCCGTATTGGGGTTCAGTGTTGAGGGTTCGGTTTGGGGAACCGGTGTTGGGGTTCAGTGTTGGGGTTCAGTTTTGAGTTTCAGTGTTTGGGGGTTCAGTGTTGAGGGGGCAGTGTTGGGGTTCAGTGTGGGGTTCAGTGTTGGGGTTCACCGGTCGGGGTTCTGTGTTCGGGATCAGTTTTGAGGCTCGGTTTTGGGGTTCACTGTTGCGGTTCAGTGTTGGGGACCAGTGTTGGGGGTTCAGTGTTGGAAGTTCAGTGGGGGTCGGTTTGGGGGTTCAGTATTGGGGGTTCACTATTGGGCGTTCAGTTTTGGGGGTCCAGTGTTGGTGTTCAGTGGTGAGGGTCAGTTTGGGGGTTCAGTATTGGGGTTCCGTTTTGGACGTTCAGTATTGTGGTTCAGTGTTGGGGGTTCAGTGTTGGGGTGCAGTGTTGGGGTTCAGTAATCGGGGGTTCAGTGATCGGGGGTTCAGGGTTGGGGGTTCAGTGTTGGGGGTTCAGTGTTGGAGTTCAGTGTTGGGCTGGTCAGTGTTGGAGGTTCAGTGTTGGGGGATTCAGTGTTGGGGGTTCAGTGTTGGGGATCAGTTTTGGGCGTGGTCAGCGTTGGGGGTTCAGTGTTGGGGTGTTCAGTGTTGGTGGTTCAGTGTTGGGGCTGGTCAGTGTTGGTGGTTCAGTGTTGCGGGGTTCAGTGTTGGGGTTCAGTATTGGGGGTTCAGCGTTGGAGGTTCAGTGTTGGGGGTTCAGCGTTTGGGGGTTCAGTGTTGGGGTTCCGTGTTCTGGGTCAGCTGCGGGGGTTCAGTGTTGGGGTTCAGTGTTCGGCGATTCAGTGTTGGGGGTTCAATGTTGCGGTTTCAGTGTTGGGGTATCAGTTTTGGGGGTTCAATGTTGGGGGTTCGGTGTTGGAGGTCCGTCTTGCGGCTCAGTGTTGGGGTGTTCAGTGTTGGGGGTTCAGTATTGAGGTGTCAGCGTTTGGGGTTCAGTGTTGGGTTTCAGTGGTGGGGGGTTCAGCGTTGGGGGTTCAGTGTTGGGGGTCAGCGGCGGGGGTTCAGTGTTAGGGTTCAGTGTCGGGGGTTCAGTGTTGGGCTTCAATGTTGTGGGTTCAGTGTCTCGGATTCAGTGTTGTGGGCTCAGTGTTGGGGTTAGGTTTTGGGGTTCAGTGGTGGGTGGTTAGTGTTGGGGTTCAGTTTTGGGGACCCGCGTTGGGGGTTCAGTGTTGGGTGTTTCAGCTTTGGGGTTCAGTGGTAGCGTTCAGTGTTGGGGGTTCAGTGCTGGGGGCCAGTGTTGGGGGGTCAGTGTTTGGGAACAGTGTTGGGGGCAAAGTGTTGGGGTTCAGATTCGGGGGTTCAGTGTTGGAGTTCAGTGTTCGGGAGTTCAGTGTTGGGCTTCAATGTTGGGGGTTCAGTGTTGGGGAATCAGTGTCGGGGACTCAATGTTTGGGGGTTCATTGTTGGGGCTCAGTGTTAGGGTTCAGTGTTGGGGTTCAGTGTTGTGGTTTCAGTGTTGGGGGTTCTGTGTTGGATGATTCGGTGTTGGGCTTCAGTGTTGGGGTTCAATGTTTGGAGTGGTTCAGTGTTGGGGGTGGTCAGTGTTGGGGGTCCAATGCTGTGGGTTCAGTGTTGGGGAATCAGTGTTGGGGTTCAGTGTTGATGGATCAGTTTTGGGGGTTCAATGTTGGGGGCTCAGTGTTGGAGGTCCGTCTTGCGGCTCAGTGTTGGGGTGTTCAGTGTTGGGGGTTCAGTATTGAGGTGTCAGCGTTTCGGGTTCAGTGTTGGGGTGTTCAGCGTCGGGGGTTCAGTGTTGGGGTTCTGTGTTGGGGGTCAGCGGCCGGGGTTCAGTGTTGGGGTTCAGTGTCGGGGGTTCAGTGTTGGGGTTCAGTGTTTGGGTGTTCGGTGTTGGGCTTCAATGTTGTGGGTTCAGTGTCGCGGATTGTGTTTTGGGGAGCTCAGTGTTGGGGTCAGTGTTGGGGTTCGGTTTTGGGGTGCAGTGGTGGGTGGGTAGTGTTGGGGTTCAGTTTTGGGGACCCGCGTTGGGGGTTCAGTGTTGGGTGTTTCAGCTTTGGGGTTCAGTGGTAGCGTTCAGTGTTGGGGTTCAGTGCTGGGGGCCAGTATTGGGTGGTCAGTGTTAGGGTTCAGTGGTTCAGTGTTAGGGTTCAGTGTTGTGGGTTCAGTGTTGGGGTTCAGTGTTGGAAGTTCAGTGGGGGGTCGGTTTGGTTGTTCAGTATTGGGGCTAATTGTTGGGGTGTTCATCATTGGGGGTACAATGTTGGGGGTTCAGTGTTGGGGGTCCAGTGTTGGGGTTCAGTGGCGGGGGTCAGTTTGGGGGTTCAGTATTGTGGTTCCGTGTTGGGGGTTCAGTATTGTGGTTCAGTGTTGGGGGTTCAATGTTGGGGTGCCGTGATCGGGGGTTCAGTGATCGGGGGTTCACGTTGGGGGTTTAATGTTGGGGTTTCAGTGTTGGGGTTCCTTTTTGGTGGTCAGTTTTGGAGGTTCAATGTTGGGGGTTCAGTGTTGGAGGTCCGTGTTGGGGGTTCAGTGTTGGGGTGTTCAGTGTTGGGTGTTCAGTATTGGGGGTTCAGCTTTGGGGGTTCAGTGTTGCGGGTTCAGGGTTGGGGGTTCAGTGTTGGGGGTTCAGTGTCGGGGGTTCAGTGTTGGAGTTCAGTGTTGGGGTGGTCAGTGTTGGAGGTTCAGTGTTGGGGGATTCAGTGTTGGGGGTTCAGTGTTGGGGATCAGTTTTGGGCGTGGTCAGCGTTGGGGGTTCAGTGTTGGGGTGTTCAGTGCTGGGGGTTCAGTGTTGGGGCTGGTCAGTGTTGGTGGTTCAGTGTTGCGGGGTTCAGTGTTGGGGTTCAGTGATGTGGTTTCAGTGTTGGGGGTTCAGTGTTGGATGATTCGGTGTTGGGCTTCAGTGTTGGGGTTCAATGTTTGGAGTGGTTCAGTGTTGGGGGGTGGTCAGTGTTGGGGGTCCAATGCTGTGGGTTCAGTGTTGGGGATTCAGTGTTGGGGTTCAGTGTTGGCGGTTCAGTGTCGGGGTTCAATGTTGGGGGTTCAATGTTGGGGGTTCAGTGTAGGGGGTTCAGTGTTGTGGGTTCAGTGTTGGGGGTTCAATGCTGGGGTTCGGTGTTGGGGGTTCAGTGTTAGGGCTCAGTGTTCAGGGGTTCAGCGTTGGGGGTTCCGTGTGGGGGTTCCGTGTGGGGGTTCAGTGTCGGGGTTCAGTGCTGGGGTTCCGTCTTGCGGTTCATTGTTGGGGGGTCAGCGTTGGGGGGTTAGCGTTGGCGTTCAGTGTAGGGGTTCAGCGTTGGTGGTTCAGTGTAGAGGTTCAGTGTTGGGGGATTCAGTGTTGTGGTTCACCGTTAGGGGTTCTGTGTTGGAGCTCAGTTTTGGGGCTCCGTTTTGGGGTTCAGTGTTGGGGTTCCAGTTTTTGGGGTCAGTTTGGGGTGTCAGTATTGGGGTTCAGAGTTGGGGGTTCAGTATTGTGGTTCAGTGTTGGGGTCAGTGTTGGGGTTCAGTGTTAGGGTTCAGTGTTGTGGTCCTGTGTTGGCGGTTCATTGTTGGGGGTCCAGTGTTGGGGGTTCAGTGGCGGGGGTCAGTTTGGGGGTTGAGTATTGGGGTTCGGTGTTGCGGTTCAGTATTGCGAGTCAGTGTTGGGGTTCAGTGTTGGGGTGTTCTGCGTTGGGGTTTCAGTGTTGGGGGTCAGTGTTGGGGTTCAGTGTTAGGGTTCAGTGTTGTGGTCCTGTGTTGGTGGTTCAGTGTTGGGGGTCCAGTGTTGGGGGTTCAGTGGTGGGGGTCAGTTTGGGGGTTTAGTGTTGGGGTTCAGTGTTGGGGTTCAGTGTTGGGGGTTCAGTGTTGGGGGGTTCAGTGTTGGGAATCAGTGTTGGGCTTCATTGTTGGGGTTGTGTGTTGGTGGTCCAGTGTTGGGGGTTCAGTGTTGGGGTTCAGTGTTGGGGTCCAGTGTGGGGGTTCAGTGAGGGTGTTCAGTGCTGGGATTCACTCTTGTGGGTTCAGTGTTGGGGTTCAGTGTTGGTGCTCAGCATTGGGAGTTCAGTGTTGTGGTTCAGTGTTGGGCTTCATTGGTGGGGTTCATTGGTGGGGGTTCGGTGTTGGGGTTCAATGTTGGGCGCCAGTGTTGGGGTTCATTGGTAGGTTTCATTGGTGGCGGTTCGGTGTTGGGGTTCAGTGTTGGGGATTCAGTGTTGGGGTTCAGTATTGGGGTTCAATTTTGGGGATTCAGTGTTGGCGGTTCAGTGTCGGGGATTCAGTGTTGGGGTTCAGTGTTGGGGTTCAGTGTTGGGTGTTCAGTGTTGGGGTTCAGTGTTGGGCGTTTGTCAGCGTTGGGGGGGTCAGTGTTGATGTGTTCAGTGTTGGGGGTTCAGTGTCGGGGCTGGTCAGTGTTTGGGGTTCAGTGTTTGGGGGTTCAGTGTTGGTGTTCAGTGTTGGGGTTTAATGTTGGGGT
The DNA here is from genome assembly GCF_044704955.1 of Pristiophorus japonicus. Classification (NCBI taxonomy): domain Eukaryota; kingdom Metazoa; phylum Chordata; class Chondrichthyes; family Pristiophoridae; genus Pristiophorus; species Pristiophorus japonicus. The sequence goes on from NC_091993.1 coordinate 58,647,375, forward strand.
TCAGTGTTGGACTGGTCCGTTTTGTGGGTTCAGTGTTGGGTGTTCATTGTTGGGGGTTCAGTGTTGGGGATTCAGTGTTGGGGGTTCAATGTTGGGTTTAGTGTTGGGGGTCAGTGTTGGGGTGTTCAGTGTTGGGGTGTTCTGCGTTGGGGTTTCAGTGTTGGGGGTCAGTGTTGGGGTTCAGTGTTAGGGTTCAGTGTTGTGGTCCTGTGTTGGTGGTTCAGTGTTGGGGGTCCAGTGTTGGGGGTTCAGTGGTGGGGGTCAGTTTGGGGGTTTAGTGTTGGGGTTCAGTGTTGGGGTTCAGTGTTGGGGGTTCAGTGTTGGGGGGTTCAGTGTTGGGAATCAGTGTTGGGCTTCATTGTTGGGGTTGTGTGTTGGTGGTCCAGTGTTGGGGGTTCAGTGTTGGGGTTCAGTGTTGGGGTCCAGTGTGGGGGTTCAGTGAGGGTGTTCAGTGCTGGGATTCACTCTTGTGGGTTCAGTGTTGGGGTTCAGTGTTGGTGCTCAGCATTGGGAGTTCAGTGTTGGGGTTCAGTGTTGGGGTTCATTGGTGGGGTTCATTGGTGGGGGTTCGGTGTTGGGGTTCAATGTTGGGTGCCAGTGTTGGGGTTCATTGGTAGGGTTCATTGGTGGCGGTTCGGTGTTGGGGTTCAGTGTTGGGGATTCAGTGTTGGGGTTCAGTATTGGGGTTCAATTTTGGGGATTCAGTGTTGATGGTTCAGTGTCGGGGATTCAGTGTTGGGGTTCAGTGTTGGGGTTCAGTGTTGGGTGTTCAGTGTTGGGGTTCAGTGTTGGGGGTTCAATGCTGGGGTTCGGTGTTGGGGGTTCAGTGTTAGGGCTCAGTGTTCAGGGGTTCAGCGTTGGGGGTTCCGTGTGGGGGTTCCGTGTGGGGGTTCAGTGTCGGGGTTCAGTGCTGGGGTTCCGTCTTGCGGTTCATTGTTGGGGGGTCAGCGTTGGGGGGTTAGCGTTGGCGTTCAGTGTAGGGGTTCAGCGTTGGTGGTTCAGTGTAGAGGTTCAGTGTTGGGGGATTCAGTGTTGTGGTTCACCGTTAGGGGTTCTGTGTTGGAGCTCAGTTTTGGGGCTCCGTTTTGGGGTTCAGTGTTGGGGTTCCAGTTTTGGGGGTCAGTTTGGGGTGTCAGTATTGGGGTTCAGAGTTGGGGGTTCAGTATTGTGGTTCAGTGTTGGGGTCAGTGTTGGGGTTCAGTGTTAGGGTTCAGTGTTGTGGTCCTGTGTTGGCGGTTCATTGTTGGGGGTCCAGTGTTGGTGGTTCAGTGGTGGGGGTCAGTTTGGGGGTTGAGTATTGGGGTTCGGTGTTGCGGTTCAGTATTGCGAGTCAGTGTTGGGGTTCAGTGTTGGGGTGTTCTGCGTTGGGGTTTCAGTGTTGGGGGTCAGTGTTGGGGTTCAGTGTTAGGGTTCAGTGTTGTGGTCCTGTGTTGGTGGTTCAGTGTTGGGGGTCCAGTGTTGGGGGTTCAGTGGTGGGGGTCAGTTTGGGGGTTTAGTGTTGGGGTTCAGTGTTGGGGTTCAGTGTTGGGGTTCAGTGTTGTGGTTCAGTTTTGGGGATCCGTGTTGGGGGTTCATTGTTGGGTGTTTCAGCTTTGGGGTTCCGTGGTAGCGTTCAGTGTCGGGGGTTCAGTGTTGGGGTTCAGTGTTTGGGTGTTCAGTGTTGGGCTTCAATGTTGTGGGTTCAGTGTTGCGGATTCAGTGTTTGGGTGTTCAGTGTTGGGCTTTAATGTTGTGGGTTCAGTGTTGCGGATTCAGTGTTGGGGGCTCAGTGTTGGGGTCAGTGTTGGGGTTCGGGTTTGGGGTTCAGTGGTTGGTGGTTAGTGTTGGGGTTCAGTTTTTGGGACCCGCGTTGGGGGTTCAGTGTTGGGTGTTTCAGCTTTGGGGTTCAGTGGTAGCGTTCAGTGTTTTGGGTCCAGTGCTGGGGACCAGTGTTGGGGGGTCAGTGTTCGGGTTCAGTGGTTTAGTGTTAGGGTTCAGTGTTGTGGGTTCAGTGTTTGGGTTCAGTATTGGGGGCACAGAGTTGGGGTTCAGTGTCGGGGGTGGTCAGTGTGGGGGTTCAGTGTTGGCGGTCAGTGTTTGAGTTCATTGTTGGGGATTCAGTGTTGGGGATTCAATGTAGGGGTCAGTTTTGGGGGTTCAGTGTTGTGATTTCAGTGTTCAGGGCTTCCGTATTGGGGTTCAGTGTTGAGGGTTCGGTTTGGGGAACCGGTGTTGGGGTTCAGTGTTGGGGTTCAGTTTTGAGTTTCAGTGTTTGGGGGCTCAGTGTTGAGGGGGCAGTGTTGGGGTTCAGTGTGGGGTTCAGTGTTGGGGTTCACCGGTCGGGGTTCTGTGTTCGGGATCAGTTTTGAGGCTCGGTTTTGGGGTTCACTGTTGCGGTTCAGTGTTGGGGACCAGTGTTGGGGGTTTAGTGTTGGAAGTTCAGTGGGGGTCGGTTTGGGGGTTCAGTATTGGGGGTTCAGTATTGGGCGTTCAGTTTTGGGGGTCCAGTGTTGGTGTTCAGTGGTGAGGGTCAGTTTGGGGGTTCAGTATTGGGGTTCCGTTTTGGGCGTTCAGTATTGTGGTTCAGTGTCGGGGGTTCAGTGTTGGGGTGCAGTGTTGGGGTTCAGTAATCGGGGGTTCAGTGCTCGGGGGTTCAGGGTTGGGGGTTCAGTGTTGGGGGTTCAGTGTTGGAGTTCAGTGTTGGGCTGGTCAGTGTTGGAGGTTCAGTGTTGGGGGATTCAGTGTTGGGGGTTCAGTGTTGGGGATCAGTTTTGGGCGTGGTCAGCGTTGGGGGTTCAGTGTTGGGGTGTTCAGTGTTGGTGGTTCAGTGTTGGGGCTGGTCAGTGTTGGTGGTTCAGTGTTGCGGGGTTCAGTGTTGGGGTTCAGTATTGGGGGTTCAGCGTTGGAGGTTCAGCGTTGGGGGTTCAGCGTTTGGGGGTTCAGTGTTGGGGTTCCGTGTTCTGGGTCAGCTGCGGGGGTTCAGTGTTGGGGTTCAGTGTTCGGCGATTCAGTGTTGGGGGTTCAATGTTGCGGTTTCAGTGTTGGGGTATCAGTTTTGGGGGTTCAATGTTGGGGGTTCAGTGTTGGAGGTCCGTCTTGCGGCTCAGTGTTGGGGTGTTCAGTGTTGGGTATTCAGTATTGAGGTGTCAGCGTTTGGGGTTCAGTGTTGGGTTTCAGTGGTGGGGGGTTCAGCGTTGGGGGTTCAGTGTTGGGGGTCAGCGGCGGGGGTTCAGTGTTAGGGTTCAGTGTCGGGGGTTCAGTGTTGGGCTTCAATGTTGTGGGTTCAGTGTCTCGGATTCAGTGTTGTGGGCTCAGTGTTGGGGTTCGGTTTTGGGGTTCAGTGGTGGGCGGTTAGTGTTGGGGTTCAGTTTTGGGACCCGCGTTGGGGGTTCAGTGTTGGGTGTTTCAGCTTTGGGGTTCAGTGGTAGCGTTCAGTGTTGGGGGTTCAGTGCTGGGGGCCAGTGTTGGGGGGTCAGTGTTTGGGAACAGTGTTGGGGGCACAGTGTTGGGGTTCAGATTCGGGGGTTCAGTGTTGGAGTTCAGTGTTCGGGAGTTCAGTGTTGGGCTTCAATGTTGGGGGTTCAGTGTTGGGGAATCAGTGTCGGGGACTCAATGTTTGGGGGTTCATTGTTGGGGCTCAGTGTTAGGGTTCAGTGTTGGGATTCAGTGTTGGCGGTCAGTGTTGGGGCTCGGAGTTGGGGGTTAAGTTTTGGGTTTCAGTGGTGGGCTGTCAGCATTGGGGTTCAGTGTTCCGGGGGTTCAGCGGCGGGTGATTAATTTTGGGGTTCAGTGTTCGGGTTCAGCATTGCGGGTTCAGTGTTGGGGTTCAGTTTTGGGGGATCCGTGTGGGGTTTCAGTGTTGGGGGGTTCAGCTTTGGGGTTTCGTGTTAGCGTTCAGTGTTGGGGGTTCAGTGCTGGGGGCCAGTGTTGGGGATTCAGTGTTAGGGTTCAGTGTTGCCGGTTCAGGGTTGGGGGTTCAGTGTTGGGGGTTCAGTGTTGGTGGTTCAGTGTTGGAGTTCAGTGTTGGGGTGGTCAGTGTTGGAGGCTCAGTGTTGGGGGATTCAGTGTTGGAGGTTCAGTGTTGGGGATCAGTTTTGGGCGTGGTCAGCATTGGGGGTTCAGTGTTGGGGTGTTCAGTGTTGGGGGTTCAGTGTTGGGGCTGGTCAGTGTTGGTGGTTCAGTGTTGCGGGGTTCAGTGTTGGGGTTCAGTGTTGTGGTTTCAGTGTTGGGGGTTCTGTGTTGGATGATTCGGTGTTGGGCTTCAGTGTTGGGGTTCAATGTTTGGAGTGGTTCAGTGTTGGGGGTGGTCAGTGTTGGGGGTCCAATGCTGTGGGTTCAGTGTTGGGGATTCAGTGTTGGGGTTCAGTGTTGATGGTTCAGTGTTGGGGTTCAATGTTGGGGGTTCAATGTTGGGGGTTCAGTGTAGGGGGTTCAGTGTTGTGGGTTCAGTGTTGGGGGTTCAATGCTGGGGTTCGGTGTTGGGGGTTCAGTGTTAGGGCTCAGTGTTCAGGGGTTCAGCGTTGGGGGTTCAATGTTGCGGTTTCAGTGTTGGGGTATCAGTTTTGGGGGTTCAATGTTGGGGGCTCAGTGTTGGAGGTCCGTCTTGCGGCTCAGTGTTGGGGTGTTCAGTGTTGGGGGTTCAGTATTGAGGTGTCAGCGTTTCGGGTTCAGTGTTGGGGTGTTCAGCGTCGGGGGTTCAGTGTTGGGGTTCTGTGTTGGGGGTCAGCGGCGGGGGTTCAGTGTTGGGGTTCAGTGTCGGGGGTTCAGTGTTGGTGTTCAGTGTTTGGGTGTTCGGTGTTGGGCTTCAATGTTGTGGGTTCAGTGTCGCGGATTGTGTTTTGGGGGGCTCAGTGTTGGGGTCAGTGTTGGGGTTCGGTTTTGGGGTGCAGTGGTGGGTGGGTAGTGTTGGGGTTCAGTTTTGGGGACCCGCGTTGGGGGTTCAGTGTTGGGTGTTTCAGCTTTGGGGTTCAGTGGTAACGTTCAGTGTTGGGGTTCAGTGCTGGGGGCCAGTATTGGGTGGTCAGTGTTAGGGTTCAGTGGTTCAGTGTTAGGGTTCAGTGTTGTGGGTTCAGTGTTGGGGTTCAGTGTTGGAAGTTCAGTGGGGGGTCGGTTTGGTTGTTCAGTATTGGGGCTAATTGTTGGGGTGTTCATCATTGGGGGTACAATGTTGGGGGTTCAGTGTTGGGGGTCCAGTGTTGGGGTTCAGTGGCGGGGGTCAGTTTGGGGGTTCAGTATTGTGGTTCCGTGTTGGGGGTTCGGGTATTGTGGTTCAGTGTTGGGGGTTCAGTGTTGGGGTGCCGTGATCGGGGGTTCAGTGATCGGGGGTTCAGTGTTGGGGGTGTAATGTTGGGGTTTCAGTGTTGGGGTTCCTTTTTGGTGGTCAGTTTTGGAGTTTCAATGTTGGGGGTTCAGTGTTGGAGGTTCAATGTTGGGGGTTCAGTGTTGGAGGTCCGTGTTGGGGGTTCAGTGTTGGGGTGTTCAGTGTTGGGTGTTCAGTATTGGGGGTTCAGCTTTGGGGGTTCAGTGTTGCGGGTTCAGGGTTGGGGGTTCAGTGTTGGGGGTTCAGTGTTGGGGGTTCAGTGTTGGAGTTCAGTGTTGGGGTGGTCAGTGTTGGAGGTTCAGTGTTGGGGGATTCAGTGTTGGGGGTTCAGTGTTGGGGATCAGTTTTGGGCGTGGTCAGCGTTGGGGGTTCAGTGTTGGGGTGTTCAGTGCTGGGGGTTCAGTGTTGGGACTGGTCAGTGTTGGTGGTTCAGTGTTGCGGGGTTCAGTGTTGGGGTTCAGTGATGTGGTTTCAGTGTTGGGGGTTCAGTGTTGGATGATTCGGTATTGGGGTTCAGTGTCGGGGTTCAGTGTTTGGGGGTTCAGTGTTGAGGGGGCAGTGTTGGGATTCACCGTTCGGGGTTCTGTATTCGGGATCGGTTTTGGGGCTCAGTTTTGGGGTTCAGAGTTGCGGTTCAGTGTTGGGGTCCAGTGTTGGGGGTTTAGTGTTGGAAGTTCAGTGGGGGTCGGTTTGGGGGTTCAGTATTGGGGCTAATTGTTGGGGTGTTCAGCATTGGGGGTTCAGTGTTGGGGGTACAGTGTTGGGGGTCCAGTGTTGGGGGTTCAGTGGTGGGGGTCAGTTTGGGGGTTCAGTTTTGGGGTTCCGTGTTGGGGGTTCAGTATTGTGGTTCAGTGTTGGGATTTCAGTGTTGGGGTGCAGTGTTGGGGTTCAGTGATCGGGGGATCAGTGATCGGGGGTTCTGTGTTGGGGGTTTAATGTTGGGGGTCCGTGTTGGGGGTTCAGTGTTGGGGTGTTCAGTGTTGGGTGTTCAGTATTGGGGGTTCAGCGTTGGAGGTTCAGCGTTGGGGGTTCAGCGTTGGGGGTTCAGTGTTGGGGTTCCGTGTTCTGGGTCAGCTGCGGGGGTTCAGTGTTGGGGTTCAGTGTTCGGGAGTTCAGTGTTGGGGGTTCAATGTTGCAGTTTCAGTGTTGGGGTATCAGTTTTGGGAGTTCAATGTTGGGGGTTCAGTGTTGGAGGTCCGTCTTGCGGCTCAGTGTTGGGGTGTTCAGTGTTGGAAGTTCAGTATTGAGGTGTCAGCGTTTGGGGTTCAGTGTTGGGTTTCAGTGGTGGGGGGTTCAGCGTTGGGGGTTCAGTGTTGGGGGTCAGCGGCGGGGGTTCAGTGTTGTGGTTCAGTGTTGGGGTTCAGTGTTTGGGTGTTCAGTGTTGGGCTTCAATGTTGTGGGTTCAGTGTCTCGGATTCAGTGTTGTGGGCTCAGTGTTGGGGTTCGGTTTTGGGGTTCAGTGGTGGGTGGTTAGTGTTGGGGTTCAGTTTTGGGGACCCGCGTTGGGGGTTCAGTGTTGGGTGTTTCAGCTTTGGGGTTCAGTGGTAGCGTTCAGTGTTGGGGGTTCAGTGCTGGGGGCCAGTGTTGGGGGGTCAGTGTTTGGGAACAGTGTTGGGGGCACAGTGTTGGGGTTCAGATTCGGGGGTTCAGTGTTGGAGTTCAGTGTTCGGGAGTTCAGTGTTGGGCTTCAATGTTGGGGGTTCAGTGTTGGGAATCAGTGTCGGGGACTCAATGTTTGGGGGTTCATTGTTGGGGCTCAGTGTTAGGGTTCAGTGTTGGGATTCAGTGTTGGCGGTCAGTGTTGGGGCTCGGAGTTGGGGGTTAAGTTTTGGGTTTCAGTGGTGGGCTGTCAGCATTGGGGTTCAGTGTTCCGGGGGTTCAGCGGCGGGTGATTAATTTTGGGGTTCAGTGTTCGGGTTCAGCATTGCGGGTTCAGTGTTGGGGTTCAGTTTTGGGGGATCCGTGTGGGGTTTCAGTGTTGGGGGGTTCAGCTTTGGGGTTTCGTGTTAGCGTTCAGTGTTGGGGGTTCAGTGCTGGGGGCCAGTGTTGGGGATTCAGTGTTAGGGTTCAGTGTTGCCGGTTCAGGGTTGGGGGTTCAGTGTTGGGGGTTCAGTGTTGGTGGTTCAGTGTTGGAGTTCAGTGTTGGGGTGGTCAGTGTTGGAGGCTCAGTGTTGGGGGATTCAGTGTTGGAGGTTCAGTGTTGGGGATCAGTTTTGGGCGTGGTCAGCGTTGGGGGTTCAGTGTTGGGGTGTTCAGTGTTGGGGGTTCAGTGTTGGGGCTGGTCAGTGTTGGTGGTTCAGTGTTGCGGGGTTCAGTGTTGGGGTTCAGTGTTGTGGTTTCAGTGTTGGGGGTTCTGTGTTGGATGATTCGGTGTTGGGCTTCAGTGTTGGGGTTCAATGTTTGGAGTGGTTCAGTGTTGGGGGTGGTCAGTGTTGGGGGTCCAATGCTGTGGGTTCAGTGTTGGGGATTCAGTGTTGGGGTTCAGTGTTGATGGTTCAGTGTTGGGGTTCAATGTTGGGGGTTCAATGTTGGGGGTTCAATGTTGCGGTTTCAGTGTTGGGGTATCAGTTTTGGGGGTTCAATGTTGGGGGCTCAGTGTTGGAGGTCCGTCTTGCGGCTCAGTGTTGGGGTGTTCAGTGTTGGGGGTTCAGTATTGAGGTGTCAGCGTTTCGGGTTCAGTGTTGGGGTGTTCAGCGTCGGGGGTTCAGTGTTGGGGTTCTGTGTTGGGGGTCAGCGGCCGGGGTTCAGTGTTGGGGTTCAGTGTCGGGGGTTCAGTGTTGGGGTTCAGTGTTTGGGTGTTCGGTGTTGGGCTTCAATGTTGTGGGTTCAGTGTCGCGGATTGTGTTTTGGGGAGCTCAGTGTTGGGGTCAGTGTTGGGGTTCGGTTTTGGGGTGAAGTGGTGGGTGGGTAGTGTTGGGGTTCAGTTTTGGGGACCCGCGTTGGGGGTTCAGTGTTGGGTGTTTCAGTTTTGGGGTTCAGTGGTAGCGTTCAGTGTTGGGGTTCAGTGCTGGGGGCCAGTATTGGGTGGTCAGTGTTAGGGTTCAGTGGTTCAGTGTTAGGGTTCAGTGTTGTGGGTTCAGTGTTGGGGTTCAGTGTTGGAAGTTCAGTGGGGGGTCGGTTTGGTTGTTCAGTATTGGGGCTAATTGTTGGGGTGTTCATCATTGGGGGTACAATGTTGGAGGTTCAGTTTTGGGGGTCCAGTGTTGGGGTTCAGTGGCGGGGGTCAGTTTGGGGGTTCAGTATTGTGGTTCCGTGTTGGGGGTTCAGTATTGTGGTTCAGTGTTGGGGGTTCAGTGTTGGGGTGCCGTGTTCTGGGTCAGCTGCGGGGGTTCAGTGTTGGGGTTCAGTGTTCGGGAGTTCAGTGTTGGGGGTTCAATGTTGCAGTTTCAGTGTTGGGGTATCAGTTTTGGGAGTTCAATGTTGGGGGTTCAGTGTTGGAGGTCCGTCTTGCGGCTCAGTGTTGGGGTGTTCAGTGTTGGAAGTTCAGTATTGAGGTGTCAGCGTTTGGGGTTCAGTGTTGGGTTTCAGTGGTGGGGGGTTCAGCGTTGGGGGTTCAGTGTTGGGGGTCAGCGGCGGGGGTTCAGTGTTGTGGTTCAGTGTTGGGGTTCAGTGTTTGGGTGTTCAGTGTTGGGCTTCAATGTTGTGGGTTCAGTGTCTCGGATTCAGTGTTGTGGGCTCAGTGTTGGGGTTCGGTTTTGGGGTTCAGTGGTGGGTGGTTAGTGTTGGGGTTCAGTTTTGGGGACCCGCGTTAGGGGTTCAGTGTTGGGTGTTTCAGCTTTGGGGTTCAGTGGTAGCGTTCAGTGTTGGGGGTTCAGTGCTGGGGGCCAGTGTTGGGGGGTCAGTGTTTGGGAACAGTGTTGGGGGCACAGTGTTGTGGTTTCAGTGTTGGGGGTTCTGTGTTGGATGATTCGGTGTTGGGCTTCAGTGTTGGGGTTCAATGTTTGGAGTGGTTCAGTGTTGGGGGTGGTCAGTGTTGGGGGTCCAATGCTGTGGGTTCAGTGTTGGGGATTCAGTGTTGGGGTTCAGTGTTTGGGAACAGTGTTGGGGGCACAGTGTTGGGGTTCAGATTCGGGGGTTCAGTGTTGGAGTTCAGTGTTCGGGAGTTCAGTGTTGGGCTTCAATGTTGGGGGTTCAGTGTTGGGGAATCAGTGTCGGGGACTCAATGTTTGGGGGTTCATTGTTGGGGCTCAGTGTTAGGGTTCAGTGTTGGGATTCAGTGTTGGCGGTCAGTGTTGGGGCTCGGAGTTGGGGGTTAAGTTTTGGGTTTCAGTGGTGGGCTGTCAGCATTGGGGTTCAGTGTTCCGGGGGTTCAGCGGCGGGTGATTAATTTTGGGGTTCAGTGTTCGGGTTCAGCATTGCGGGTTCAGTGTTGGGGTTCAGTTTTGGGGGATCCGTGTGGGGTTTCAGTGTTGGGGGGTTCAGCTTTGGGGTTTCGTGTTAGCGTTCAGTGTTGGGGGTTCAGTGCTGGGGGCCAGTGTTGGGGATTCAGTGTTAGGGTTCAGTGTTGCCGGTTCAGGGTTGGGGGTTCAGTGTTGGGGGTTCAGTGTTGGTGGTTCAGTGTTGGAGTTCAGTGTTGGGGTGGTCAGTGTTGGAGGCTCAGTGTTGGGGGATTCAGTGTTGGAGGTTCAGTGTTGGGGATCAGTTTTGGGCGTGGTCAGCATTGGGGGTTCAGTGTTGGGGTGTTCAGTGTTGGGGGTTCAGTGTTGGGGCTGGTCAGTGTTGGTGGTTCAGTGTTGCGGGGTTCAGTGTTGGGGTTCAGTGTTGTGGTTTCAGTGTTGGGGGTTCTGTGTTGGATGATTCGGTGTTGGGCTTCAGTGTTGGGGTTCAATGTTTGGAGTGGTTCAGTGTTGGGGGTGGTCAGTGTTGGGGGTCCAATGCTGTGGGTTCAGTGTTGGGGATTCAGTGTTGGGGTTCAGTGTTGATGGTTCAGTGTTGGGGTTCAATGTTGGGGGTTCAATGTTGGGGGTTCAGTGTAGGGGGTTCAGTGTTGTGGGTTCAGTGTTGGGGGTTCAATGCTGGGGTTCGGTGTTGGGGGTTCAGTGTTAGGGCTCAGTGTTCAGGGGTTCAGCGTTGGGGGTTCAATGTTGCGGTTTCAGTGTTGGGGTATCAGTTTTGGGGGTTCAATGTTGGGGGCTCAGTGTTGGAGGTCCGTCTTGCGGCTCAGTGTTGGGGTGTTCAGTGTTGGGGGTTCAGTATTGAGGTGTCAGCGTTTCGGGTTCAGTGTTGGGGTGTTCAGCGTCGGGGGTTCAGTGTTGGGGTTCTGTGTTGGGGGTCAGCGGCGGGGGTTCAGTGTTGGGGTTCAGTGTCGGGGGTTCAGTGTTGGTGTTCAGTGTTTGGGTGTTCGGTGTTGGGCTTCAATGTTGTGGGTTCAGTGTCGCGGATTGTGTTTTGGGGGGCTCAGTGTTGGGGTCAGTGTTGGGGTTCGGTTTTGGGGTGCAGTGGTGGGTGGGTAGTGTTGGGGTTCAGTTTTGGGGACCCGCGTTGGGGGTTCAGTGTTGGGTGTTTCAGCTTTGGGGTTCAGTGGTAACGTTCAGTGTTGGGGTTCAGTGCTGGGGGCCAGTATTGGGTGGTCAGTGTTAGGGTTCAGTGGTTCAGTGTTAGGGTTCAGTGTTGTGGGTTCAGTGTTGGGGTTCAGTGTTGGAAGTTCAGTGGGGGGTCGGTTTGGTTGTTCAGTATTGGGGCTAATTGTTGGGGTGTTCATCATTGGGGGTACAATGTTGGGGGTTCAGTGTTGGGGGTCCAGTGTTGGGGTTCAGTGGCGGGGGTCAGTTTGGGGGTTCAGTATTGTGGTTCCGTGTTGGGGGTTCGGGTATTGTGGTTCAGTGTTGGGGGTTCAGTGTTGGGGTGCCGTGATCGGGGGTTCAGTGATCGGGGGTTCAGTGTTGGGGGTGTAATGTTGGGGTTTCAGTGTTGGGGTTCCTTTTTGGTGGTCAGTTTTGGAGTTTCAATGTTGGGGGTTCAGTGTTGGAGGTTCAATGTTGGGGGTTCAGTGTTGGAGGTCCGTGTTGGGGGTTCAGTGTTGGGGTGTTCAGTGTTGGGTGTTCAGTATTGGGGGTTCAGCTTTGGGGGTTCAGTGTTGCGGGTTCAGGGTTGGGGGTTCAGTGTTGGGGGTTCAGTGTTGGGGGTTCAGTGTTGGAGTTCAGTGTTGGGGTGGTCAGTGTTGGAGGTTCAGTGTTGGGGGATTCAGTGTTGGGGGTTCAGTGTTGGGGATCAGTTTTGGGCGTGGTCAGCGTTGGGGGTTCAGTGTTGGGGTGTTCAGTGCTGGGGGTTCAGTGTTGGGACTGGTCAGTGTTGGTGGTTCAGTGTTGCGGGGTTCAGTGTTGGGGTTCAGTGATGTGGTTTCAGTGTTGGGGGTTCAGTGTTGGATGATTCGGTATTGGGGTTCAGTGTCGGGGTTCAGTGTTTGGGGGTTCAGTGTTGAGGGGGCAGTGTTGGGATTCACCGTTCGGGGTTCTGTATTCGGGATCGGTTTTGGGGCTCAGTTTTGGGGTTCAGAGTTGCGGTTCAGTGTTGGGGTCCAGTGTTGGGGGTTTAGTGTTGGAAGTTCAGTGGGGGTCGGTTTGGGGGTTCAGTATTGGGGCTAATTGTTGGGGTGTTCAGCATTGGGGGTTCAGTGTTGGGGTACAGTGTTGGGGGTCCAGTGTTGGGGGTTCAGTGGTGGGGGTCAGTTTGGGGGTTCAGTTTTGGGGTTCCGTGTTGGGGGTTCAGTATTGTGGTTCAGTGTTGGGATTTCAGTGTTGGGGTGCAGTGTTGGGGTTCAGTGATCGGGGGATCAGTGATCGGGGGTTCTGTGTTGGGGGTTTAATGTTGGGGGTCCGTGTTGGGGGTTCAGTGTTGGGGTGTTCAGTGTTGGGTGTTCAGTATTGGGGGTTCAGCGTTGGAGGTTCAGCGTTGGGGGTTCAGCGTTGGGGGTTCAGTGTTGGGGTTCCGTGTTCTGGGTCAGCTGCGGGGGTTCAGTGTTGGGGTTCAGTGTTCGGGAGTTCAGTGTTGGGGGTTCAATGTTGCAGTTTCAGTGTTGGGGTATCAGTTTTGGGAGTTCAATGTTGGGGGTTCAGTGTTGGAGGTCCGTCTTGCGGCTCAGTGTTGGGGTGTTCAGTGTTGGAAGTTCAGCATTGAGGTGTCAGCGTTTTGGGTTCAGTGTTGGGTTTCAGTGGTGGGGGGTTCAGCGTTGGGGGTTCAGTGTTGGGGGTCAGCGGCGGGGGTTCAGTGTTGTGGTTCAGTGTTGGGGTTCAGTGTTTGGGTGTTCAGTGTTGGGCTTCAATGTTGTGGGTTCAGTGTCTCGGATTCAGTGTTGTGGGCTCAGTGTTGGGGTTCGGTTTTGGGGTTCAGTGGTGGGTGGTTAGTGTTGGGGTTCAGTTTTGGGGACCCGCGTTGGGGGTTCAGTGTTGGGTGTTTCAGCTTTGGGGTTCAGTGGTAGCGTTCAGTGTTGGGGGTTCAGTGCTGGGGGCCAGTGTTGGGGGGTCAGTGTTTGGGAACAGTGTTGGGGGCACAGTGTTGGGGTTCAGATTCGGGGGTTCAGTGTTGGAGTTCAGTGTTCGGGAGTTCAGTGTTGGGCTTCAATGTTGGGGGTTCAGTGTTGGGAATCAGTGTCGGGGACTCAATGTTTGGGGGTTCATTGTTGGGGCTCAGTGTTAGGGTTCAGTGTTGGGATTCAGTGTTGGCGGTCAGTGTTGGGGCTCGGAGTTGGGGGTTAAGTTTTGGGTTTCAGTGGTGGGCTGTCAGCATTGGGGTTCAGTGTTCCGGGGGTTCAGCGGCGGGTGATTAATTTTGGGGTTCAGTGTTCGGGTTCAGCATTGCGGGTTCAGTGTTGGGGTTCAGTTTTGGGGGATCCGTGTGGGGTTTCAGTGTTGGGGGGTTCAGCTTTGGGGTTTCGTGTTAGCGTTCAGTGTTGGGGGTTCAGTGCTGGGGGCCAGTGTTGGGGATTCAGTGTTAGGGTTCAGTGTTGCCGGTTCAGGGTTGGGGGTTCAGTGTTGGGGGTTCAGTGTTGGTGGTTCAGTGTTGGAGTTCAGTGTTGGGGTGGTCAGTGTTGGAGGCTCAGTGTTGGGGGATTCAGTGTTGGAGGTTCAGTGTTGGGGATCAGTTTTGGGCGTGGTCAGCGTTGGGGGTTCAGTGTTGGGGTGTTCAGTGTTGGGGGTTCAGTGTTGGGGCTGGTCAGTGTTGGTGGTTCAGTGTTGCGGGGTTCAGTGTTGGGGTTCAGTGTTGTGGTTTCAGTGTTGGGGGTTCTGTGTTGGATGATTCGGTGTTGGGCTTCAGTGTTGGGGTTCAATGTTTGGAGTGGTTCAGTGTTGGGGGTGGTCAGTGTTGGGGGTCCAATGCTGTGGGTTCAGTGTTGGGGATTCAGTGTTGGGGTTCAGTGTTGATGGTTCAGTGTTGGGGTTCAATGTTGGGGGTTCAATGTTGGGGGTTCAATGTTGCGGTTTCAGTGTTGGGGTATCAGTTTTGGGGGTTCAATGTTGGGGGCTCAGTGTTGGAGGTCCGTCTTGCGGCTCAGTGTTGGGGTGTTCAGTGTTGGGGGTTCAGTATTGAGGTGTCAGCGTTTCGGGTTCAGTGTTGGGGTGTTCAGCGTCGGGGGTTCAGTGTTGGGGTTCTGTGTTGGGGGTCAGCGGCCGGGGTTCAGTGTTGGGGTTCAGTGTCGGGGGTTCAGTGTTGGGGTTCAGTGTTTGGGTGTTCGGTGTTGGGCTTCAATGTTGTGGGTTCAGTGTCGCGGATTGTGTTTTGGGGAGCTCAGTGTTGGGGTCAGTGTTGGGGTTCGGTTTTGGGGTGAAGTGGTGGGTGGGTAGTGTTGGGGTTCAGTTTTGGGGACCCGCGTTGGGGGTTCAGTGTTGGGTGTTTCAGTTTTGGGGTTCAGTGGTAGCGTTCAGTGTTGGGGTTCAGTGCTGGGGGCCAGTATTGGGTGGTCAGTGTTAGGGTTCAGTGGTTCAGTGTTAGGGTTCAGTGTTGTGGGTTCAGTGTTGGGGTTCAGTGTTGGAAGTTCAGTGGGGGGTCGATTTGGTTGTTCAGTATTGGGGCTAATTGTTGGGGTGTTCATCATTGGGGGTACAATGTTGGAGGTTCAGTTTTGGGGGTCCAGTGTTGGGGTTCAGTGGCGGGGGTCAGTTTGGGGGTTCAGTATTGTGGTTCCGTGTTGGGGGTTCAGTATTGTGGTTCAGTGTTGGGGGTTCAGTGTTGGGGTGCCGTGTTCTGGGTCAGCTGCGGGGGTTCAGTGTTGGGGTTCAGTGTTCGGGAGTTCAGTGTTGGGGGTTCAATGTTGCAGTTTCAGTGTTGGGGTATCAGTTTTGGGAGTTCAATGTTGGGGGTTCAGTGTTGGAGGTCCGTCTTGCGGCTCAGTGTTGGGGTGTTCAGTGTTGGAAGTTCAGTATTGAGGTGTCAGCGTTTGGGGTTCAGTGTTGGGTTTCAGTGGTGGGGGGTTCAGCGTTGGGGGTTCAGTGTTGGGGGTCAGCGGCGGGGGTTCAGTGTTGTGGTTCAGTGTTGGGGTTCAGTGTTTGGGTGTTCAGTGTTGGGCTTCAATGTTGTGGGTTCAGTGTCTCGGATTCAGTGTTGTGGGCTCAGTGTTGGGGTTCGGTTTTGGGGTTCAGTGGTGGGTGGTTAGTGCTGGGGTTCAGTTTTGGGGACCCGCGTTAGGGGTTCAGTGTTGGGTGTTTCAGCTTTGGGGTTCAGTGGTAGCGTTCAGTGTTGGGGGTTCAGTGCTGGGGGCCAGTGTTGGGGGGTCAGTGTTTGGGAACAGTGTTGGGGGCACAGTGTTGTGGTTTCAGTGTTGGGGGTTCTGTGTTGGATGATTCGGTGTTGGGCTTCAGTGTTGGGGTTCAATGTTTGGAGTGGTTCAGTGTTGGGGGTGGTCAGTGTTGGGGGTCCAATGCTGTGGGTTCAGTGTTGGGGATTCAGTGTTGGGGTTCAGTGTTGATGGTTCAGTGTTGGGGTTCAATGTTGGGGGTTCAATGTTGGGGGTTCAATGTTGCGGTTTCAGTGTTGGGGTATCAGTTTTGGGGGTTCAATGTTGGGGGCTCAGTGTTGGAGGTCCATCTTGCGGCTCAGTGTTGGGGTGTTCAGTGTTGGGGGTTCAGTATTGAGGTGTCAGCGTTTCGGGTTCAGTGTTGGGGTGTTCAGCGTCGGGGGTTCAGTGTTGGGGTTCTGTGTTGGGGGTCAGCGGCCGGGGTTCAGTGTTGGGGTTCAGTGTCGGGGGTTCAGTGTTGGGGTTCAGTGTTTGGGTGTTCGGTGTTGGGCTTCAATGTTGTGGGTTCAGTGTCGCGGATTGTGTTTTGGGGAGCTCAGTGTTGGGGTCAGTGTTGGGGTTCGGTTTTGGGGTGAAGTGGTGGGTGGGTAGTGTTGGGGTTCAGTTTTGGGGACCCGCGTTGGGGGTTCAGTGTTGGGTGTTTCAGCTTTGGGGTTCAGTGGTAGCGTTCAGTGTTGGGGTTCAGTGCTGGGGGCCAGTATTGGGTGGTCAGTGTTAGGGTTCAGTGGTTCAGTGTTAGGGTTCAGTGTTGTGGGTTCAGTGTTGGGGTTCAGTGTTGGAAGTTCAGTGGGGGGTCGGTTTGGTTGTTCAGTATTGGGGCTAATTGTTGGGGTGTTCATCATTGGGGGTACAATGTTGGAGGTTCAGTTTTGTGGGTCCAGTGTTGGGGTTCAGTGGCGGGGGTCAGTTTGGGGGTTCAGTATTGTGGTTCCGTGTTGGGGGTTCAGTATTGTGGTTCAGTGTTGGGGGTTCAGTGTTGGGGTGCCGTGATCGGGGGTTCAGTGATCGGGGGTTCAGTGTTGGGGGTTTAATGTTGGGGTTTCAGTGTTGGGGTTCCTTTTTGGTGGTCAGTTTTGGAGGTTCAATGTTGGGGGTTCAGTGTTGGAGGTCCGTGTTGGGGGTTCAGTGTTGGGGTGTTCAGTGTTGGGTGTTCAGTATTGGGGGTTCAGCTTTGGGGGTTCAGTGTTGCGGGTTCAGGGTTGGGGGTTCAGTGTTGGGGGTTCAGTGTTGGGGGTTCAGTGTTGGAGTTCAGTGTTGGGGTGGTCAGTGTTGGAGGTTCAGTGTTGGGGGATTCAGTGTTGGGGGTTCAGTGTTGGGGATCAGTTTTGGGCGTGGTCAGCGTTGGGGGTTCAGTGTTGGGGTGTTCAGTG
The DNA here is from genome assembly GCF_044704955.1 of Pristiophorus japonicus. Lineage (NCBI taxonomy): Eukaryota > Metazoa > Chordata > Chondrichthyes > Pristiophoridae > Pristiophorus > Pristiophorus japonicus. Next base: position 58,663,774 of record NC_091993.1, read on the forward strand.
CTGGGGGTTCAGTGTTGGGGCTGGTCAGTGTTGGTGGTTCAGTGTTGCGGGGTTCAGTGTTGGGGTTCAGTGATGTGGTTTCAGTGTTGGGGGTTCAGTGTTGGATGATTAGGTATTGGGGTTCAGTGTCGGGGTTCAGTGTTTGGGGGTTCAGTGTTGAGGGGGCAGTGTTGGGGTTCACCGTTCGGGGTTCTGTATTCGGGATCAGTTTTGGGGCTCAGTTTTGGGGTTCAGAGTTGCGGTTCAGTGTTGGGGTCCAGTGTTGGGGGTTCAGTGTTGGAAGTTCAGTGGGGGTCGGTTTGGGGGTTCAGTATTGGGGCTAATTGTTGGGGTGTTCAGCATTGGGGGTTCAGTGTTGGGGGTACATTGTTGGGGGTTCAGTGTTGGGGGTTCAGTGGTGGGGGTCAGTTTGGGGGTTCAGTTTTGGGGTTCCGTGTTGGGGGTTCAGTATTGTGGTTCAGTGTTGGGGTTTCAGTGTTGGGGTGCAGTGTTGGGGTTCAGTGATCGGGGGATCAGTGATCGGGGGTTCTGTGTTGGGGGTTTAATGTTGGGGGTCCGTGTTGGGGGTTCAGTGTTGGGGTGTTCAGTGTTGGGTGTTCAGTATTGGGGGTTCAGCGTTGGAGGTTCAGCGGTGGGGGTTCAGCGTTGGGGGTTCAGTGTTGGGGTTCCGTGTTCTGGGTCAGCTGCGGGGGTTCAGTGTTGGGGTTCAGTGTTCGGGAGTTCAGTGTTGGGGGTTCAATGTTGCAGTTTCAGTGTTGGGGTATCAGTTTTGGGAGTTCAATGTTGGGGGTTCAGTGTTGGAGGTCCGTCTTGCGGCTCAGTGTTGGGGTGTTCAGTGTTGGAAGTTCAGTATTGAGGTGTCAGCGTTTGGGGTCCAGTGTTGGGTTTCAGTGGTGGGGGGTTCAGCGTTGGGGGTTCAGTGTTGGGGGTCAGCGGCGGGGGTTCAGTGTTGTGGTTCAGTGTTGGGGTTCAGTGTTTGGGTGTTCAGTGTTGGGCTTCAATGTTGTGGGTTCAGTGTCTCGGATTCAGTGTTTTGGGCTCAGTGTTGGGGTTCAGTGTTTGGGTGTTCAGTGTTGGGCTTCAATGTTGTGGGTTCAGTGTCTCGGATTCAGTGTTGTGGGCTCAGTGTTGGGGTTCGGTTTTGGGGTTCAGTTGTGGGTGGTTAGTGTTGGGGTTCAGTTTTGGGGACCCACGTTGGGGGTTCAGTGTTGGGCGTTTCAGCTTTGGGGTTCAGTGGTAGCGTTCAGTGTTGGGGGTTCAGTGCTGGGGGCCAGTGTTGGGGGGTCAGTGTTTGGGAACAGTGTTGGGGGCACAGTGTTGGGGTTCAGATTCGGGGGTTCAGTGTTGGAGTTCAGTGTTCGGGAGTTCATTTTTGGGCTTCAATGTTGGGGGTTCAGTGTTGGGGAATCAGTGTCGGGGACTCAATGTTTGGGGGTTCATTGTTGGGGCTCAGTGTTAGGGTTCAGTGTTGGGATTCAGTGTTGGCGGTCAGTGTTGGGGCTCGGAGTTGGGTTTAAGTTTTGGGTTTCAGTGGTGGGCTGTCAGCATTGGGGTTCAGTGTTCCGGGGGTTCAGCGGCGGGTGATTAATTTTGGGGTTCAGTGTTCGGGTTCAGCATTGCGGGTTCAGTGTTGGGGTTCAGTTTTGGGGGATCCGTGTGGGGTTTCAGTGTTGGGGGGTTCAGCTTTGGGGTTTCGTGTTAGCGTTCAGTGTTGGGGGTTCAGTGCTGGGGGCCAGTGTTGGGGATTCAGTGTTAGGGTTCAGTGTTGCCGGTTCAGGGTTGGGGGTTCAGTGTTGGGGGTTCAGTGTTGGTGGTTCAGTGTTGGAGTTCAGTGTTGGGGTGGTCAGTGTTGGAGGCTCAGTGTTGGGGGATTCACTGTTGGAGGTTCAGTGTTGGGGATCAGTTTTGGGCGTGGTCAGCGTTGGGGGTTCAGTGTTGCGGGGTTCAGTGTTGGGGTTCAGTGTTGTGGTGTCAGTGTTGGGGGTTCTGTGTTGGATGATTCGGTGTTGGGCTTCAGTGTTGGGGTTCAATGTTTGGAGTGGTTCAGTGTTGGGGGTGGTCAGTGTTGGGGGTCCAATGCTGTGGGTTCAGTGTTGGGGATTAAGTGTTGGGGTTCAGTGTTGATGGTTCAGTGTTGGGGTTCAATGTTGGGGGTTCAATGTTGGGGGTTCAGTGTAGGGGGTTCAGTGTTGTGGGTTCAGTGTTGGGGGTTCAATGCTGGGGTTCGGTGTTGGGGGTTCAGTGTTAGGGCTCAGTTTTCAGGGGTTCAGCGTTGGGGGTTCCGTGTGGGGGTTCCGTGTGGGGGTTCAGTGTCGGGGTTCAGTGCTGGGGTTCCGTCTTGCGGTTCATTGTTGGGGGGTCAGCGTTGGGGGGTCAGCGTTGGGGTTCAGTGTAGGGGTTCAGCGTTGGTGGTTCAGTGTAGAGGTTCAGTGTTGGGGGATTCAGTGTTGTGGTTCACCGTTAGGGGTTCTGTGTTGGAGCTCAGTTTTGGGGCTCCGTTTTGGGGTTCAGTGTTGGGGTTCCAGTTTTGGGGGTCAGTTTGGGGTGTCAGTATTGGGGTTCAGAGTTGGGGGTTCAGTATTGTGGTTCAGTGTTGGGGTCAGTGTTGGGGTTCAGTGTTAGGGTTCAGTGTTGTGGTCCTGTGTTGGCGGTTCATTGTTGGGGGTCCAGTGTTGGTGGTTCAGTGGTGGGGGTCAGTTTGGGGGTTGAGTATTGGGGTTCGGTGTTGCGGTTCAGTATTGCGAGTCAGTGTTGGGGTTCAGTGTTGGGGTGTTCTGCGTTGGGGTTTCAGTGTTGGGGGTCAGTGTTGGGGTTCAGTGTTAGGGTTCAGTGTTGTGGTCCTGTGTTGGTGGTTCAGTGTTGGGGGTCCAGTGTTGGGGGTTCAGTGGTGGGGGTCAGTTTGGGGGTTTAGTGTTGGGGTTCAGTGTTGGGGTTCAGTGTTGGGGTTCAGTGTTGTGGTTCAGTTTTGGGGATCCGTGTTGGGGGTTCATTGTTGGGTGTTTCAGCTTTGGGGTTCCGTGGTAGCGTTCAGTGTCGGGGGTTCAGTGTTGGGGTTCAGTGTTTGGGTGTTCAGTGTTGGGCTTCAATGTTGTGGGTTCAGTGTTGCGGATTCAGTGTTTGGGTGTTCAGTGTTGGGCTTTAATGTTGTGGGTTCAGTGTTGCGGATTCAGTGTTGGGGGCTCAGTGTTGGGGTCAGTGTTGGGGTTCGGGTTTGGGGTTCAGTGGTTGGTGGTTAGTGTTGGGGTTCAGTTTTTGGGACCCGCGTTGGGGGTTCAGTGTTGGGTGTTTCAGCTTTGGGGTTCAGTGGTAGCGTTCAGTGTTGGGGGTCCAGTGCTGGGGACCAGTGTTGGGGGGTCAGTGTTCGGGTTCAGTGGTTTAGTGTTAGGGTTCAGTGTTGTGGGTTCAGTGTTTGGGTTCAGTATTGGGGGCACAGTGTTGGGGTTCAGTGTCGGGGGTGGTCAGTGTGGGGGTTCAGTGTTGGCGGTCGGTGTTTGAGTTCATTGTTGGGGATTCAGTGTTGGGGATTCAATGTAGGGGTCAGTTTTGGGGGTTCAGTGTTGTGATTTCAGTGTTCAGGGCTTCCGTATTGGGGTTCAGTGTTGAGGGTTCGGTTTGGGGAACCGGTGTTGGGGTTCAGTGTTGGGGTTCAGTTTTGAGTTTCAGTGTTTGGGGGTTCAGTGTTGAGGGGGCAGTGTTGGGGTTCAGTGTGGGGTTCAGTGTTGGGGTTCACCGGTCGGGGTTCTGTGTTCGGGATCAGTTTTGAGGCTCGGTTTTGGGGTTCACTGTTGCGGTTCAGTGTTGGGGACCAGTGTTGGGGGTTCAGTGTTGGAAGTTCAGTGGGGGTCGGTTTGGGGGTTCAGTATTGGGGGTTCAGTATTGGGCGTTCAGTTTTGGGGGTCCAGTGTTGGTGTTCAGTGGTGAGGGTCAGTTTGGGGGTTCAGTATTGGGGTTCCGTTTTGGGCGTTCAGTATTGTGGTTCAGTGTTGGGGGTTCAGTGTTGGGGTGCAGTGTTGGGGTTCAGTAATCGGGGGTTCAGTGATCGGGGGTTCAGTGTTGAGGGTTCAATGTTGCGGTTTCAGTGTTGGGGTATCAGTTTTGGGGGTTCAATGTTGGGGGTTCAGTGTTGGAGGTCCGTCTTGCGGCTCAGTGTTGGGGTGTTCAGTGTTGGGGGTTCAGTATTGAGGTGTCAGCGTTTGGGGTTCAGTGTTGGGTTTCAGTGGTGGGGGGTTCAGCGTTGGGGGTTCAGTGTTGGGGGTCAGCGGCGGGGGTTCAGTGTTAGGGTTCAGTGTCGGGGGTTCAGTGTTGGGCTTCAATGTTGTGGGTTCAGTGTCTCGGATTCAGTGTTGTGGGCTCAGTGTTGGGGTTAGGTTTTGGGGTTCAGTGGTGGGTGGTTAGTGTTGGGGTTCAGTTTTGGGGACCCGCGTTGGGGGTTCAGTGTTGGGTGTTTCAGCTTTGGGGTTCAGTGGTAGCGTTCAGTGTTGGGGGTTCAGTGCTGGGGGCCAGTGTTGGGGGGTCAGTGTTTGGGAACAGTGTTGGGGGCACAGTGTTGGGGTTCAGATTCGGGGGTTCAGTGTTGGAGTTCAGTGTTCGGGAGTTCAGTGTTGGGCTTCAATGTTGGGGGTTCAGTGTTGGGGAATCAGTGTCGGGGACTCAATGTTTGGGGGTTCATTGTTGGGGCTCAGTGTTAGGGTTCAGTGTTGGGATTCAGTGTTGGCGGTCAGTGTTGGGGCTCGGAGTTGGGGGTTAAGTTTTGGGTTTCAGTGGTGGGCTGTCAGCATTGGGGTTCAGTGTTCCGGGGGTTCAGCGGCGGGTGATTAATTTTTGGGTTCAGTGTTCGGGTTCAGCATTGCGGGTTCAGTGTTGGGGTTCAGTTTTGGGGGATCCGTGTGGGGTTTCAGTGTTGGGGGGTTCATCTTTGGGGTTTCGTGTTAGCGTTCAGTGTTGGGGGTTCAGTGCTGGGGGCCAGTGTTGGGGATTCAGTGTTAGGGTTCAGTGTTGCCGGTTCAGGGTTGGGGGTTCAGTGTTGGGGGTTCAGTGTTGGTGGTTCAGTGTTGGAGTTCAGTGTTGGGGTGGTCAGTGTTGGAGGCTCAGTGTTGGGGGATTCAGTGTTGGAGGTTCAGTGTTGGGGATCAGTTTTGGGCGTGGTCAGCGTTGGGCGTTCAGTGTTGGTGTGTTCAGTGTTGGGGGTTCAGTGTTGGGGCTGGTCAGTGTTGGTGGTTCAGTGTTGCGGGGTTCAGTGTTGGGGTTCAGTGTTGTGGTTTCAGTGTTGGGGGTTCTGTGTTGGATGATTCGGTGTTGGGCTTCAGTGTTGGGGTTCAATGTTTGGAGTGGTTCAGTGTTGGGGTGGTCAGTGTTGGGGGTCCAATGCTGTGGGTTCAGTGTTGGGGATTCAGTGTTGGGGTTCAGTGTTGATGGTTCAGTGTTGGGGTTCAATGTTGGGGGTTCAATGTTGGGGGTTCAGTGTAGGGGGTTCAGTGTTGTGGGTTCAGTGTTGGGGGTTCAATGCTGGGGTTCGGTGTTGGGGGTTCAGTGTTAGGGCTCAGTGTTCAGGGGTTCAGCGTTGGGGGTTCAATGTTGCGGTTTCAGTGTTGGGGTATCAGTTTTGGGGGTTCAATGTTGGGGGCTCAGTGTTGGAGGTCCGTCTTGCGGCTCAGTGTTGGGGTGTTCAGTGTTGGGGGTTCAGTATTGAGGTGTCAGCGTTTCGGGTTCAGTGTTGGGGTGTTCAGCGTCGGGGGTTCAGTGTTGGGGTTCTGTGTTGGGGGTCAGCGGCGGGGGTTCAGTGTTGGGGTTCAGTGTCGGGGGTTCAGTGTTGGTGTTCAGTGTTTGGGTGTTCGGTGTTGGGCTTCAATGTTGTGGGTTCAGTGTCGCGGATTGTGTTTTGGGGAGCTCAGTGTTGGGGTCAGTGTTGGGGTTCGGTTTTGGGGTGCAGTGGTGGGTGGGTAGTGTTGGGGTTCAGTTTTGGGGACCCGCGTTGGGGGTTCAGTGTTGGGTGTTTCAGCTTTGGGGTTCAGTGGTAACGTTCAGTGTTGGGGTTCAGTGCTGGGGGCCAGTATTGGGTGGTCAGTGTTAGGGTTCAGTGGTTCAGTGTTAGGGTTCAGTGTTGTGGGTTCAGTGTTGGGGTTCAGTGTTGGAAGTTCAGTGGGGGGTCGGTTTGGTTGTTCAGTATTGGGGCTAATTGTTGGGGTGTTCATCATTGGGGGTACAATGTTGGGGGTTCAGTGTTGGGGGTCCAGTGTTGGGGTTCAGTGGCGGTGTCAGTTTGGGGGTTCAGTATTGTGGTTCCGTGTTGGGGGTTCGGGTATTGTGGTTCAGTGTTGGGGGTTCAGTGTTGGGGTGCCGTGATCGGGGGTTCAGTGATCGGGGGTTCAGTGTTGGGGGTGTAATGTTGGGGTTTCAGTGTTGGGGTTCCTTTTTGGTGGTCAGTTTTGGAGGTTCAATGTTGGGGGTTCAGTGTTGGAGGTTCAATGTTGGGGGTTCAGTGTTGGAGGTCCGTGTTGGGGGTTCAGTGTTGGGGTGTTCAGTGTTGGGTGTTCAGTATTGGGGGTTCAGCTTTGGGGGTTCAGTGTTGCGGGTTCAGGGTTGGGGGTTCAGTGTTGGGGGTTCAGTGTTGGGGGTTCAGTGTTGGAGTTCAGTGTTGGGGTGGTCAGTGTTGGAGGTTCAGTGTTGGGGGATTCAGTGTTGGGGGTTCAGTGTTGGGGATCAGTTTTGGGCGTGGTCAGCGTTGGGGGTTCAGTGTTGGGGTGTTCAGTGCTGGGGGTTCAGTGTTGGGACTGGTCAGTGTTGGTGGTTCAGTGTTGCGGGGTTCAGTGTTGGGGTTCAGTGATGTGGTTTCAGTGTTGGGGGTTCAGTGTTGGATGATTCGGTATTGGGGTTCAGTGTCGGGGTTCAGTGTTTGGGGGTTCAGTGTTGAGGGGGCAGTGTTGGGATTCACCGTTCGGGGTTCTGTATTCGGGATCGGTTTTGGGGCTCAGTTTTGGGGTTCAGAGTTGCGGTTCAGTGTTGGGGTCCAGTGTTGGGGGTTCAGTGTTGGAAGTTCAGTGGGGGTCGGTTTGGGGGTTCAGTATTGGGGCTAATTGTTGGGGTGTTCAGCATTGGGGGTTCAGTGTTGGGGGTACAGTGTTGGGGGTCCAGTGTTGGGGGTTCAGTGGTGGGGGTCAGTTTGGGGGTTCAGTTTTGGGGTTCCGTGTTGGGGGTTCAGTATTGTGGTTCAGTGTTGGGATTTCAGTGTTGGGGTGCAGTGTTGGGGTTCAGTGATCGGGGGATCAGTGATCGGGGGTTCTGTGTTGGGGGTTTAATGTTGGGGGTCCGTGTTGGGGGTTCGGTGTTGGGGTGTTCAGTGTTGGGTGTTCAGTATTGGGGGTTCAGCGTTGGAGGTTCAGCGTTGGGGGTTCAGCGTTGGGGGTTCAGTGTTGGGGTTCCGTGTTCTGGGTCAGCTGCGGGGGTTCAGTGTTGGGGTTCAGTGTTCGGGAGTTCAGTGTTGGGGGTTCAATGTTGCAGTTTCAGTGTTGGGGTATCAGTTTTGGGAGTTCAATGTTGGGGGTTCAGTGTTGGAGGTCCGTCTTGCGGCTCAGTGTTGGGGTGTTCAGTGTTGGAAGTTCAGTATTGAGGTGTCAGCGTTTGGGGTTCAGTGTTGGGTTTCAGTGGTGGGGGGTTCAGCGTTGGGGGTTCAGTGTTGGGGGTCAGCGGCGGGGGTTCAGTGTTGTGGTTCAGTGTTGGGGTTCAGTGTTTGGGTGTTCAGTGTTGGGCTTCAATGTTGTGGGTTCAGTGTCTCGGATTCAGTGTTGTGGGCTCAGTGTTGGGGTTCGGTTTTGGGGTTCAGTGGTGGGTGGTTAGTGTTGGGGTTCAGTTTTGGGGACCCGCGTTGGGGGTTCAGTGTTGGGTGTTTCAGCTTTGGGGTTCAGTGGTAGCGTTCAGTGTTGGGGGTTCAGTGCTGGGGGCCAGTGTTGGGGGGTCAGTGTTTGGGAACAGTGTTGGGGGCACAGTGTTTGGGTTCAGATTCGGGGGTTCAGTGTTGGAGTTCAGTGTTCGGGAGTTCAGTGTTGGGCTTCAATGTTGGGGGTTCAGTGTTGGGGAATCAGTGTCGGGGACTCAATGTTTGGGGGTTCATTGTTGGGGCTCAGTGTTAGGGTTCAGTGTTGGGATTCAGTGTTGGCGGTCAGTGTTGGGGCTCGGAGTTGGGGGTTAAGTTTTGGGTTTCAGTGGTGGGCTGTCAGCATTGGGGTTCAGTGTTCCGGGGGTTCAGCGGCGGGTGATTAATTTTGGGGTTCAGTGTTCGGGTTCAGCATTGCGGGTTCAGTGTTGGGGTTCAGTTTTGGGGGATCCGTGTGGGGTTTCAGTGTTGGGGGGTTCAGCTTTGGGGTTTCGTGTTAGCGTTCAGTGTTGGGGGTTCAGTGCTGGGGGCCAGTGTTGGGGATTCAGTGTTAGGGTTCAGTGTTGCCGGTTCAGGGTTGGGGGTTCAGTGTTGGGGGTTCAGTGTTGGTGGTTCAGTGTTGGAGTTCAGTGTTGGGGTGGTCAGTGTTGGAGGCTCAGTGTTGGGGGATTCAGTGTTGGAGGTTCAGTGTTGGGGATCAGTTTTGGGCGTGGTCAGCGTTGGGGGTTCAGTGTTGGGGTGTTCAGTGTTGGGGGTTCAGTGTTGGGGCTGGTCAGTGTTGGTGGTTCAGTGTTGCGGGGTTCAGTGTTGGGGTTCAGTGTTGTGGTTTCAGTGTTGGGGGTTCTGTGTTGGATGATTCGGTGTTGGGTTTCAGTGTTGGGGTTCAATGTTTGGAGTGGTTCAGTGTTGGGGGTGGTCAGTGTTGGGGGTCCAATGCTGTGGGTTCAGTGTTGGGGATTCAGTGTTGGGGTTCAGTGTTGATGGTTCAGTGTTGGGGTTCAATGTTGGGGGTTCAATGTTGGGGGTTCAATGTTGCGGTTTCAGTGTTGGGGTATCAGTTTTGGGGGTTCAATGTTGGGGGCTCAGTGTTGGAGGTCCGTCTTGCGGCTCAGTGTTGGGTGTTCAGTGTTGGGGGTTCAGTATTGAGGTGTCAGCGTTTCGGGTTCAGTGTTGGGGTGTTCAGCGTCGGGGGTTCAGTGTTGGGGTTCTGTGTTGGGGGTCAGCGGCCGGGGTTCAGTGTTGGGGTTCAGTGTCGGGGGTTCAGTGTTGGGGTTCAGTGTTTGGGTGTTCGGTGTTGGGCTTCAATGTTGTGGGTTCAGTGTCGCGGATTGTGTTTTGGGGAGCTCAGTGTTGGGGTCAGTGTTGGGGTTCGGTTTTGGGGTGAAGTGGTGGGTGGGTAGTGTTGGGGTTCAGTTTTGGGGACCCGCGTTGGGGGTTCAGTGTTGGGTGTTTCAGCTTTGGGGTTCAGTGGTAGCGTTCAGTGTTGGGGTTCAGTGCTGGGGGCCAGTATTGGGTGGTCAGTGTTAGGGTTCAGTGGTTCAGTGTTAGGGTTCAGTGTTGTGGGTTCAGTGTTGGGGTTCAGTGTTGGAAGTTCAGTGGGGGGTCGGTTTGGTTGTTCAGTATTGGGGCTAATTGTTGGGGTGTTCATCATTGGGGGTACAATGTTGGAGGTTCAGTGTTGGGGGTCCAGTGTTGGGGTTCAGTGGCGGGGGTCAGTTTGGGGGTTCAGTATTGTGGTTCCGTGTTGGGGGTTCAGTATTGTGGTTCAGTGTTGGGGGTTCAGTGTTGGGGTGCCGTGATCGGGGGTTCAGTGATCGGGGGTTCAGTGTTGGGGGTTTAATGTTGGGGTTTCAGTGTTGGGGTTCCTTTTTGGTGGTCAGTTTTGGAGGTTCAATGTTGGGGGTTCAGTGTTGGGGGTCCGTGTTGGGGGTTCAGTGTTGGGGTGTTCAGTGTTGGGTGTTCAGTATTGGGGGTTCAGCTTTGGGGGTTCAGTGTTGCGGGTTCAGGGTTGGGGGTTCAGTGTTGGGGGTTCAGTGTTGGGGGTTCAGTGTTGGAGTTCAGTGTTGGGGTGGTCAGTGTTGGAGGTTCAGTGTTGGGGGATTCAGTGTTGGGGGTTCAGTGTTGGGGATCAGTTTTGGGCGTGGTCAGCGTTGGGGGTTCAGTGTTGGGGTGTTCAGTGCTGGGGGTTCAGTGTTGGGGCTGGTCAGTGTTGGTGGTTCAGTGTTGCGGGGTTCAGTGTTGGGGTTCAGTGATGTGGTTTCATTGTTGGGGGTTCAGTGTTGGATGATTCGGTATTGGGGTTCAGTGTCGGGGTTCAGTGTTTGGGGTTCAGTGTTGGAAGTTCAGTGGGGGGTCGGTTTGGTTGTTCAGTATTGGGGCTAATTGTTGGGGTGTTCATCATTGGGGGTACAATGTTGGAGGTTCAGTGTTGGGGGTCCAGTGTTGGGGTTCAGTGGCGGGGGTCAGTTTGGGGGTTCAGTATTGTGGTTCCGTGTTGGGGGTTCAGTATTGTGGTTCAGTGTTGGGGGTTCAGTGTTGGGGTGCCGTGATCGGGGGTTCAGTGATCGGGGGTTCAGTGTTGGGGTTCAGTGTCGGGGGTTCAGTGTTGGGGTTCAGTGTTTGGGTGTTCGGTTTTGGGCTTCAATGTTGTGGGTTCAGTGTCGCGGATTGTGTTTTGGGGAGCTCAGTGTTGGGGTCAGTGTTGGGGTTCGGTTTTGGGGTGAAGTGGTGGGTGGGTAGTGTTGGGGTTCAGTTTTGGGGACCCGCATTGGGGGTTCAGTGTTGGGTGTTTCAGCTTTGGGGTTCAGTGGTAGCGTTCAGTGTTGGGGTTCAGTGCTGGGGGCCAGTATTGGGTGGTCAGTGTTAGGGTTCAGTGGTTCAGTGTTAGGGTTCAGTGTTGTGGGTTCAGTGTTGGGGTTCAGTGTTGGAAGTTCAGTGGGGGGTCGGTTTGGTTGTTCAGTATTGGGGCTAATTGTTGGGGTGTTCATCATTGGGGGTACAATGTTGGAGGTTCAGTGTTGGGGGTCCAGTGTTGGGGTTCAGTGGCGGGGGTCAGTTTGGGGGTTCAGTATTGTGGTTCCGTGTTGGGGGTTCAGTATTGTGGTTCAGTGTTGGGGGTTCAGTGTTGGGGTGCCGTGATCGGGGGTTCAGTGATGGGGGTTCAGTGTTGGGGGTTTAATGTTGGGGTTTCAGTGTTGGGGTTCCTTTTTGGTGGTCAGTTTTGGAGGTTCAATGTTGGGGGTTCAGTGTTGGAGGTCCGTGTTGGGGGTTCAGTGTTGGGGTGTTCAGTGTTGGGTGTTCAGTATTGGGGGTTCAGCTTTGGGGGTTCAGTGTTGCGGGTTCAGGGTTGGGGGTTCAGTGTTGGGGGTTCAGTGTTGGGGGTTCAGTGTTGGAGTTCAGTGTTGGGGTGGTCAGTGTTGGAGGTTCAGTGTTGGGGGATTCAGTGTTGGGGGTTCAGTGTTGGGGATCAGTTTTGGGCGTGGTCAGCGTTGGGGGTTCAGTGTTGGGCTGTTCAGTGCTGGGGGTTCAGTGTTGGGGCTGGTCAGTGTTGGTGGTTCAGTGTTGCGGGGTTCAGTGTTGGGGTTCAGTGATGTGGTTTCAGTGTTGGGGGTTCAGTGTTGGATGATTCGGTATTGGGGTTCAGTGTCGGGGTTCAGTGTTTGGGGGTTCAGTGTTGAGGGGGCAGTGTTGGGGTTCACCGTTTGGGGTTCTGTATTCGGGATCAGTTTTGGGGCTCAGTTTTGGGGTTCAGAGTTGCGGTTCAGTGTTGGGGTCCAGTGTTGGGGGTTCAGTGTTGGAAGTTCAGTGGGGGTCGGTTTGGGGGTTCAGTATTGGGGCTAATTGTTGGGGTGTTCAGCATTGGGGGTTCAGTGTCGGGGGTACATTGTTGGGGGTTCAGTGGTGGGGGTCAGTTTGGGGGTTCAGTTTTGGGGTTCCGTGTTGGGGGTTCAGTATTGTGGTTCAGTGTTGGGGTTTCAGTGTTGGGGTGCAGTGTTGGGGTTCAGTGATCGGGGGATCAGTGATCGGGGGTTCTGTGTTGGGGGTTTAATGTTGGGGGTCCGTGTTGGGGGTTCAGTGTTGGGGTGTTCAGTGTTGGGTGTTCAGTATTGGGGGTTCAGCGTTGGAGGTTCAGCGTTGGGGGTTCAGCGTTGGGGGTTCAGTGTTGGGGTTCCGTGTTCTGGGTCAGCTGCGGGGGTTCAGTGTTGGGGTTCAGTGTTCGGGAGTTCAGTGTTGGGGGTTCAATGTTGCAGTTTCAGTGTTGGGGTATCAGTTTTGGGAGTTCAATGTTGGGGGTTCAGTGTTGGAGGTCCGTCTTGCGGCTCAGTGTTGGGGTGTTCAGTGTTGGAAGTTCAGTATTGAGGTGTCAGCGTTTGGGGTCCAGTGTTGGGTTTCAGTGGTGGGGGGTTCAGCGTTGGGGGTTCAGTGTTGGGGGTCAGCGGCGGGGGTTCAGTGTTGTGGTTCAGTGTTGGGGTTCAGTGTTTGGGTGTTCAGTGTTGGGCTTCAATGTTGTGGGTTCAGTGTCTCGGATTCAGTGTTGTGGTTCAGTGTTGGGGTTCAGTTTTTGGGTGTTCAGTGTTGGGCTTCAATGTTGTGGGTTCAGTGTCTCGGATTCAGTGTTGTGGGCTCAGTGTTGGGGTTCGGTTTTGGGGTTCAGTTGTGGGTGGTTAGTGTTGGGGTTCAGTTTTGGGGACCCGCGTTGGGGGTTCAGTGTTGGGCGTTTCAGCTTTGGGGTTCAGTGGTAGCGTTCAGTGTTGGGGGTTCAGTGCTGGGGGCCAGTGTTGGGGGGTCAGTGTTTGGGAACAGTGTTGGGGGCACAGTGTTGGGGTTCAGATTCGGGGGTTCAGTGTTGGAGTTCAGTGTTCGGGAGTTCAGTGTTGGGCTTCAATGTTGGGGGTTCAGTGTTGGGGAATCAGTGTCGGGGACTCAATGTTTGGGGGTTCATTGTTGGGGCTCAGTGTTAGGGTTCAGTGTTGGGATTCAGTGTTGGCGGTCAGTGTTGGGGCTCGGAGTTGGGGTTAAGTTTTGGGTTTCAGTGGTGGGCTGTCAGCATTGGGGTTCAGTGTTCCGGGGGTTCAGCGGCGGGTGATTAATTTTGGGGTTCAGTGTTCGGGTTCAGCATTGCGGGTTCAGTGTTGGGGTTCAGTTTTGGGGGATCCGTGTGGGGTTTCAGTGTTGGGGGGTTCAGCTTTGGGGTTTCGTGTTAGCGTTCAGTGTTGGGGGTTCAGTGCTGGGGGCCAGTGTTGGGGATTCAGTGTTAGGGTTCAGTGTTGCCGGTTCAGGGTTGGGGGTTCAGTGTTGGGGGTTCAGTGTTGGTGGTTCAGTGTTGGAGTTCAGTGTTGGGGTGGTCAGTGTTGGAGGCTCAGTGTTGGGGGATTCAGTGTTGGAGGTTCAGTGTTGGGGATCAGTTTTGGGCGTGGTCAGCGTTGGGGGTTCAGTGTTGCGGGGTTCAGTGTTGGGGTTCAGTGTTGTGGTGTCAGTGTTGGGGGTTCTGTGTTGGATGATTCGGTGTTGGGCTTCAGTGTTGGGGTTCAATGTTTGGAGTGGTTCAGTGTTGGGGGTGGTCAGTGTTGGGGGTCCAATGCTGTGGGTTCAGTGTTGGGGATTAAGTGTTGGGGTTCAGTGTTGATAGTTCAGTGTTGGGGTTCAATGTTGGGGGTTCAATGTTGGGGGTTCAGTGTAGGGGGTTCAGTGTTGTGGGTTCAGTTTTCAGGGGTTCAGCGTTGGGGGTTCCGTGTGGGGGTTCAGTGTCGGGGTTCAGTGCTGGGGTTCCGTCTTGCGGTTCATTGTTGGGGGGTCAGCGTTGGGGGGTCAGCGTTGGGGTTCAGTGTAGGGGTTCAGCGTTGGTGGTTCAGTGTAGAGGTTCAGTGTTGGGGGATTCAGTGTTGTGGTTCACCGTTAGGGGTTCTGTGTTGGAGCTCAGTTTTGGGGCTCCGTTTTGGGGTTCAGTGTTGGGGTTCCAGTTTTGGGGGTCAGTTTGGGGTGTCAGTATTGGGGTTCAGAGTTGGGGGTTCAGTATTGTGGTTCAGTGTTGGGGTCAGTGTTGGGGTTCAGTGTTAGGGTTCAGTGTTGTGACCTGTGTTGGCGGTTCATTGTTGCGGGTCCAGTGTTGGGGGTTCAGTGGTGGGGGTCAGTTTGGGGGTTGAGTATTGGGGTTCGGTGTTGCGGTTCAGTATTGCGAGTCAGTGTTGGGGTTCAGTGTTGGGGTGTTCTGCGTTGGGGTTTCAGTGTTGGGGGTCAGTGTTGGGGTTCAGTGTTAGGGTTCAGTGTTGTGGTCCTGTGTTGGTGGTTCAGTGTTGGGGGTCCAGTGTTGGGGGTTCAGTGGTGGGGGTCAGTTTGGGGGTTTAGTGTTGGGGTTCAGTGTTGGGGTTCAGTGTTGGGGTTCAGTGTTGTGGTTCAGTTTTGGGGATCCGTGTTGGGGGTTCATTGTTGGGCGTTTCAGCTTTGGGGTTCCGTGGTAGCGTTCAGTGTCGGGGGTTCAGTGTTGGGGTTCAGTGTTTGGGTGTTCAGTGTTGGGCTTCAATGTTGTGGGTTCAGTGTTGCGGATTCAGTGTTTGGGTGTTCAGTGTTGGGCTTTAATGTTGTGGGTTCAGTGTTGCGGATTCAGTGTTGGGGGCTCAGTGTTGGGGTTCGGGTTTGGGGTTCAGTGGTTGGTGGTTAGTGTTGGGGTTCAGTTTTTGGGACCCGCGTTGGGGGTTCAGTGTTGGGTGTTTCAGCTTTGGGGTTCAGTGGTAGCATTCAGTGTTGGGGGTTCAGTGCTGGGGACCAGTGTTGGGGGGGTCAGTGTTCGGGTTCAGTGGTTTAGTGTTAGGGTTCAGTGTTGTGGGTTCAGTGTTTGGGTTCAGTATTGGGGGCACAGTGTTGGGGTTCAGTGTCGGGGGGGGTCAGTGTGGGGGTTCAGTGTTGGCGGTCAGTGTTTGAGTTCATTGTTGGGGATTCAGGTTTGGGGATTCAATGTAGGGGTCAGTTTTGGGGGTTCAGTGTTGTGATTTCAGTGTTCAGGGCTTCCGTATTGGGGTTCAGTGTTGAGGGTTCGGTTTGGGGAACCGGTGTTGGGGTTCAGTGTTGGGGTTCAGTTTTGAGTTTCAGTGTTTGGGGGTTCAGTGTTGAGGGGGCAGTGTTGGGGTGCAGTGTGGGGTTCAGTGTTGGGGTTCACCGGTCGGGGTTCTGTGTTCGGGATCAGTTTTGAGGCTCGGTTTTGGGGTTCACTGTTGCGGTTCAGTGTTGGGGACCAGTGTTGGGGGTTCAGTGTTGGAAGTTCAGTGGGGGTCGGTTTGGGGGTTCAGTATTGGGGGTTCAGTATTGGGCGTTCAGTTTTGGGGGTCCAGTGTTGGTGTTCAGTGGTGAGGGTCAGTTTGGGGGTTCAGTATTGGGGTTCCGTTTTGGGCGTTCAGTATTGTGGTTCAGTGTTGGGGGTTCAGTGTTGGGGTGCAGTGTTGGGGTTCAGTAATCGGGGGTTCAGTGATCGGGGGTTCAGGGTTGGGGGTTCAGTGTTGGGGGTTCAGTGTTGGAGTTCAGTGTTGGGGTGGTCAGTGTTGGAGGTTCAGTGTTGGGGGATTCAGTGTTGGGGTTCAGTGTTGGGGATCAGTTTTGGGCGTGGTCAGCGTTGGATGATTCGGTGTTGGGCTTCAGTGTTGGGGTTCAATGTTTGGAGTGGTTCAGTGTTGGGGGTGGTCAGTGTTGGGGGTCCAATGCTGTGGGTTCAGTGTTGGGGATTCAGTGTTGGGGTTCAGTGTTGATGTTTCAGTGTTGGGGTTCAATGTTGGGGGTTCAATGTTGGGGGTTCAGTGTAGGGGGTTCAGTGTTGTGGGTTCAGTGTTGGGGGTTCAATGCTGGGGTTCGGTGTTGGGGGTTCAGTGTTAGGGCTCAGTGTTCAGGGGTTCAGCGTTGGGGGTTCCGTGTGGGGGTTCCGTGTGGGGGTTCAGTGTCGGGGTTCAGTGCTGGGGTTCCGTCTCGCGGTTCATTGTTGGGGGGTCAGCGTTGGGGGGTCAGCGTTGGGGTTCAGTGTAGGGGTTCAGCGTTGGTGGTTCAGTGTAGAGGTTCAGTGTTGGGGGATTCAGTGTTGTGGTTCACCGTTAGGGGTTCTGTGTTGGAGCTCAGTTTTGGGGCTCCGTTTTGGGGTTCAGTGTTGGGGTTCCAGTTTTGGGGGTCAGTTTGGGGTGTCAGTATTGGGGTTCAGAGTTGGGGGTTCAGTATTGTGGTTCAGTGTTGGGGTCAGTGTTGGGGTTCAGTGTTAGGGTTCAGTGTTGTGACCTGTGTTGGCGGTTCATTGTTGGGGGTCCAGTGTTGGTGGTTCAGTGGTGGGGGTCAGTTTGGGGGTTGAGTACTGGGGTTCGGTGTTGCGGTTCAGTATTGCGAGTCAGTGTTGGGGTTCAGTGTTGGGGTGTTCTGCGTTGGGGTTTCAGTGTTGGGGGTCAGTGTTGGGGTTCAGTGTTAGGGTTCAGTGTTGTGGTCCTGTGTTGGTGGTTCAGTGTTGGGGGTCCAGTGTTGGGGGTTCAGTGGTGGGGGTCAGTTTGGGGGTTTAGTGTTGGGGTTCAGTGTTGGGGTTCAGTGTTGGGGTTCAGTGTTGTGGTTCAGTTTTGGGGATCCGTGTTGGGGGTTCATTGTTGGGTGTTTCAGCTTTGGGGTTCCGTGGTAGCGTTCAGTGTCGGGGGTTCAGTGTTGGGGTTCAGTGTTTGGGTGTTCAGTGTTGGGCTTCAATGTTGTGGGTTCAGTGTTGCGGATTCAGTGTTTGGGTGTTCAGTGTTGGGCTTTAATGTTGTGGGTTCAGTGTTGCGGATTCAGTGTTGGGGGCTCAGTGTTGGGGTCAGTGTTGGGGTTCGGGTTTGGGGTTCAGTGGTTGGTGGTTAGTGTTGGGGTTCAGTTTTTGGGACCCGCGTTGGGGGTTCAGTGTTGGGTGTTTCAGCTTTGGGGTTCAGTGGTAGCGTTCAGTGTTGGGGGTTCAGTGCTGGGGACCAGTGTTGGGGGGTCAGTGTTCGGGTTCAGTGGTTTAGTGTTAGGGTTCAGTGTTGTGGGTTCAGTGTTTGGGTTCAGTATTGGGGGCACAGTGTTGGGGTTCAGTGTCGGGGGGGGTCAGTGTGGGGGTTCAGTGTTGGCGGTCAGTGTTTGAGTTCATTGTTGGGGATTCAGTGTTGGGGATTCAATGTAGGGGTCAGTTTTGGGGGTTCAGTGTTGTGATTTCAGTGTTCAGGGCTTCCGTATTGGGGTTCAGTGTTGAGGGTTCGGTTTGGGGAACCGGTGTTGGGGTTCAGTGTTGGGGTTCAGTTTTGAGTTTCAGTGTTTGGGGGTTCAGTGTTGAGGGGGCAGTGTTGGGGTTCAGTGTGGGGTTCAGTGTTGGGGTTCACCGGTCGTGGTTCTGTGTTCGGGATCAGTTTTGAGGCTCGGTTTTGGGGTTCACTGTTGCGGTTCAGTGTTGGGGACCAGTGTTGGGGGTTCAGTGTTGGAAGTTCAGTGGGGGTCGGTTTGGGGGTTCAGTATTGGGGGTTCAGTACTGGGCGTTCAGTTTTGGGGGTCCAGTGTTGGTGTTCAGTGGTGAGGGTCAGTTTGGGGGTTCAGTATTGGGGTTCCGTTTTGGGCGTTCAGTATTGTGGTTCAGTGTTGGGGGTTCAGTGTTGGGGTGCAGTGTTGGGGTTCAGTAATCGGGGGTTCAGTGATCGGGGGTTCAGGGTTGGGGGTTCAGTGTTGGGGGTTCAGTGTTGGAGTTCAGTGTTGGGGTGGTCAGTGTTGGAGGTTCAGTGATCGGGGATTCAGTGTTGGGGGTTCAGTGTTGGGGATCAGTTTTGGGCGTGGTCAGCGTTGGGGGTTCAGTGTTGGGGTGTTCAGTGTTGGTGGTTCAGTGTTGGGGCTGGTCAGTGTTGGTGGTTCAGTGTTGCGTGGTTCAGTGTTGGGGTTCAGTATTGGGGGTTCAGCGTTGGAGGTTCAGTGTTGGGGGTTCAGCGTTTGGGGGTTCAGTGTTGGGGTTCCGTGTTCTGGGTCAGCTGCGGGGGTTCAGTGTTGGGGTTCAGTGTTCGGCGATTCAGTGTTGGTTGTTCAATGTTGCGGTATCAGTGTTGGGGTATCAGTTTTGGGGGTTCAATGTTGGGGGTTCAGTGTTGGAGGTCCGTCTTGCGGCTCAGTGTTGGGGTGTTCAGTGTTGGGGGTTCAGTATTGAGGTGTCAGCGTTTGGGGTTCAGTGTTGGGTTTCAGTGGTGGGGGGTTCAGCGTTGGGGGTTCAGTGTTGGGGGTCAGCGGCGGGGGTTCAGTGTTAGGGTTCAGTGTCGGGGGTTCAGTGTTGGGCTTCAATGTTGTGGGTTCAGTGTCTCGGATTCAGTGTTGTGGGCTCAGTGTTGGGGTTAGGTTTTGGGGTTCAGTGGTGGGTGGTTAGTGTTGGGGTTCAGTTTTTGGGACCCGCGTTGGGGGTTCAGTGTTGGGTGTTTCAGCTTTGGGGTTCAGTGGTAGCATTCAGTGTTGGGGGTTCAGTGCTGGGGGCCAGTGTTGGGGGGTCAGTGTTAGGGTTCAGTGGTTCAGTGTTAGTGTTCAGTGTTGTGGGTTCAGTGTTTGGGTTCAGTATTGGGGGCACAGTGTTGGGGTTCAGTGTTGTGGTTCAGTGTTGGAGTTCAGTGTTCGGGAGTTCAGTGTTGGGCTTCAATGTTGGGGGCTCAGTGTTGGAGGTCCGTCTTGCGGCTCAATTTTGGGGTGTTCAGTGTTGGGGGTTCAGTATTGAGGTGTCAGCGTTTCGGGTTCAGTGTTGGGGTGTTCAGCGTCGGGGGTTCAGTGTTGGGGTTCTGTGTTGGGGTCAGCGGCGGGGGTTCAGCGTTGGGGTTCAGTGTCGGGGGTTCAGTGTTGGGGTTCAGTGTTTGGGTGTTCGGTGTTGGGCTTCAATGTTGTGGGTTCAGTGTCGCGGATTGTGTTTTGGGGAGCTCAGTGTTGGGGTCAGTGTTGGGGTTCGGTTTTGGGGTGCAGTGGTGGGTGGGTAGTGTTGGGGTTCAGTTTTGGGGACCCGCGTTGGGGGTTCAGTGTTGGGTGTTTCAGCTTTGGGGTTCAGTGGTAGCGTTCAGTGTTGGGGTTCAGTGCTGGGGGCCAGTATTGGGTGGTCAGTGTTAGGGTTCAGTGGTTCAGTGTTAGGGTTCAGTGTTGTGGGTTCAGTGTTGGGGTTCAGTGTTGGAAGTTCAGTGGGGGGTCGGTTTGGTTGTTCAGTATTGGGGCTAATTGTTGGGGTGTTCATCATTGGGGGTACAATGTTGGGGGTTCAGTGTTGGGGGTCCAGTGTTGGGGTTCAGTGGCGGGGGTCAGTTTGGGGGTTCAGTATTGTGGTTCCGTGTTGGGGGTTCAGTATTGTGGTTCAGTGTTGGGGGTTCAGTGTTGGGGTGCCGTGATCGGGGGTTCAGTGATCGGGGGTTCAGTGTTGGGGGTTTAATGTTGGGGTTTCAGTGTTGGGGTTCCTTTTTGGTGGTCAGTTTTGGAGGTTCAATGTTGGGGGTTCAGCGTTGGAGGTCCGTGTTGGGGGTTCAGTGTTTGGGTGTTCAGTGTTGGGTGTTCAGTATTGGGGGTTCAGCTTTGGGGGTTCAGTGTTGCGGGTTCAGGGTTGGGGGTTCAGTGTTGGGGGTTCAGTGTTGGGGGTTCAGTGTTGGAGTTCAGTGTTGGGGTGGTCAGTGTTGGAGGTTCAGTGTTGGGGGTTCAGCGTTGGGGGTTCAGCGTTGGGGGTTCAGTGTTGGGGTTCCGTGTTCCGGGGCAGCTGCGGGGGTTCAGTGTTGGGGTTCAGTGTTCGGGAGTTCAGTGTTGGGGGTTCAATGTTGCAGTTTCAGTGTTGGGGTATCAGTTTTGGGAGTTCAATGTTGGGGGTTCAGTGTTGGAGGTCCGTCTTGCGGCTCAGTGTTGGGGTGTTCAGTGTTGGAAGTTCAGTATTGAGGTGTCAGCGTTTGGGGTTCAGTGTTGGGTTTCAGTGGTGGGGGGTTCAGCGTTGGGGGTTCAGTGTTGGGGGTCAGCGGCGGGGGTTCAGTGTTGTGGTTCAGTGTTGGGGTTCAGTGTTTGGGTGTTCAGTGTTGGGCTTCAATGTTGTGGGTTCAGTGTCTCGGATTCAGTGTTGTGGGCTCAGTGTTGGGGTTCGGTTTTGGGGTTCAGTGGTGTGTGGTTAGTGTTGGGGTTCAGTTTTGGGGACCCGCGTTGGGGGTTCAGTGTTGGGTGTTTCAGCTTTGGGGTTCAGTGGTAGCGTTCAGTGTTGGGGGTTCAGTGCTGGGGGCCAGTGTTGGGGGTTCAGTGTTGAGGGTTCGGTTTGGGGAACCGGTGTTGGGGTTCAGTGCTGGGGTTCAGTTTTGAGTTTCAGTGTTTGGGGGTTCAGTGTTGAGGGGGCAGTGTTGGGGTGCAGTGTGGGGTTCAGTGTTGGGGTTCACCGGTCGGGGTTCTGTGTTCGGGATCAGTTTTGAGGCTCGGTTTTGGGGTTCACTGCTGCGGTTCAGTGTTGGGGACCAGTGTTGGGGGTTCAGTGTTGGAAGTTCAGTGGGGGTCGGTTTGGGGGTTCAGTATTGGGGGTTCAGTATTGGGCGTTCAGTTTTGGGGGTCCAGTGTTGGTGTTCAGTGGTGAGGGTCAGTTTGGGGGTTCAGTATTGGGGTTCCGTTTTGGGCGTTCAGTATTGTGGTTCAGTGTTGGGGGTTCAGTGTTGGGGTGCAGTGTTGGGGTTCAGTAATCGGGGGTTCAGTGATCGGGGGTTCAGGGTTGGGGTTCAGTGTTGGGGGTTCAGTGTTGGAGTTCAATGTTGGGGTGGTCAGTGTTGGAGGTTCAGTGTTGGGGTTCAATGTTGGGGGTTCAATGTTGGGGGTTCAGTGTAGGGGGTTCAGTGTTGTGGGTTCAGTGTTGGGGGTTCAATGCTGGGGTTCGGTGTTGGGGGTTCAGTGTTAGGGCTCAGTGTTCAGGGGTTCAGCGTTGGGGGTTCCGTGTGGGGGTTCCGTGTGGGGGTTCAGTGTCGGGGTTCAGTGCTGGGGTTCCGTCTCGCGGTTCATTGTTGGGGGGTCAGCGTTGGGGGGTCAGCGTTGGGGTTCAGTGTAGGGGTTCAGCGTTGGTGGTTCAGTGTAGAGGTTCAGTGTTGGGGGATTCAGTGTTGTGGTTCACCGTTAGGGGTTCTGTGTTGGAGCTCAGTTTTGGGGCTCCGTTTTGGGGTTCAGTGTTGGGGTTCCAGTTTTGGGGATCCGTGTTGGGGGTTCATTGTTGGGTGTTTCAGCTTTGGGGTTCCGTGGTAGCGTTCAGTGTCGGGGGTTCAGTGTTGGGGTTCAGTGTTTGGGTGTTCAGTGTTGGGCTTCAATGTTGTGGGTTCAGTGTTGCGGATTCAGTGTTTGGGTGTTCAGTGTTGGGCTTTAATGTTGTGGGTTCAGTGTTGCGGATTCAGTGTTGGGGGCTCAGTGTTGGGGTCAGTGTTGGGGTTCGGGTTTGGGGTTCAGTGGTTGGTGGTTAGTGTTGGGGTTCAGTTTTTGGGACCCGCGTTGGGGGTTCAGTGTTGGGTGTTTCAGCTTTGGGGTTCAGTGGTAGCGTTCAGTGTTGGGGGTTCAGTGCTGGGGACCAGTGTTGGGGGGTCAGTGTTCGGGTTCAGTGGTTTAGTGTTAGGGTTCAGTGTTGTGGGTTCAGTGTTTGGGTTCAGTATTGGGGGCACAGTGTTGGGGTTCAGTGTCGGGGGGGGTCAGTGTGGGGGTTCAGTGTTGGCGGTCAGTGTTTGAGTTCATTGTTGGGGATTCAGTGTTGGGGATTCAATGTAGGGGTCAGTTTTGGGGGTTCAGTGTTGTGATTTCAGTGTTCAGGGCTTCCGTATTGGGGTTCAGTGTTGAGGGTTCGGTTTGGGGAACCGGTGTTGGGGTTCAGTGTTGGGGTTCAGTTTTGAGTTTCAGTGTTTGGGGGTTCAGTGTTGAGGGGGCAGTGTTGGGGTTCAGTGTGGGGTTCAGTGTTGGGGTTCACCGGTCGTGGTTCTGTGTTCGGGATCAGTTTTGAGGCTCGGTTTTGGGGTTCACTGTTGCGGTTCAGTGTTGGGGACCAGTGTTGGGGGTTCAGTGTTGGAAGTTCAGTGTGGGTCGGTTTGGGGGTTCAGTATTGGGGGTTCAGTACTGGGCGTTCAGTTTTGGGGGTCCAGTGTTGGTGTTCAGTGGTGAGGGTCAGTTTGGGGGTTCAGTATTGGGGTTCCGTTTTGGGCGTTCAGTATTGTGGTTCAGTGTTGGGGGTTCAGTGTTGGGGTGCAGTGTTGGGGTTCAGTAATCGGGGGTTCAGTGATCGGGGGTTCAGGGTTGGGGGTTCAGTGTTGGGGGTTCAGTGTTGGAGTTCAGTGTTGGGGTGGTCAGTGTTGGAGGTTCAGTGATCGGGGATTCAGTGTTGGGGGTTCAGTGTTGGGGATCAGTTTTGGGCGTGGTCAGCGTTGGGGGTTCAGTGTTGGGGTGTTCAGTGTTGGTGGTTCAGTGTTGGGGCTGGTCAGTGTTGGTGGTTCAGTGTTGCGTGGTTCAGTGTTGGGGTTCAGTATTGGGGGTTCAGCGTTGGAGGTTCAGTGTTGGGGGTTCAGCGTTTGGGGGTTCAGTGTTGGGGTTCCGTGTTCTGGGTCAGCTGCGGGGGTTCAGTGTTGGGGTTCAGTGTTCGGCGATTCAGTGTTGGTTGTTCAATGTTGCGGTATCAGTGTTGGGGTATCAGTTTTGGGGGTTCAATGTTGGGGGTTCAGTGTTGGAGGTCCGTCTTGCGGCTCAGTGTTGGGGTGTTCAGTGTTGGGGGTTCAGTATTGAGGTGTCAGCGTTTGGGGTTCAGTGTTGGGTTTCAGTGGTGGGGGGTTCAGCGTTGGGGGTTCAGTGTTGGGGGTCAGCGGCGGGGGTTCAGTGTTAGGGTTCAGTGTCGGGGGTTCAGTGTTGGGCTTCAATGTTGTGGCTTCAGTGTCTCGGATTCAGTGTTGTGGGCTCAGTGTTGGGGTTAGGTTTTGGGGTTCAGTGGTGGGTGGTTAGTGTTGGGGTTCAGTTTTTGGGACCCGCGTTGGGGGTTCAGTGTTGGGTGTTTCAGCTTTGGGGTTCAGTGGTAGCATTCAGTGTTGGGGGTTCAGTGCTGGGGGCCAGTGTTGGGGGGTCAGTGTTAGGGTTCAGTGGTTCAGTGTTAGTGTTCAGTGTTGTGGGTTCAGTGTTTGGGTTCAGTATTGGGGGCACAGTGTTGGGGTTCAGTGTTGTGGTTCAGTGTTGGAGTTCAGTGTTCGGGAGTTCAGTGTTGGGCTTCAATGTTGGGGGCTCAGTGTTGGAGGTCCGTCTTGCGGCTCAATTTTGGGGTGTTCAGTGTTGGGGGTTCAGTATTGAGGTGTCAGCGTTTCGGGTTCAGTGTTGGGGTGTTCAGCGTCGGGGGTTCAGTGTTGGGGTTCTGTGTTGGGGGTCAGCGGCGGGGGTTCAGCGTTGGGGTTCAGTGTCGGGGGTTCAGTGTTGGGGTTCAGTGTTTGGGTGTTCGGTGTTGGGCTTCAATGTTGTGGGTTCAGTGTCGCGGATTGTGTTTTGGGGAGCTCAGTGTTGGGGTCAGTGTTGGGGTTCGGTTTTGGGGTGCAGTGGTGGGTGGGTAGTGTTGGGGTTCAGTTTTGGGGATCCGCGTTGGGGGTTCAGTGTTGGGTGTTTCAGCTTTGGGGTTCAGTGGTAGCGTTCAGTGTTGGGGTTCAGTGCTGGGGGCCAGTATTGGGTGGTCAGTGTTAGGGTTCAGTGGTTCAGTGTTAGGGTTCAGTGTTGTGGGTTCAGTGTTGGGGTTCAGTGTTGGAAGTTCAGTGGGGGGTCGGTTTGGTTGTTCAGTATTGGGGCTAATTGTTGGGGTGTTCATCATTGGGGGTACAATGTTGGGGGTTCAGTGTTGGGGGTCCAGTGTTGGGGTTCAGTGGCGGGGGTCAGTTTGGGGGTTCAGTATTGTGGTTCCGTGTTGGGGGTTCAGTATTGTGGTTCAGTGTTGGGGGTTCAGTGTTGGGGTGCCGTGATCGGGGGTTCAGTGATCGGGGGTTCAGTGTTGGGGGTTTAATGTTGGGGTTTCAGTGTTGGGGTTCCTTTTTGGTGGTCAGTTTTGGAGGTTCAATGTTGGGGGTTCAGCGTTGGAGGTCCGTGTTGGGGGTTCAGTGTTTGGGTGTTCAGTGTTGGGTGTTCAGTATTGGGGGTTCAGCTTTGGGGGTTCAGTGTTGCGGGTTCAGGGTTGGGGGTTCAGTGTTGGGGGTTCAGTGTTGGGGGTTCAGTGTTGGAGTTCAGTGTTGGGGTGGTCAGTGTTGGAGGTTCAGTGTTGGGGGATTCAGTGTTGGGGGTTCAGTGTTGGGGATCAGTTTTGGGCGTGGTCAGCGTTGGGGGTTCAGTGTTGGGGTGTTCAGTGCTGGGGGTTCAGTGTTGGGACTGGTCAGTGTTGGTGGTTCAGTGTTGCGGGGTTCAGTGTTGGGGTTCAGTGAGGTGGTTTCAGTGTTGGGGGTTCAGTGTTGGATGATTCGGTATTGGGGTTCAGTGTCGGGGTTCAGTGTTTGGGGGTTCAGTGTTGAGGGGGCAGTGTTGGGGTTCACCGTTCGGGGTTCTGTATTCGGGATCAGTTTTGGGGCTCAGTTTTGGGGTTCAGAGTTGCGGTTCAGTGTTGGGGTCCAGTGTTGGGGGTTCAGTGTTGGAAGTTCAGTGGGGGTCGGTTTGGGGGTTCAGTAGTGGGGCTAATTGTTGGGGTGTTCAGCATTGGGGGTTCAGTGTTGGGGGTACAGTGTTTGGGGTCCAGTGTTGGGGGTTCAGTGGTGGGGGTCAGTTTGGGGGTTCAGTTTTGGGGTTCCGTGTTGGGGGTTCAGTATTGTGGTTCAGTGTTGGGGTTTCAGTGTTGGGGTGCAGTGTTGGGGTTCAGTGATCGGGGGATCAGTGATCGGGGGTTCTGTGTTGGGGGTTTAATGTTGGGGGTCCGTGTTTGGGGTTCAGTGTTGGGGTGTTCAGTGTTGGGTGTTCAGTATTGGGGGTTCAGCGTTGGAGGTTCAGCGTTGGGGGTTCAGCGTTGGGGGTTCAGTGTTGGGGTTCCGTGTTCCGGGGCAGCTGCGGGGGTTCAGTGTTGGGGTTCAGTGTTCGGGAGTTCAGTGTTGGGGGTTCAATGTTGCAGTTTCAGTGTTGGGGTATCAGTTTTGGGAGTTCAATGTTGGGGGTTCAGTGTTGGAGGTCCGTCTTGCGGCTCAGTGTTGGGGTGTTCAGTGTTGGAAGTTCAGTATTGAGGTGTCAGCGTTTGGGGTTCAGTGTTGGGTTTCAGTGGTGGGGGGTTCAGCGTTGGGGGTTCAGTGTTGGGGGTCAGCGGCGGGGGTTCAGTGTTGTGGTTCAGTGTTGGGGTTCAGTGTTTGGGTGTTCAGTGTTGGGCTTCAATGTTGTGGGTTCAGTGTCTCGGATTCAGTGTTGTGGGCTCAGTGTTGGGGTTCGGTTTTGGGGTTCAGTGGTGTGTGGTTAGTGTTGGGGTTCAGTTTTGGGGACCCGCGTTGGGGGTTCAGTGTTGGGTGTTTCAGCTTTGGGGTTCAGTGGTAGCGTTCAGTGTTGGGGGTTCAGTGCTGGGGGCCAGTGTTGGGGGTTCAGTGTTGAGGGTTCGGTTTGGGGAACCGGTGTTGGGGTTCAGTGCTGGGGTTCAGTTTTGAGTTTCAGTGTTTGGGGGTTCAGTGTTGAGGGGGCAGTGTTGGGGTGCAGTGTGGGGTTCAGTGTTGGGGTTCACCGGTCGGGGTTCTGTGTTCGGGATCAGTTTTGAGGCTCGGTTTTGGGGTTCACTGCTGCGGTTCAGTGTTGGGGACCAGTGTTGGGGGTTCAGTGTTGTAAGTTCAGTGGGGGTCGGTTTGGGGGTTCAGTATTGGGGGTTCAGTATTGGGCGTTCAGTTTTGGGGGTCCAGTGTTGGTGTTCAGTGGTGAGGGTCAGTTTGGGGGTTCAGTATTGGGGTTCCGTTTTGGGCGTTCAGTATTGTGGTTCAGTGTTGGGGGTTCAGTGTTGGGGTGCAGTGTTGGGGTTCAGTAATCGGGGGTTCAGTGATCGGGGGTTCAGGGTTGGGGGTTCAGTGTTGGGGGTTCAGTGTTGGAGTTCAATGTTGGGGTGGTCAGTGTTGGAGGTTCAGTGTTGGGGTTCAATGTTGGGGGTTCAATGTTGGGGGTTCAGTGTAGGGGGTTCAGTGTTGTGGGTTCAGTGTTGGGGGTTCAATGCTGGGGTTCGGTGTTGGGGGTTCAGTGTTAGGGCTCAGTGTTCACGGGTTCAGCGTTGGGGGTTCCGTGTGGGGGTTCCGTGTGGTGGTTCAGTGTCGGGGTTCAGTGCTGGGGTTCCGTCTCGCGGTTCATTGTTGGGGGGTCAGCGTTGGGGGGTCAGCGTTGGGGTTCAGTGTAGGGGTTCAGCGTTGGTGGTTCAGTGTAGAGGTTCAGTGTTGGGGGATTCAGTGTTGTGGTTCACCGTTAGGGGTTCTGTGTTGGAGCTCAGTTTTGGGGCTCCGTTTTGGGGTTCAGTGTTGGGGTTCCAGTTTTGGGGGTCAGTTTGGGGTGTCAGTATTGGGGTTCAGATTTGGGGGTTCAGTATTGTGGTTCAGTGTTGGGGTCAGTGTTGGGGTTCAGTGTTAGGGTTCAGTGTTGTGACCTGTGTTGGCGGTTCATTGTTGGGGGTCCAGTGTTGGTGGTTCAGTGGTGGGGGTCAGTTTGGGGGTTGAGTATTGGGGTTCGGTGTTGCGGTTCAGTATTGCGAGTCAGTGTTGGGGTTCAGTGTTGGGGTGTTCTGCGTTGGGGTTTCAGTGTTGGGGGTCAGTGTTGGGGTTCAGTGTTAGGGTTCAGTGTTGTGGTCCTGTGTTGGTGGTTCAGTGTTGGGGGTCCAGTGTTGGGGGTTCAGTGGTGGGGGTCAGTTTGGGGGTTTAGTGTTGGGGTTCAGTGTTGGGGTTCAGTGTTGGGGTTCAGTGTTGTGGTTCAGTTTTGGGGATCCGTGTTGGGGGTTCATTGTTGGGTGTTTCAGCTTTGGGGTTCCGTGGTAGCGTTCAGTGTCGGGGGTTCAGTGTTGGGGTTCAGTGTTTGGGTGTTCAGTGTTGGGCTTCAATGTTGTGGGTTCAGTGTTGCGGATTCAGTGTTTGGGTGTTCAGTGTTGGGCTTTAATGTTGTGGGTTCAGTGTTGCGGATTCAGTGTTGGGGGCTCAGTGTTGGGGTCAGTGTTGGGGTTCGGGTTTGGGGTTCAGTGGTTGGTGGTTAGTGTTGGGGTTCAGTTTTTGGGACCCGCGTTGGGGGTTCAGTGTTGGGTGTTTCAGCTTTGGGGTTCAGTGGTAGCGTTCAGTGTTGGGGGTTCAGTGCTGGGGACCAGTGTTGGGGGGTCAGTGTTCGGGTTCAGTGGTTTAGTGTTAGGGTTCAGTGTTGTGGGTTCAGTGTTTGGGTTCAGTATTGGGGGCACAGTGTTGGGGTTCAGTGTCGGGGGGGGGTCAGTGTGGGGGTTCAGTGTTGGCGGTCAGTGTTTGAGTTCATTGTTGGGGATTCAGTGTTGGGGATTCAATGTAGGGGTCAGTTTTGGGGGTTCAGTGTTGTGATTTCAGTGTTCAGGGCTTCCGTATTGGGGTTCAGTGTTGAGGGTTCGGTTTGGGGAACCGGTGTTGGGGTTCAGTGTTGGGGTTCAGTTTTGAGTTTCAGTGTTTGGGGGTTCAGTGTTGAGGGGGCAGTGTTGGGGTTCAGTGTGGGGTTCAGTGTTGGGGTTCACCGGTCGTGGTTCTGTGTTCGGGATCAGTTTTGAGGCTCGGTTTTGGGGTTCACTGTTGCGGTTCAGTGTTGGGGACCAGTGTTGGGGGTTCAGTGTTGGAAGTTCAGTGGGGGTCGGTTTGGGGGTTCAGTATTGGGGGTTCAGTACTGGGCGTTCAGTTTTGGGGGTCCAGTGTTGGTGTTCAGTGGTGAGGGTCAGTTTGAGGGTTCAGTATTGGGGTTCCGTTTTGCGCGTTCAGTATTGTGGTTCAGTGTTGGGGGTTCAGTGTTGGGGTGCAGTGTTGGGGTTCAGTAATCGGGGGTTCAGTGATCGGGGGTTCAGGGTTGGGGGTTCAGTGTTGGGGGTTCAGTGTTGGAGTTCAGTGTTGGGGTGGTCAGTGTTGGAGGTTCAGTGATCGGGGATTCAGTGTTGGGGGTTCAGTGTTGGGGATCAGTTTTGGGCGTGGTCAGCGTTGGGGGTTCAGTGTTGGGGTGTTCAGTGTTGGTGGTTCAGTGTTGGGGCTGGTCAGTGTTGGTGGTTCAGTGTTGCGTGGTTCAGTGTTGGGGTTCAGTATTGGGGGTTCAGCGTTGGAGGTTCAGTGTTGGGGGTTCAGCGTTTGGGGGTTCAGTGTTGGGGTTCCGTGTTCTGGGTCAGCTGCGGGGGTTCAGTGTTGGGGTTCAGTGTTCGGCGATTCAGTGTTGGTTGTTCAATGTTGCGGTATCAGTGTTGGGGTATCAGTTTTGGGGGTTCAATGTTGGGGGTTCAGTGTTGGAGGTCCGTCTTGCGGCTCAGTGTTGGGGTGTTCAGTGTTGGGGGTTCAGTATTGAGGTGTCAGCGTTTGGGGTTCAGTGTTGGGTTTCAGTGGTGGGGGGTTCAGCGTTGGGGGTTCAGTGTTGGGGGTCAGCGGCGGGGGTTCAGTGTTAGGGTTCAGTGTCGGGGGTTCAGTGTTGGGCTTCAATGTTGTGGGTTCAGTGTCTCGGATTCAGTGTTGTGGGCTCAGTGTTGGGGTTAGGTTTTGGGGTTCAGTGGTGGGTGGTTAGTGTTGGGGTTCAGTTTTTGGGACCCGCGTTGGGGGTTCAGTGTTGGGTGTTTCAGCTTTGGGGTTCAGTGGTAGCATTCAGTGTTGGGGGTTCAGTGCTGGGGGCCAGTGTTGGGGGGTCAGTGTTAGGGTTCAGTGGTTCAGTGTTAGTGTTCAGTGTTGTGGGTTCAGTGTTTGGGTTCAGTATTGGGGGCACAGTGTTGGGGTTCAGTGTTGTGGTTCAGTGTTGGAGTTCAGTGTTCGGGAGTTCAGTGTTGGGCTTCAATGTTGGGGGCTCAGTGTTGGAGGTCCGTCTTGCGGCTCAATTTTGGGGTGTTCAGTGTTGGGGGTTCAGTATTGAGGTGTCAGCGTTTCGGGTTCAGTGTTGGGGTGTTCAGCGTCGGGGGTTCAGTGTTGGGGTTCTGTGTTGGGGGTCAGCGGCGGGGGTTCAGCGTTGGGGTTCAGTGTCGGGGGTTCAGTGTTGGGGTTCAGTGTTTGGGTGTTCGGTGTTGGGCTTCAATGTTGTGGGTTCAGTGTCGCGGATTGTGTTTTGGGGAGCTCAGTGTTGGGGTCAGTGTTGGGGTTCGGTTTTGGGGTGCAGTGGTGGGTGGGTAGTGTTGGGGTTCAGTTTTGGGGACCCGCGTTGGGGGTTCAGTGTTGGGTGTTTCAGCTTTGGGGTTCAGTGGTAGCGTTCAGTGTTGGGGTTCAGTGCTGGGGGCCAGTATTGGGTGGTCAGTGTTAGGGTTCAGTGGTTCAGTGTTAGGGTTCAGTGTTGTGGGTTCAGTGTTGGGGTTCAGTGTTGGAAGTTCAGTGGGGGGTCGGTTTGGTTGTTCAGTATTGGGGCTAATTGTTGGGGTGTTCATCATTGGGGGTACAATGTTGGGGGTTCAGTGTTGGGGGTCCAGTGTTGGGGTTCAGTGGCGGGGGTCAGTTTGGGGGTTCAGTATTGTGGTTCCGTGTTGGGGGTTCAGTATTGTGGTTCAGTGTTGGGGGTTCAGTGTTGGGGTGCCGTGATCGGGGGTTCAGTGATCGGGGGTTCAGTGTTGGGGGTTTAATGTTGGGGTTTCAGTGTTGGGGTTCCTTTTTGGTGGTCAGTTTTGGAGGTTCAATGTTGGGGGTTCAGCGTTGGAGGTCCGTGTTGGGGGTTCAGTGTTTGGGTGTTCAGTGTTGGGTGTTCAGTATTGGGGGTTCAGCTTTGGGGGTTCAGTGTTGCGGGTTCAGGGTTGGGGGTTCAGTGTTGGGGGTTCAGTGTTGGGGGTTCAGTGTTGGAGTTCAGTGTTGGGGTGGTCAGTGTTGGAGGTTCAGTGTTGGGGGATTCAGTGTTGGGGGTTCAGTGTTGGGGATCAGTTTTGGGCGTGGTCAGCGTTGGGGGTTCAGTGTTGGGGTGTTCAGTGCTGGGGGTTCAGTGTTGGGACTGGTCAGTGTTGGTGGTTCAGTGTTGCGGGGTTCAGTGTTGGGGTTCAGTGAGGTGGTTTCAGTGTCGGGGGTTCAGTGTTGGATGATTCGGTATTGGGGTTCAGTGTCGGGGTTCAGTGTTTGGGGGTTCAGTGTTGAGGGGGCAGTGTTGGGATTCACCGTTCGGGGTTCTGTATTCGGGATCAGTTTTGGGGCTCAGTTTTGGGGTTCAGAGTTGCGGTTCAGTGTTGGGGTCCAGTGTTGGGGGTTCAGTGTTGGAAGTTCAGTGGGGGTCGGTTTGGGGGTTCAGTAGTGGGGCTAATTGTTGGGGTGTTCAGCATTGGGGGTTCAGTGTTGGGGGTACAGTGTTTGGGGTCCAGTGTTGGGGGTTCAGTGGTGGGGGTCAGTTTGGGGGTTCAGTTTTGGGGTTCCGTGTTGGGGGTTCAGTATTGTGGTTCAGTGTTGGGGTTTCAGTGTTGGGGTGCAGTGTTGGGGTTCAGTGATCGGGGGATCAGTGATCGGGGGTTCTGTGTTGGGGGTTTAATGTTGGGGGTCCGTGTTGGGGGTTCAGTGTTGGGGTGTTCAGTGTTGGGTGTTCAGTATTGGGGGTTCAGCGTTGGAGGTTCAGCGTTGGGGGTTCAGCGTTGGGGGTTCAGTGTTGGGGTTCCGTGTTCCGGGGCAGCTGCGGGGGTTCAGTGTTGGGGTTCAGTGTTCGGGAGTTCAGTGTTGGGGGTTCAATGTTGCAGTTTCAGTGTTGGGGTATCAGTTTTGGGAGTTCAATGTTGGGGGTTCAGTGTTGGAGGTCCGTCTTGCGGCTCAGTGTTGGGGTGTTCAGTGTTGGAAGTTCAGTATTGAGGTGTCAGCGTTTGGGGTTCAGTGTTGGGTTTCAGTGGTGGGGGGTTCAGCGTTGGGGGTTCAGTGTTGGGGGTCAGCGGCGGGGGTTCAGTGTTGTGGTTCAGTGTTGGGGTTCAGTGTTTGGGTGTTCAGTGTTGGGCTTCAATGTTGTGGGTTCAGTGTCTCGGATTCAGTGTTGTGGGCTCAGTGTTGGGGTTCGGTTTTGGGGTTCAGTGGTGTGTGGTTAGTGTTGGGGTTCAGTTTTGGGGACCCGCGTTGGGGGTTCAGTGTTGGGTGTTTCAGCTTTGGGGTTCAGTGGTAGCGTTCAGTGTTGGGGGTTCAGTGCTGGGGGCCAGTGTTGGGGGTTCAGTGTTGAGGGTTCGGTTTGGGGAACCGGTGTTGGGGTTCAGTGTTTGGGTTCAGTTTTGAGTTTCAGTGTTTGGGGGTTCAGTGTTGAGGGGGCAGTGTTGGGGTGCAGTGTGGGGTTCAGTGTTGGGGTTCACCGGTCGGGGTTCTGTGTTCGGGATCAGTTTTGAGGCTCGGTTTTGGGGTTCACTGCTGCGGTTCAGTGTTGGGGACCAGTGTTGGGGGTTCAGTGTTGGAAGTTCAGTGGGGGTCGGTTTGGGGGTTCAGTATTGGGGGTTCAGTATTGGGCGTTCAGTTTTGGGGGTCCAGTGTTGGTGTTCAGTGGTGAGGGTCAGTTTGGGGGTTCAGTATTGGGGTTCCGTTTTGGGCGTTCAGTATTGTGGTTCAGTGTTGGGGGTTCAGTGTTGGGGTGCAGTGTTGGGGTTCAGTAATCGGGGGTTCAGTGATCGGGGGTTCAGGGTTGGGGGTTCAGTGTTGGGGGTTCAGTGTTGGAGTTCAATGTTGGGGTGGTCAGTGTTGGAGGTTCAGTGTTGGGGGATTCAGTGTTGGGGTTCAGTGTTGGGGATCAGTTTTGGGCGTGGTCAGCGTTGGATGATTCGGTGTTGGGCTTCAGTGTTGGGGTTCAATGTTTGGAGTGGTTCAGTGTTGGGGGTGGTCAGTGTTGATGGTTCAGTGTTGGGGTTCAATGTTGGGGGTTCAATGTTGGGGGTTCAGTGTAGGGGGTTCAGTGTTGTGGGTTCAGTGTTGGGGGTTCAATGCTGGGGTTCGGTGTTGGGGGTTCAGTGTTAGGGCTCAGTGTTCAGGGGTTCAGCGTTGGGGGTTCCGTGTGGGGGTTCCGTGTGGGGGTTCAGTGTCGGGGTTCAGTGCTGGGGTTCCGTCTCGCGGTTCATTGTTGGGGGGTCAGCGTTGGGGGGTCAGCGTTGGGGTTCAGTGTAGGGGTTCAGCGTTGGTGGTTCAGTGTAGAGGTTCAGTGTTGGGGGATTCAGTGTTGTGGTTCACCGTTAGGGGTTCTGTGTTGGAGCTCAGTTTTGGGGCTCCGTTTTGGGGTTCAGTGTTGGGGTTCCAGTTTTGGGGGTCAGTTTGGGGTGTCAGTATTGGGGTTCAGAGTTGGGGGTTCAGTATTGTGGTTCAGTGTTGGGGTCAGTGTTGGGGTTCAGTGTTAGGGTTCAGTGTTGTGACCTGTGTTGGCGGTTCATTGTTGGGGGTCCAGTGTTGGTGGTTCAGTGGTGGGGGTCAGTTTGGGGGTTGAGTATTGGGGTTCGGTGTTGCGGTTCAGTATTGCGAGTCAGTGTTGGGGTTCAGTGTTGGGGTGTTCTGCGTTGGGGTTTCAGTGTTGGGGGTCAGTGTTGGGGTTCAGTGTTAGGGTTCAGTGTTGTGGTCCTGTGTTGGTGGTTCAGTGTTGGGGGTCCAGTGTTGGGGGTTCAGTGGTGGGGGTCAGTTTGGGGGTTTAGTGTTGGGGTTCAGTGTTGGGGTTCAGTGTTGGGGTTCAGTGTTGTGGTTCAGTTTTGGGGATCCGTGTTGGGGGTTCATTTTTGGGTGTTTCAGCTTTGGGGTTCCGTGGTAGCGTTCAGTGTCGGGGGTTCAGTGTTGGGGTTCAGTGTTTGGGTGTTCAGTGTTGGGCTTCAATGTTGTGGGTTCAGTGTTGCGGATTCAGTGTTTGGGTGTTCAGTGTTGGGCTTTAATGTTGTGGGTTCAGTGTTGCGGATTCAGTGTTGGGGGCTCAGTGTTGGGGTCAGTGTTGGGGTTCGGGTTTGGGGTTCAGTGGTTGGTGGTTAGTGTTGGGGTTCAGTTTTTGGGACCCGCGTTGGGGGTTCAGTGTTGGGTGTTTCAGCTTTGGGGTTCAGTGGTAGCGTTCAGTGTTGGGGGTTCAGTGCTGGGGACCAGTGTTGGGGGGTCAGTGTTCGGGTTCAGTGGTTTAGTGTTAGGGTTCAGTGTTGTGGGTTCAGTGTTTGGGTTCAGTATTGGGGGCACAGTGTTGGGGTTCAGTGTCGGGGGGGTCAGTGTGGGGGTTCAGTGTTGGCGGTCAGTGTTTGAGTTCATTGTTGGGGATTCAGTGTTGGGGATTCAATGTAGGGGTCAGTTTTGGGGGTTCAGTGTTGTGATTTCAGTGTTCAGGGCTTCCGTATTGGGGTTCAGTGTTGAGGGTTCGGTTTGGGGAACCGGTGTTGGGGTTCAGTGTTGGGGTTCAGTTTTGAGTTTCAGTGTTTGGGGGTTCAGTGTTGAGGGGGCAGTGTTGGGGTTCAGTGTGGGGTTCAGTGTTGGGGTTCACCGGTCGTGGTTCTGTGTTCGGGATCAGTTTTGAGGCTCGGTTTTGGGGTTCACTGTTGCGGTTCAGTGTTGGGGACCAGTGTTGGGGGTTCAGTGTTGGAAGTTCAGTGGGGGTCGGTTTGGGGGTTCAGTATTGGGGGTTCAGTACTGGGCGTTCAGTTTTGGGGGTCCAGTGTTGGTGTTCAGTGGTGAGGGTCAGTTTGGGGGTTCAGTATTGGGGTTCCGTTTTGGGCGTTCAGTATTGTGGTTCAGTGTTGGGGGTTCAGTGTTGGGGTGCAGTGTTGGGGTTCAGTAATCGGGGGTTCAGTGATCGGGGGTTCAGGGTTGGGGGTTCAGTGTTGGGGGTTCAGTGTTGGAGTTCAGTGTTGGGGTGGTCAGTGTTGGAGGTTCAGTGATCGGGGATTCAGTGTTGGGGGTTCAGTGTTGGGGATCAGTTTTGGGCGTGGTCAGCGTTGGGGGTTCAGTGTTGGGGTGTTCAGTGTTGGTGGTTCAGTGTTGGGGCTGGTCAGTGTTGGTGGTTCAGTGTTGCGTGGTTCAGTGTTGGGGTTCAGTATTGGGGGTTCAGCGTTGGAGGTTCAGTGTTGGGGGTTCAGCGTTTGGGGGTTCAGTGTTGGGGTTCCGTGTTCTGGGTCAGCTGCGGGGGTTCAGTGTTGGGGTTCAGTGTTCGGCGATTCAGTGTTGGTTGTTCAATGTTGCGGTATCAGTGTTGGGGTATCAGTTTTGGGGGTTCAATGTTGGGGGTTCAGTGTTGGAGGTCCGTCTTGCGGCTCAGTGTTGGGGTGTTCAGTGTTGGGGGTTCAGTATTGAGGTGTCAGCGTTTGGGGTTCAGTGTTGGGTTTCAGTGGTGGGGGGTTCAGCGTTGGGGGTTCAGTGTTGGGGGTCAGCGGCGGGGGTTCAGTGTTAGGGTTCAGTGTCGGGGGTTCAGTGTTGGGCTTCAATGTTGTGGGTTCAGTGTCTCGGATTCAGTGTTGTGGGCTCAGTGTTGGGGTTACGTTTTGGGGTTCAGTGGTGGGTGGTTAGTGTTGGGGTTCAGTTTTGGGGACCCGCGTTGGGGGTTCAGTGTTGGGTGTTTCAGCTTTGGGGTTCAGTGGTAGCGTTCAGTGTTGGGGGTCCAATGCTGTGGGTTCAGTGTTGGGGATTCAGTGTTGGGGTTCAGTGTTGATGGTTCAGTGTTGGGGTTCAATGTTGGGGGTTCAATGTTGGGGGTTCAATGTTGCGGTTTCAGTGTTGGGGTATCAGTTTTGGGGGTTCAATGTTGGGGGCTCAGTGTTGGAGGTCCGTCTTGTGGCTCAGTGTTGGGTGTTCAGTGTTGGGGGTTCAGTATTGAGGTGTCAGCGTTTCGGGTTCAGTGTTGGGGTGTTCAGCGTCGGGGGTTCAGTGTTGGGGTTCTGTGTTGGGGGTCAGCGGCCGGGGTTCAGTGTTGGGGTTCAGTGTCGGGGGTTCAGTGTTGGGGTTCAGTCTTTGGGTGTTCGGTGTTGGGCTTCAATGTTGTGGGTTCAGTGTCGCGGATTGTGTTTTGGGGAGCTCAGTGTTGGGGTCAGTGTTGGGGTTCGGTTTTGGGGTGAAGTGGTGGGTGGGTAGTGTTGGGGTTCAGTTTTGGGGACCCGCGTTGGGGGTTCAGTGTTGGGTGTTTCAGCTTTGGGGTTCAGTGGTAGCGTTCAGTGTTGGGGTTCAGTGCTGGGGGCCAGTATTGGGTGGTCAGTGTTAGGGTTCAGTGGTTCAGTGTTAGGGTTCAGTGTTGTGGGTTCAGTGTTGGGGTTCAGTGTTGGAAGTTCAGTGGGGGGTCGGTTTGGTTGTTCAGTATTGGGGCTAATTGTTGGGGTGTTCATCATTGGGGGTACAATGTTGGAGGTTCAGTGTTGGGGGTCCAGTGTTGGGGTTCAGTGGCGGGGGTCAGTTTGGGGGTTCAGTATTGTGGTTCCGTGTTGGGGGTTCAGTATTGTGGTTCAGTGTTGGGGGTTCAGTGTTGGGGTGCCGTGATCGGGGGTTCAGTGATCGGGGGTTCAGTGTTGGGGGTTTAATGTTGGGGTTTCAGTGTTGGGGTTCCTTTTTGGTGGTCAGTTTTGGAGGTTCAATGTTGGGGGTTCAGTGTTGGGGGTCCGTGTTGGGGGTTCAGTGTTGGGGTGTTCAGTGTTGGGTGTTCAGTATTGGGGGTTCAGCTTTGGGGGTTCAGTGTTGCGGGTTCAGGGTTGGGGGTTCAGTGTTGGGGGTTCAGTGTTGGGGGTTCAGTGTTGGAGTTCAGTGTTGGGGTGGTCAGTGTTGGAGGTTCAGTGTTGGGGGATTCAGTGTTGGGGGTTCAGTGTTGGGGATCAGTTTTGGGCGTGGTCAGCGTTGGGGGTTCAGTGTTGGGGTGTTCAGTGCTGGGGGTTCAGTGTTGGGGCTGGTCAGTGTTGGTGGTTCAGTGTTGCGGGGTTCAGTGTTGGGGTTCAGTGATGTGGTTTCATTGTTGGGGGTTCAGTGTCTCGGATTCAGTGTTGTGGGCTCAGTGTTGGGGTTACGTTTTGGGGTTCAGTGGTGGGTGGTTAGTGTTGGGGTTCAGTTTTGGGGACCCGCGTTGGGGGTTCAGTGTTGGGTGTTTCAGCTTTGGGGTTCAGTGGTAGCGTTCAGTGTTGGGGGTCCAATGCTGTGGGTTCAGTGTTGGGGATTCAGTGTTGGGGTTCAGTGTTGATGGTTCAGTGTTGGGGTTCAATGTTGGGGGTTCAATGTTGGGGGTTCAATGTTGCGGTTTCAGTGTTGGGGTATCAGTTTTGGGGGTTCAATGTTGGGGGCTCAGTGTTGGAGGTCCGTCTTGTGGCTCAGTGTTGGGTGTTCAGTGTTGGGGGTTCAGTATTGAGGTGTCAGCGTTTCGGGTTCAGTGTTGGGGTGTTCAGCGTCGGGGGTTCAGTGTTGGGGTTCTGTGTTGGGGGTCAGCGGCCGGGGTTCAGTGTTGGGGTTCAGTGTCGGGGGTTCAGTGTTGGGGTTCAGTCTTTGGGTGTTCGGTGTTGGGCTTCAATGTTGTGGGTTCAGTGTCGCGGATTGTGTTTTGGGGAGCTCAGTGTTGGGGTCAGTGTTGGGGTTCGGTTTTGGGGTGAAGTGGTGGGTGGGTAGTGTTGGGGTTCAGTTTTGGGGACCCGCGTTGGGGGTTCAGTGTTGGGTGTTTCAGCTTTGGGGTTCAGTGGTAGCGTTCAGTGTTGGGGTTCAGTGCTGGGGGCCAGTATTGGGTGGTCAGTGTTAGGGTTCAGTGGTTCAGTGTTAGGGTTCAGTGTTGTGGGTTCAGTGTTGGGGTTCAGTGTTGGAAGTTCAGTGGGGGGTCGGTTTGGTTGTTCAGTATTGGGGCTAATTGTTGGGGTGTTCATCATTGGGGGTACAATGTTGGAGGTTCAGTGTTGGGGGTCCAGTGTTGGGGTTCAGTGGCGGGGGTCAGTTTGGGGGTTCAGTATTGTGGTTCCGTGTTGGGGGTTCAGTATTGTGGTTCAGTGTTGGGGGTTCAGTGTTGGGGTGCCGTGATCGGGGGTTCAGTGATCGGGGGTTCAGTGTTGGGGGTTTAATGTTGGGGTTTCAGTGTTGGGGTTCCTTTTTGGTGGTCAGTTTTGGAGGTTCAATGTTGGGGGTTCAGTGTTGGGGGTCCGTGTTGGGGGTTCAGTGTTGGGGTGTTCAGTGTTGGGTGTTCAGTATTGGGGGTTCAGCTTTGGGGGTTCAGTGTTGCGGGTTCAGGGTTGGGGGTTCAGTGTTGGGGGTTCAGTGTTGGGGGTTCAGTGTTGGAGTTCAGTGTTGGGGTGGTCAGTGTTGGAGGTTCAGTGTTGGGGGATTCAGTGTTGGGGGTTCAGTGTTGGGGATCAGTTTTGGGCGTGGTCAGCGTTGGGGGTTCAGTGTTGGGGTGTTCAGTGCTGGGGGTTCAGTGTTGGGGCTGGTCAGTGTTGGTGGTTCAGTGTTGCGGGGTTCAGTGTTGGGGTTCAGTGATGTGGTTTCATTGTTGGGGGTTCAGTGTTGGATGATTCGGTATTGGGGTTCAGTGTCGGGGTTCAGTGTTTGGGGTTCAGTGTTGGAAGTTCAGTGGGGGGTCGGTTTGGTTGTTCAGTATTGGGGCTAATTGTTGGGGTGTTCATCATTGGGGGTACAATGTTGGAGGTTCAGTGTTGGGGCTCCAGTGTTGGGGTTCAGTGGCGGGGGTCAGTTTGGGGGTTCAGTATTGTGGTTCCGTGTTGGGGGTTCAGTACTGTGGTTCAGTGTTGGGGGTTCAGTGTTGGGGTGCCGTGATCGGGGGTTCAGTGATCGGGGGTTCAGTGTTGGGGTTCAGTGTCGGGGGTTCAGTGTTGGGGTTCAGTGTTTGGGTGTTCGGTGTTGGGCTTCAATGTTGTGGGTTCAGTGTCGCGGATTGTGTTTTGGGGAGCTCAGTGTTGGGGTCAGTGTTGGGGTTCGGTTTTGGGGTGAAGTGGTGGGTGGGTAGTGTTGGGGTTCAGTTTTGGGGACCCGCGTTGGGGGTTCAGTGTTGGGTGTTTCAGCTTTGGGGTTCAGTGGTAGCGTTCAGTGTTGGGGTTCAGTGCTGGGGGCCAGTATTGGGTGGTCAGTGTTAGGGTTCAGTGGTTCAGTGTTAGGGTTCAGTGTTGTGGGTTCAGTGTTGGGGTTCAGTGTTGGAAGTTCAGTGGGGGGTCGGTTTGGTTGTTCAGTATTGGGGCTAATTGTTGGGGTGTTCATCATTGGGGGTACAATGTTGGAGGTTCAGTGTTGGGGGTCCAGTGTTGGGGTTCAGTGGCGGGGGTCAGTTTGGGGGTTCAGTATTGTGGTTCCGTGTTGGGGGTTCAGTATTGTGGTTCAGTGTTGGGGGTTCAGTGTTGGGGTGCCGTGATCGGGGGTTCAGTGATCGGGGGTTCAGTGTTGGGGGTTTAATGTTGGGGTTTCAGTGTTGGGGTTCCTTTTTGGTGGTCAGTTTTGGAGGTTCAATGTTGGGGGTTCAGTGTTGGAGGTCCGTGTTGGGGGTTCAGTGTTGGGGTGTTCAGTGTTGGGTGTTCAGTATTGGGGGTTCAGCTTTGGGGGTTCAGTGTTGCGGCTTCAGGGTTGGGGGTTCAGTGTTGGGGGTTCAGTGTTGGGGGTTCAGTGTTGGAGTTCAGTGTTGGGGTGGTCAGTGTTGGAGGTTCAGTGTTGGGGGATTCAGTGTTGGGGGTTCAGTGTTGGGGATCAGTTTTGGGCGTGGTCAGTGTTGGGGGTTCAGTGTTGGGCTGTTCAGTGCTGGGGGTTCAGTGTTGGGGCTGGTCAGTGTTGGTGGTTCAGTGTTGCGGGGTTCAGTGTTGGGGTTCAGTGATGTGGTTTCAGTGTTGGGGGTTCAGTGTTGGATGATTCGGTATTGGGGTTCAGTGTCGGG
Organism: Pristiophorus japonicus; assembly: GCF_044704955.1. Taxonomy (NCBI): domain Eukaryota; kingdom Metazoa; phylum Chordata; class Chondrichthyes; family Pristiophoridae; genus Pristiophorus; species Pristiophorus japonicus. The sequence continues at coordinate 58,702,475 of NC_091993.1, forward strand.
GTTCAGTGTTTGGGGGTTCAGTGTTGAGGGGGCAGTGTTGGGGTTCGCCGTTCGGGGTTCTGTATTCGGGATCAGTTTTGGGGCTCAGTTTTGGGGTTCAGAGTTGCGGTTCAGTGTTGGGGTCCAGTGTTGGGGGTTCAGTGTTGGAAGTTCAGTGGGGGTCGGTTTGGGGGTTCAGTATTGGGGCTAATTGTTGGGGTGTTCAGCATTGGGGGTTCAGTGTTGGGGGTACATTGTTGGGGGTTCAGTGGTGGGGGTCAGTTTGGGGGTTCAGTTTTGGGGTTCCGTGTTGGGGGTTCAGTATTGTGGTTCAGTGTTGGGGTTTCAGTGTTGGGGTGCAGTGTTGGGGTTCAGTGATCGGGGGATCAGTGATCGGGGGTTCTGTGTTGGGGGTTTAATGTTGGGGGTCCGTGTTGGGGGTTCAGTGTTGGGGTGTTCAGTGTTGGGTGTTCAGTATTGGGGGTTCAGCGTTGGAGGTTCAGCGTTGGGGGTTCAGCGTTGGGGGTTCAGTGTTGGGGTTCCGTGTTCTGGGTCAGCTGCGGGGGTTCAGTGTTGGGGTTCAGTGTTCGGGAGTTCAGTGTTGGGGGTTCAATGTTGCAGTTTCAGTGTTGGGGTATCAGTTTTGGGAGTTCAATGTTGGGGGTTCAGTGTTGGAGGTCCGTCTTGCGGCTCAGTGTTGGGGTGTTCAGTGTTGGAAGTTCAGTATTGAGGTGTCAGCGTTTGGGGTCCAGTGTTGGGTTTCAGTGGTGGGGGGTTCAGCGTTGGGGGTTCAGTGTTGGGGGTCAGCGGCGGGGGTTCAGTGTTGTGGTTCAGTGTTGGGGTTCAGTGTTTGGGTGTTCAGTGTTGGGCTTCAATGTTGTGGGTTCAGTGTCTCGGATTCAGTGTTGTGGGCTCAGTGTTGGGGTTCAGTGTTTGGGTGTTCAGTGTTGGGCTTCAATGTTGTGGGTTCAGTGTCTCGGATTCAGTGTTGTGGGCTCAGTGTTGGGGTTCGGTTTTGGGGTTCAGTTGTGGGTGGTTAGTGTTGGGGTTCAGTTTTGGGGACCCGCGTTGGGGGTTCAGTGTTGGGCGTTTCAGCTTTGGGGTTCAGTGGTAGCGTTCAGTGTTGGGGGTTCAGTGCTGGGGGCCAGTGTTGGGGGGTCAGTGTTTGGGAACAGTGTTGGGGGCACAGTGTTGGGGTTCAGATTCGGGGGTTCAGTGTTGGAGTTCAGTGTTCGGGAGTTCAGTGTTGGGCTTCAATGTTGGGGGTTCAGTGTTGGGGAATCAGTGTCGGGGACTCAATGTTTGGGGGTTCATTGTTGGGGCTCAGTGTTAGGGTTCAGTGTTGGGATTCAGTGTTGGCGGTCAGTGTTGGGGCTCGGAGTTGGGGTTAAGTTTTGGGTTTCAGTGGTGGGCTGTCAGCATTGGGGTTCAGTGTTCCGGGGGTTCAGCGGCGGGTGATTAATTTTGGGGTTCAGTGTTCGGGTTCAGCATTGCGGGTTCAGTGTTGGGGTTCAGTTTTGGGGGATCCGTGTGGGGTTTCAGTGTTGGGGGGTTCAGCTTTGGGGTTTCGTGTTAGCGTTCAGTGTTGGGGGTTCAGTGCTGGGGGCCAGTGTTGGGGATTCAGTGTTAGGGTTCAGTGTTGCCGGTTCAGGGTTGGGGGTTCAGTGTTGGGGGTTCAGTGTTGGTGGTTCAGTGTTGGAGTTCAGTGTTGGGGTGGTCAGTGTTGGAGGCTCAGTGTTGGGGGATTCAGTGTTGGAGGTTCAGTGTTGGGGATCAGTTTTGGGCGTGGTCAGCGTTGGGGGTTCAGTGTTGCGGGGTTCAGTGTTGGGGTTCAGTGTTGTGGTGTCAGTGTTGGGGGTTCTGTGTTGGATGATTCGGTGTTGGGCTTCAGTGTTGGGGTTCAATGTTTGGAGTGGTTCAGTGTTGGGGGTGGTCAGTGTTGGGGGTCCAATGCTGTGGGTTCAGTGTTGGGGATTAAGTGTTGGGGTTCAGTGTTGATAGTTCAGTGTTGGGGTTCAATGTTGGGGGTTCAATGTTGGGGGTTCAGTGTAGGGGGTTCAGTGTTGTGGGTTCAGTTTTCAGGGGTTCAGCGTTGGGGGTTCCGTGTGGGGGTTCCGTGTGGGGGTTCAGTGTCGGGGTTCAGTGCTGGGGTTCCGTCTTGCGGTTCATTGTTGGGGGGTCAGCGTTGGGGGGTCAGCGTTGGGGTTCAGTGTAGGGGTTCAGCGTTGGTGGTTCAGTGTAGAGGTTCAGTGTTGGGGGATTCAGTGTTGTGGTTCACCGTTAGGGGTTCTGTGTTGGAGCTCAGTTTTGGGGCTCCGTTTTGGGGTTCAGTGTTGGGGTTCCAGTTTTGGGGGTCAGTTTGGGGTGTCAGTATTGGGGTTCAGAGTTGGGGGTTCAGTATTGTGGTTCAGTGTTGGGGTCAGTGTTGGGGTTCAGTGTTAGGGTTCAGTGTTGTGACCTGTGTTGGCGGTTCATTGTTGGGGGTCCAGTGTTGGGGGTTCAGTGGTGGGGGTCAGTTTGGGGGTTGAGTATTGGGGTTCGGTGTTGCGGTTCAGTATTGCGAGTCAGTGTTGGGGTTCAGTGTTGGGGTGTTCTGCGTTGGGGTTTCAGTGTTGGGGGTCAGTGTTGGGGTTCAGTGTTAGGGTTCAGTGTTGTGGTCCTGTGTTGGTGGTTCAGTGTTGGGGGTCCAGTGTTGGGGGTTCAGTGGTGGGGGTCAGTTTGGGGGTTTAGTGTTGGGGTTCAGTGTTGGGGTTCAGTGGTGGGGTTCAGTGTTGTGGTTCAGTTTTGGGGATCCGTGTTGGGGGTTCATTGTTGGGCGTTTCAGCTTTGGGGTTCCGTGGTAGCGTTCAGTGTCGGGGGTTCAGTGTTGGGGTTCAGTGTTTGGGTGTTCAGTGTTGGGCTTCAATGTTGTGGGTTCAGTGTTGCGGATTCAGTGTTTGGGTGTTCAGTGTTGGGCTTTAATGTTGTGGGTTCAGTGTTGCGGATTCAGTGTTGGGGGCTCAGTGTTGGGGTTCGGGTTTGGGGTTCAGTGGTTGGTGGTTAGTGTTGGGGTTCAGTTTTTGGGACCCGCGTTGGGGGTTCAGTGTTGGGTGTTTCAGCTTTGGGGTTCAGTGGTAGCATTCAGTGTTGGGGGTTCAGTGCTGGGGACCAGTGTTGGGGGGGTCAGTGTTCGGGTTCAGTGGTTTAGTGTTAGGGTTCAGTGTTGTGGGTTCAGTGTTTGGGTTCAGTATTGGGGGCACAGTGTTGGGGTTCAGTGTCGGGGGGGGGTCAGTGTGGGGGTTCAGTGTTGGCGGTCAGTGTTTGAGTTCATTGTTGGGGATTCAGGTTTGCGGATTCAATGTAGGGGTCAGTTTTGGGGGTTCAGTGTTGTGATTTCAGTGTTCAGGGCTTCCGTATTGGGGTTCAGTGTTGAGGGTTCGGTTTGGGGAACCGGTGTTGGGGTTCAGTGTTGGGGTTCAGTTTTGAGTTTCAGTGTTTGGGGGTTCAGTGTTGAGGGGGCAGTGTTGGGGTGCAGTGTGGGGTTCAGTGTTGGGGTTCACCGGTCGGGGTTCTGTGTTCGGGATCAGTTTTGAGGCTCGGTTTTGGGGTTCACTGTTGCGGTTCAGTGTTGGGGACCAGTGTTGGGGGTTCAGTGTTGGAAGTTCAGTGGGGGTCGGTTTGGGGGTTCAGTATTGGGGGTTCAGTATTGGGCGTTCAGTTTTGGGGGTCCAGTGTTGGTGTTCAGTGGTGAGGGTCAGTTTGGGGGTTCAGTATTGGGGTTCCGTTTTGGGCGTTCAGTATTGTGGTTCAGTGTTGGGGGTTCAGTGTTGGGGTGCAGTGTTGGGGTGCAGTAATCGGGGGTTCAGTGATCGGGGGTTCAGGGTTGGGGGTTCAGTGTTGGGGGTTCAGTGTTGGAGTTCAGTGTTGGGGTGGTCAGTGTTGGAGGTTCAGTTTTGGGGGATTCAGTGTTGGGGTTCAGTGTTGGGGATCAGTTTTGGGCGTGGTCAGCGTTGGATGATTCGGTGTTGGGCTTCAGTGTTGGGGTTCACTGTTTGGAGTGGTTCAGTGTTGGGGGTGGTCAGTGTTGGGGGTCCAATGCTGTGGGTTCAGTGTTGGGGATTCAGTGTTGGGGTTCAGTGTTGATGGTTCAGTGTTGGGGTTCAATGTTGGGGGTTCAATGTTGGGGGTTCAGTGTAGGGGGTTCAGTGTTGTGGGTTCAGTGTTGGGGGTTCAATGCTGGGGTTCGGTGTTGGGGGTTCAGTGTTAGGGCTCAGTGTTCAGGGGTTCAGCGTTGGGGGTTCCGTGTGGGGGTTCCGTGTGGGGGTTCAGTGTCGGGGTTCAGTGCTGGGGTTCCGTCTCGCGGTTCATTGTTGGGGGGTCAGCGTTGGGGGGTCAGCGTTGGGGTTCAGTGTAGGGGTTCAGCGTTGGTGGTTCAGTGTAGAGGTTCAGTGTTGGGGGATTCAGTGTTGTGGTTCACCGTTAGGGGTTCTGTGTTGGAGCTCAGTTTTGGGGCTCCGTTTTGGGGTTCAGTGTTGGGGTTCCAGTTTTGGGGGTCAGTTTGGGGTGTCAGTATTGGGGTTCAGAGTTGGGGGTTCAGTGTTGTGGTTCAGTGTTGGGGTCAGTGTTGGGGTTCAGTGTTAGGGTTCAGTGTTGTGACCTGTGTTGGCGGTTCATTGTTGGGGGTCCAGTGTTGGTGGTTCAGTGGTGGGGGTCAGTTTGGGGGTTTAGTGTTGGGGTTCAGTGTTGGGGTTCAGTGTTGGGGTTCAGTGTGGTGGTTCAGTTTTGGGGATCCGTGTTGGGGGTTCATTGTTGGGTGTTTCAGCTTTGGGGTTCCGTGGTAGCGTTCAGTGTCGGGGGTTCAGTGTTGGGGTTCAGTGTTTGGGTGTTCAGTGTTGGGCTTCAATGTTGTGGGTTCAGTGTTGCGGATTCAGTGTTTGGGTGTTCAGTGTTGGGCTTTAATGTTGTGGGTTCAGTGTTGCGGATTCAGTGTTGGGGGCTCAGTGTTGGGGTCAGTGTTGGGGTTCGGGTTTGGGGTTCAGTGGTTGGTGGTTAGTGTTGGGGTTCAGTTTTTGGGACCCGCGTTGGGGGTTCAGTGTTGGGTGTTTCAGCTTTGGGGTTCAGTGGTAGCGTTCAGTGTTGGGGGTTCAGTGCTGGGGACCAGTGTTGGGGGGTCAGTGTTCGGGTTCAGTGGTTTAGTGTTAGGGTTCAGTGTTGTGGGTTCAGTGTTTGGGTTCAGTATTGGGGGCACAGTGTTGGGGTTCAGTGTCGGGGGGGGTCAGTGTGGGGGTTCAGTGTTGGCGGTCAGTGTTTGAGTTCATTGTTGGGGATTCAGTGTTGGGGATTCAATGTAGGGGTCAGTTTTGGGGGTTCAGTGTTGTGATTTCAGTGTTCAGGGCTTCCGTATTGGGGTTCAGTGTTGAGGGTTCGGTTTGGGGAACCGGTGTTGGGGTTCAGTGTTGGGGTTCAGTTTTGAGTTTCAGTGTTTGGGGGTTCAGTGTTGAGGGGGCAGTGTTGGGGTTCAGTGTGGGGTTCAGTGTTGGGGTTCACCGGTCGTGGTTCTGTGTTCGGGATCAGTTTTGAGGCTCGGTTTTGGGGTTCACTGTTGCGGTTCAGTGTTGGGGACCAGTGTTGGGGGTTCAGTGTTGGAAGTTCAGTGGGGGTCGGTTTGGGGGTTCAGTATTGGGGGTTCAGTACTGGGCGTTCAGTTTTGGGGGTCCAGTGTTGGTGTTCAGTGGTGAGGGTCAGTTTGGGGGTTCAGTATTGGGGTTCCGTTTTGGGCGTTCAGTATTGTGGTTCAGTGTTGGGGGTTCAGTGTTGGGGTGCAGTGTTGGGGTTCAGTAATCGGGGGTTCAGTGATCGGGGGTTCAGGGTTGGGGGTTCAGTGTTGGGGGTTCAGTGTTGGAGTTCAGTGTTGGGGTGGTCAGTGTTGGAGGTTCAGTGATCGGGGATTCAGTGTTGGGGGTTCAGTGTTGGGGATCAGTTTTGGGCGTGGTCAGCGTTGGGGGTTCAGTGTTGGGGTGTTCAGTGTTGGTGGTTCAGTGTTGGGGCTGGTCAGTGTTGGTGGTTCAGTGTTGCGTGGTTCAGTGTTGGGGTTCAGTATTGGGGGTTCAGCGTTGGAGGTTCAGTGTTGGGGGTTCAGCGTTTGGGGGTTCAGTGTTGGGGTTCCGTGTTCTGGGTCAGCTGCGGGGGTTCAGTGTTGGGGTTCAGTGTTCGGCGATTCAGTGTTGGTTGTTCAATGTTGCGGTATCAGTGTTGGGGTATCAGTTTTGGGGGTTCAATGTTGGGGGTTCAGTGTTGGAGGTCCGTCTTGCGGCTCAGTGTTGGGGTGTTCAGTGTTGGGGGTTCAGTATTGAGGTGTCAGCGTTTGGGGTTCAGTGTTGGGTTTCAGTGGTGGGGGGTTCAGCGTTGGGGGTTCAGTGTTGGGGGTCAGCGGCGGGGGTTCAGTGTTAGGGTTCAGTGTCGGGGGTTCAGTGTTGGGCTTCAATGTTGTGGGTTCAGTGTCTCGGATTCAGTGTTGTGGGCTCAGTGTTGGGGTTAGGTTTTGGGGTTCAGTGGTGGGTGGTTAGTGTTGGGGTTCAGTTTTGGGGACCCGCGTTGGGGGTTCAGTGTTGGGTGTTTCAGCTTTGGGGTTCAGTGGTAGCGTTCAGTGTTGGGGGTTCAGTGCTGGGGGCCAGTGTTGGGGGGTCAGTGTTAGGGTTCAGTGGTTCAGTGTTAGTGTTCAGTGTTGTGGGTTCAGTGTTTGGGTTCAGTGTTGGGGGCACAGTGTTGGGGTTCAGAGTCGGTGGTTCAGTGTTGGAGTTCAGTGTTCGGGAGTTCAGTGTTGGGCTTCAATGTTGGGGGCTCAGTGTTGGAGGTCCGTCTTGCGGCTCAATTTTGGGGTGTTCAGTGTTGGGGGTTCAGTATTGAGGTGTCAGCGTTTCGGGTTCAGTGTTGGGGTGTTCAGCGTCGGGGGTTCAGTGTTGGGGTTCTGTGTTGGGGGTCAGCGGCGGGGGTTCAGCGTTGGGGTTCAGTGTCGGGGGTTCAGTGTTGGGGTTCAGTGTTTGGGTGTTCGGTGTTGGGCTTCAATGTTGTGGGTTCAGTGTCGCGGATTGTGTTTTGGGGAGCTCAGTGTTGGGGTCAGTGTTGGGGTTCGGTTTTGGGGTGCAGTGGTGGGTGGGTAGTGTTGGGGTTCAGTTTTGGGGACCCGCGTTGGGGGTTCAGTGTTGGGTGTTTCAGCTTTGGGGTTCAGTGGTAGCGTTCAGTGTTGGGGTTCAGTGCTGGGGGCCAGTATTGGGTGGTCAGTGTTAGGGTTCAGTGGTTCAGTGTTAGGGTTCAGTGTTGTGGGTTCAGTGTTGGGGTTCAGTGTTGGAAGTTCAGTGGGGGGTCGGTTTGGTTGTTCAGTATTGGGGCTAATTGTTGGGGTGTTCATCATTGGGGGTACAATGTTGGGGGTTCAGTGTTGGGGGTCCAGTGTTGGGGTTCAGTGGCGGGGGTCAGTTTGGGGGTTCAGTATTGTGGTTCCGTGTTGGGGGTTCAGTATTGTGGTTCAGTGTTGGGGGTTCAGTGTTGGGGTGCCGTGATCGGGGGTTCAGTGATCGGGGGTTCAGTGTTGGGGGTTTAATGTTGGGGTTTCAGTGTTGGGGTTCCTTTTTGGTGGTCAGTTTTGGAGGTTCAATGTTGGGGGTTCAGCGTTGGAGGTCCGTGTTGGGGGTTCAGTGTTTGGGTGTTCAGTGTTGGGTGTTCAGTATTGGGGGTTCAGCTTTGGGGGTTCAGTGTTGCGGGTTCAGGGTTGGGGGTTCAGTGTTGGGGGTTCAGTGTTGGGGGTTCAGTGTTGGAGTTCAGTGTTGGGGTGGTCAGTGTTGGAGGTTCAGTGTTGGGGGATTCAGTGTTGGGGGTTCAGTGTTGGGGATCAGTTTTGGGCGTGGTCAGCGTTGGGGGTTCAGTGTTGGGGTGTTCAGTGCTGGGGGTTCAGTGTTGGGACTGGTCAGTGTTGGTGGTTCAGTGTTGCGGGGTTCAGTGTTGGGGTTCAGTGAGGTGGTTTCAGTGTTGGGGGTTCAGTGTTGGATGATTCGGTATTGGGGTTCAGTGTCGGGGTTCAGTGTTTGGGGGTTCAGTGTTGAGGGGGCAGTGTTGGGATTCACCGTTCGGGGTTCTGTATTCGGGATCAGTTTTGGGGCTCAGTTTTGGGGTTCAGAGTTGCGGTTCAGTGTTGGGGTCCAGTGTTGGGGGTTCAGTGTTGGAAGTTCAGTGGGGGTCGGTTTGGGGGTTCAGTATTGGGGCTAATTGTTGGGGTGTTCAGCATTGGGGGTTCAGTGTTGGGGGTACAGTGTTTGGGGTCCAGTGTTGGGGGTTCAGTGGTGGGGGTCAGTTTGGGGGTTCAGTTTTGGGGTTCCGTGTTGGGGGTTCAGTATTGTGGTTCAGTGTTGGGGTTTCAGTGTTGGGGTGCAGTGTTGGGGTTCAGTGATCGGGGGATCAGTGATCGGGGGTTCTGTGTTGGGGGTTTAATGTTGGGGGTCCGTGTTGGGGGTTCAGTGTTGGGGTGTTCAGTGTTGGGTGTTCAGTATTGGGGGTTCAGCGTTGGAGGTTCAGCGTTGGGGGTTCAGCGTTGGGGGTTCAGTGTTGGGGTTCCGTGTTCCGGGGCAGCTGCGGGGGTTCAGTGTTGGGGTTCAGTGTTCGGGAGTTCAGTGTTGGGGGTTCAATGTTGCAGTTTCAGTGTTGGGGTATCAGTTTTGGGAGTTCAATGTTGGGGGTTCAGTGTTGGAGGTCCGTCTTGCGGCTCAGTGTTGGGGTGTTCAGTGTTGGAAGTTCAGTATTGAGGTGTCAGCGTTTGGGGTTCAGTGTTGGGTTTCAGTGGTGGGGGGTTCAGCGTTGGGGGTTCAGTGTTGGGGGTCAGCGGCGGGGGTTCAGTGTTGTGGTTCAGTGTTGGGGTTCAGTGTTTGGGTGTTCAGTGTTGGGCTTCAATGTTGTGGGTTCAGTGTCTCGGATTCAGTGTTGTGGGCTCAGTGTTGGGGTTCGGTTTTGGGGTTCAGTGGTGGGTGGTTAGTGTTGGGGTTCAGTTTTGGGGACCCGCGTTGGGGGTTCAGTGTTGGGTGTTTCAGCTTTGGGGTTCAGTGGTAGCGTTCAGTGTTGGGGGTTCAGTGCTGGGGGCCAGTGTTGGGGGTTCAGTGTTGAGGGTTCGGTTTGGGGAACCGGTGTTGGGGTTCAGTGCTGGGGTTCAGTTTTGAGTTTCAGTATTTGGGGGTTCAGTGTTGAGGGGGCAGTGTTGGGGTGCAGTGTGGGGTTCAGTGTTGGGGTTCACCAGTCGGGGTTCTGTGTTCGGGATCAGTTTTGAGGCTCGGTTTTGGGGTTCACTGCTGCGGTTCAGTGTTGGGGACCAGTGTTGGGGGTTCAGTGTTGGAAGTTCAGTGGGGGTCGGTTTGGGGGTTCAGTATTGGGGGTTCAGTACTGGGCGTTCAGTTTTGGGGGTCCAGTGTTGGTGTTCAGTGGTGAGGGTCAGTTTGGGGGTTCAGTATTGGGGTTCCGTTTTGGGCGTTCAGTATTGTGGTTCAGTGTTGGGGGTTCAGTGTTGGGGTGCAGTGTTGGGGTTCAGTAATCGGGGGTTCAGTGATCGGGGGTTCAGGGTTGGGGGTTCAGTGTTGGGGGTTCAGTGTTGGAGTTCAGTGTTGGGGTGGTCAGTGTTGGAGGTTCAGTGTTGGGGGATTCAGTGTTGGGGTTCAGTGTTGGGGATCAGTTTTGGGCGTGGTCAGCGTTGGATGATTCGGTGTTGGGCTTCAGTGTTGGGGTTCAATGTTTGGAGTGGTTCAGTGTTGGGGCTGGTCAGTGTTGATGGTTCAGTGTTGGGGTTCAATGTTGGGGGTTCAATGTTGGGGGTTCAGTGTAGGGGGTTCAGTGTTGTGGGTTCAGTGTTGGGGGTTCAATGCTGGGGTTCGGTGTTGGGGGTTCAGTGTTAGGGCTCAGTGTTCAGGGGTTCAGCGTTGGGGGTTCCGTGTGGGGGTTCCGTGTGGGGGTTCAGTGTCGGGGTTCAGTGCTGGGGTTCCGTCTCGCGGTTCATTGTTGGGGGGTCAGCGTTGGGGGGTCAGCGTTGGGGTTCAGTGTAGGGGTTCAGCGTTGGTGGTTCAGTGTAGAGGTTCAGTGTTGGGGGATTCAGTGTTGTGGTTCACCGTTAGGGGTTCTGTGTTGGAGCTCAGTTTTGGGGCTCCGTTTTGGGGTTCAGTGTTGGGGTTCCAGTTTTTGGGGGTCAGTTTGGGGTGTCAGTATTGGGGTTCAGAGTTGGGGGTTCAGTATTGTGGTTCAGTGTTGGGGTCAGTGTTGGGGTTCAGTGTTAGGGTTCAGTGTTGTGACCTGTGTTGGCGGTTCATTGTTGGGGGTCCAGTGTTGGTGGTTCAGTGGTGGGGGTCAGTTTGGGGGTTGAGTATTGGGGTTCGGTGTTGCGGTTCAGTATTGCGAGTCAGTGTTGGGGTTCAGTGTTGGGGTGTTCTGCGTTGGGGTTTCAGTGTTGGGGGTCAGTGTTGGGGTTCAGTGTTAGGGTTCAGTGTTGTGGTCCTGTGTTGGTGGTTCAGTGTTGGGGGTCCAGTGTTGGGGGTTCAGTGGTGGGGGTCAGTTTGGGGGTTTAGTGTTGGGGTTCAGTGTTGGGGTTCAGTGTTGGGGTTCAGTGTTGTGGTTCAGTTTTGGGGATCCGTGTTGGGGGTTCATTGTTGGGTGTTTCAGCTTTGGGGTTCCGTGGTAGCGTTCAGTGTCGGGGGTTCAGTGTTGGGGTTCAGTGTTTGGGTGTTCAGTGTTGGGCTTCAATGTTGTGGGTTCAGTGTTGCGGATTCAGTGTTTGGGTGTTCAGTGTTGGGCTTTAATGTTGTGGGTTCAGTGTTGCGGATTCAGTGTTGGGGGCTCAGTGTTGGGGTCAGTGTTGGGGTTCGGGTTTGGGGTTCAGTGGTTGGTGGTTAGTGTTGGGGTTCAGTTTTTGGGACCCGCGTTGGGGGTTCAGTGTTGGGTGTTTCAGCTTTGGGGTTCAGTGGTAGCGTTCAGTGTTGGGGGTTCAGTGCTGGGGACCAGTGTTGGGGGGTCAGTGTTCGGGTTCAGTGGTTTAGTGTTAGGGTTCAGTGTTGTGGGTTCAGTGTTTGGGTTCAGTATTGGGGCACAGTGTTGGGGTTCAGTGTCGGGGGGGGTCAGTGTGGGGGTTCAGTGTTGGCGGTCAGTGTTTGAGTTCATTGTTGGGGATTCAGTGTTGGGGATTCAATGTAGGGGTCAGTTTTGGGGGTTCAGTGTTGTGATTTCAGTGTTCAGGGCTTCCGTATTGGGGTTCAGTGTTGAGGGTTCGGTTTGGGGAACCGGTGTTGGGGTTCAGTGTTGGGGTTCAGTTTTGAGTTTCAGTGTTTGGGGGTTCAGTGTTGAGGGGGCAGTGTTGGGGTTCAGTGTGGGGTTCAGTGTTGGGGTTCACCGGTCGTGGTTCTGTGTTCGGGATCAGTTTTGAGGCTCGGTTTTGGGGTTCACTGTTGCGGTTCAGTGTTGGGGACCAGTGTTGGGGGTTCAGTGTTGGAAGTTCAGTGGGGGTCGGTTTGGGGGTTCAGTATTGGGGGTTCAGTACTGGGCGTTCAGTTTTGGGGGTCCAGTGTTGGTGTTCAGTGGTGAGGGTCAGTTTGGGGGTTCAGTATTGGGGTTCCGTTTTGGGCGTTCAGTATTGTGGTTCAGTGTTGGGGGTTCAGTGTTGGGGTGCAGTGTTGGGGTTCAGTAATCGGGGGTTCAGTGATCGGGGGTTCAGGGTTGGGGGTTCAGTGTTGGGGGTTCAGTGTTGGAGTTCAGTGTTGGGGTGGTCAGTGTTGGAGGTTCAGTGATCGGGGATTCAGTGTTGGGGGTTCAGTGTTGGGGATCAGTTTTGGGCGTGGTCAGCGTTGGGGGTTCAGTGTTGGGGTGTTCAGTGTTGGTGGTTCAGTGTTGGGGCTGGTCAGTGTTGGTGGTTCAGTGTTGCGTGGTTCAGTGTTGGGGTTCAGTATTGGGGGTTCAGCGTTGGAGGTTCAGTGTTGGGGGTTCAGCGTTTGGGGGTTCAGTGTTGGGGTTCCGTGTTCTGGGTCAGCTGCGGGGGTTCAGTGTTGGGGTTCAGTGTTCGGCGATTCAGTGTTGGTTGTTCAATGTTGCGGTATCAGTGTTGGGGTATCAGTTTTGGGGGTTCAATGTTGGGTGTTCAGTGTTGGAGGTCCGTCTTGCGGCTCAGTGTTGGGGTGTTCAGTGTTGGGGGTTCAGTATTGAGGTGTCAGCGTTTGGGGTTCAGTGTTGGGTTTCAGTGGTGGGGGGTTCAGCGTTGGGGGTTCAGTGTTGGGGGTCAGCGGCGGGGGTTCAGTGTTAGGGTTCAGTGTCGGGGGTTCAGTGTTGGGCTTCAATGTTGTGGGTTCAGTGTCTCGGATTCAGTGTTGTGGGCTCAGTGTTGGGGTTAGGTTTTGGGGTTCAGTGGTGGGTGGTTAGTGTTGGGGTTCAGTTTTGGGGACCCGCGTTGGGGGTTCAGTGTTGGGTGTTTCAGCTTTGGGGTTCAGTGGTAGCGTTCAGTGTTGGGGGTTCAGTGCTGGGGGCCAGTGTTGGGGGGTCAGTGTTAGGGTTCAGTGGTTCAGTGTTAGTGTTCAGTGTTGTGGGTTCAGTGTTTGGGTTCAGTGTTGGGGGCACAGTGTTGGGGTTCAGAGTCGGTGGTTCAGTGTTGGAGTTCAGTGTTCGGGAGTTCAGTGTTGGGCTTCAATGTTGGGGGCTCAGTGTTGGAGGTCCGTCTTGCGGCTCAATTTTGGGGTGTTCAGTGTTGGGGGTTCAGTATTGAGGTGTCAGCGTTTCGGGTTCAGTGTTGGGGTGTTCAGCGTCGGGGGTTCAGTGTTGGGGTTCTGTGTTGGGGGTCAGCGGCGGGGGTTCAGCGTTGGGGTTCAGTGTCGGGGGTTCAGTGTTGGGGTTCAGTGTTTGGGTGTTCGGTGTTGGGCTTCAATGTTGTGGGTTCAGTGTCGCGGATTGTGTTTTGGGGAGCTCAGTGTTGGGGTCAGTGTTGGGGTTCGGTTTTGGGGTGCAGTGGTGGGTGGGTAGTGTTGGGGTTCAGTTTTGGGGACCCGCGTTGGGGGTTCAGTGTTGGGTGTTTCAGCTTTGGGGTTCAGTGGTAGCGTTCAGTGTTGAAGTTCAGTGCTGGGGGCCAGTATTGGGTGGTCAGTGTTAGGGTTCAGTGGTTCAGTGTTAGGGTTCAGTGTTGTGGGTTCAGTGTTGGGGTTCAGTGTTGGAAGTTCAGTGGGGGGTCGGTTTGGTTGTTCAGTATTGGGGCTAATTGTTGGGGTGTTCATCATTGGGGGTACAATGTTGGGGGTTCAGTGTTGGGGGTCCAGTGTTGGGGTTCAGTGGCGGGGGTCAGTTTGGGGGTTCAGTATTGTGGTTCCGTGTTGGGGGTTCAGTATTGTGGTTCAGTGTTGGGGGTTCAGTGTTGGGGTGCCGTGATCGGGGGTTCAGTGATCGGGGGTTCAGTGTTGGGGGTTTAATGTTGGGGTTTCAGTGTTGGGGTTCCTTTTTGGTGGTCAGTTTTGGAGGTTCAATGTTGGGGGTTCAGCGTTGGAGGTCCGTGTTGGGGGTTCAGTGTTTGGGTGTTCAGTGTTGGGTGTTCAGTATTGGGGGTTCAGCTTTGGGGGTTCAGTGTTGCGGGTTCAGGGTTGGGGGTTCAGTGTTGGGGGTTCAGTGTTGGGGGTTCAGTGTTGGAGTTCAGTGTTGGGGTGGTCAGTGTTGGAGGTTCAGTGTTGGGGGATTCAGTGTTGGGGGTTCAGTGTTGGGGATCAGTTTTGGGCGTGGTCAGCGTTGGGGGTTCAGTGTTGGGGTGTTCAGTGCTGGGGGTTCAGTGTTGGGACTGGTCAGTGTTGGTGGTTCAGTGTTGCGGGGTTCAGTGTTGGGGTTCAGTGAGGTGGTTTCAGTGTTGGGGGTTCAGTGTTGGATGATTCGGTATTGGGGTTCAGTGTCGGGGTTCAGTGTTTGGGGGTTCAGTGTTGAGGGGGCAGTGTTGGGATTCACCGTTCGGGGTTCTGTATTCGGGATCAGTTTTGGGGCTCAGTTTTGGGGTTCAGAGTTGCGGTTCAGTGTTGGGGTCCAGTGTTGGGGGTTCAGTGTTGGAAGTTCAGTGGGGGTCGGTTTGGGGGTTCAGTAGTGGGGCTAATTGTTGGGGTGTTCAGCATTGGGGGTTCAGTGTTGGGGGTACAGTGTTTGGGGTCCAGTGTTGGGGGTTCAGTGGTGGGGGTCAGTTTGGGGGTTCAGTTTTGGGGTTCCGTGTTGGGGGTTCAGTATTGTGGTTCAGTGTTGGGGTTTCAGTGTTGGGGTGCAGTGTTGCGGTTCAGTGATCGGGGGATCAGTGATCGGGGGTTCTGTGTTGGGGGTTTAATGTTGGGGGTCCGTGTTGGGGGTTCAGTGTTGGGGTGTTCAGTGTTGGGTGTTCAGTATTGGGGGTTCAGCGTTGGAGGTTCAGCGTTGGGGGTTCAGCGTTGGGGGTTCAGTGTTGGGGTTCCGTGTTCCGGGGCAGCTGCGGGGGTTCAGTGTTGGGGTTCAGTGTTCGGGAGTTCAGTGTTGGGGGTTCAATGTTGCAGTTTCAGTGTTGGGGTATCAGTTTTGGGAGTTCAATGTTGGGGGTTCAGTGTTGGAGGTCCGTCTTGCGGCTCAGTGTTGGGGTGTTCAGTGTTGGAAGTTCAGTATTGAGGTGTCAGCGTTTGGGGTTCAGTGTTGGGTTTCAGTGGTGGGGGGTTCAGCGTTGGGGGTTCAGTGTTGGGGGTCAGCGGCGGGGGTTCAGTGTTGTGGTTCAGTGTTGGGGTTCAGTGTTTGGGTGTTCAGTGTTGGGCTTCAATGTTGTGGGTTCAGTGTCTCGGATTCAGTGTTGTGGGCTCAGTGTTGGGGTTCGGTTTTGGGATTCAGTGGTGGGTGGTTAGTGTTGGGGTTCAGTTTTGGGGACCCGCGTTGGGGGTTCAGTGTTGGGTGTTTCAGCTTTGGGGTTCAGTGGTAGCGTTCAGTGTTGGGGGTTCAGTGCTGGGGGCCAGTGTTGGGGGGTCAGTGTTTGGGAACAGTGTTGGGGGCACAGTGTTGGGGTTCAGATTCGGGGGTTCAGTGTTGGAGTTCAGTGTTCGGGAGTTCAGTGTTGGGCTTCAATGTTGGGGGTTCAGTGTTGGGGAATCAGTGTTGGAGTTCAGTGTTTTGGTGTGGTCAGTGTTGGAGGCTCAGTGTTGGGGGATTCAGTGTTGGAGGTTCAGTGTTGGGGATCAGTTTTGGGCGTGGTCAGCGTTGGGGGTTCAGTGTTGGGGTGTTCAGTGTTGGGGGTTCAGTGTTGGGGCTGGTCAGTGTTGGTGGTTCAGTGTTGCGGGGTTCAGTGTTGGGGTTCAGTGTTGTGGTTTCAGTGTTGGGGGTTCTGTGTTGGATGATTCGGTGTTGGGCTTCAGTGTTGGGGTTCAATGTTTGGAGTGGTTCAGTGTTGGGGGTGGTCAGTGTTGGGGGTCCAATGCTGTGGGTTCAGTGTTGGGGATTCAGTGTTGGGGTTCAGTGTTGATGGTTCAGTGTTGGGGTTCAATGTTGGGGGTTCAATGTTGGGGGTTCAATGTTGCGGTTTCAGTGTTGGGGTATCAGTTTTGGCGGTTCAATGTTGGGGGCTCAGTGTTGGAGGTCCGTCTTGCGGCTCAGTGTTGGGGTGTTCAGTGTTGGGGGTTCAGTATTGAGGTGTCAGCGTTTCGGGTTCAGTGTTGGGGTGTTCAGCGTCGGGGGTTCAGTGTTGGGGTTCTGTGTTGGGGGTCAGCGGCCGGGGTTCAGTGTTGGGGTTCAGTGTCGGGGGTTCAGTGTTGGGGTTCAGTGTATGGGTGTTCGGTGTTGGGCTTCAATGTTGTGGGTTCAGTGTCGCGGATTGTGTTTTGGGGAGCTCAGTGTTGGGGTCAGTGTTGGGGTTCGGTTTTGGGGTGCAGTGGTGGGTGGGTAGTGTTGGGGTTCAGTTTTGGGGACCCGCGTTGGGGGTTCAGTGTTGGGTGTTTCAGCTTTGGGGTTCAGTGGTAGCGTTCAGTGTTGGGGTTCAGTGCTGGGGGCCAGTATTGGGTGGTCAGTGTTAGGGTTCAGTGGTTCAGTGTTAGGGTTCAGTGTTGTGGGTTCAG
The DNA here is from genome assembly GCF_044704955.1 of Pristiophorus japonicus. Taxonomy (NCBI): domain Eukaryota; kingdom Metazoa; phylum Chordata; class Chondrichthyes; family Pristiophoridae; genus Pristiophorus; species Pristiophorus japonicus. The sequence continues at coordinate 58,718,518 of NC_091993.1, forward strand.
TGTTGGGGTTCAGTGTTGGAAGTTCAGTGGGGGGTCGGTTTGGTTGTTCAGTATTGGGGCTAATTGTTGGGGTGCTCATCATTGGGGGTACAATGTTGGGGGTTCAGTGTTGGGGGTCCAGCGTTGGGGTTCAGTGGCGGGGGTCAGTTTGGGGGTTCAGTATTGTGGTTCCGTGTTGGGGGTTCAGTATTGTGGTTCAGTGTTGGGGGTTCAGTGTTGGGATGCCGTGATCGGGGGTTCAGTGATCGGGGGTTCAGTGTTGGGGGTTTAATGTTGGGGTTTCAGTGTTGGGGTTCCTTTTTGGTGGTCAGTTTTGGAGGTTCAATGTTGGGGGTTCAGTGTTGGAGGTCCGTGTTGGGGGTTCAGTGTTGGGGTGTTCAGTGTTGGGTGTTCAGTATTGGGGGTTCAGCTTTGGGGGTTCAGTGTTGCGGGTTCAGGGTTGGGGGTTCAGTGTTGGGGGTTCAGTGTTGGGGGTTCAGTTTTGGAGTTCAGTGTTGGGGTGGTCAGTGTTGGAGGTTCAGTGTTGGGGGATTCAGTGTTGGGGGTTCAGTGTTGGGGATCAGTTTTGGGCGTGGTCAGCGTTGGGGGTTCAGTGTTGGGGTGTTCAGTGCTGGGGGTTCAGTGTTGGGGCTGGTCAGTGTTGGTGGTTCAGTGTTGCGGGGTTCAGTGTTGGGGTTCAGTGATGTGGTTTCAGTGTTGGGGGTTCAGTGTTGGATGATTCGGTATTGGGGTTCAGTGTCGGGGTTCAGTGTTTGGGGGTTCAGTGTTGAGGGGGCAGTGTTGGGGTTCACCGTTCGGGGTTCTGTATTCGGGATCAGTTTTGGGGCTCAGTTTTGGGGTTCAGAGTTGCGGTTCAGTGTTGGGGTCCAGTGTTGGGGGTTCAGTGTTGGAAGTTCAGTGGGGGTCGGTTTGGGGGTTCAGTATTGGGGCTAATTGTTGGGGTGTTCAGCATTGGGGGTTCATTGTTGGGGGTACAGTGGTGGGATCCAGTGTTGGGGGTTCTGTGGTGGGGGTCAGTTTGGGGGTTCAGTTTTGGGATTCCGTGTTGGGGGTTCAGTATTGTGGTTCAGTGTTGGGGTTTCAGTGTTGGGGTTCAGTGTTGGGGTTCAGTGATCGGGGGATCAGTGATCGGGGGTTCTGTGTTGGGGGTTTAATGTTGGGGGTCCGTGTTGGGGGTTCAGTGTTGGGGTGTTCAGTGTTGGGTGTTCAGTATTGGGGGTTCAGCGTTGGAGGTTCAGCGTTGGGGGTTCAGCGTTGGGGGTTCAGTGTTGGGGTTCCGTGTTCCGGGGCAGCTGCGGGGGTTCAGTGTTGGGGTTCAGTGTTCGGGAGTTCAGTGTTGGGGGTTCAATGTTGCAGTTTCAGTGTTGGGGTATCAGTTTTGGGAGTTCAATGTTGGGGGTTCAGTGTTGGAGGTCCGTCTTGCGGCTCAGTGTTGGGGTGTTCAGTGTTGGAAGTTCAGTATTGAGGTGTCAGCGTTTGGGGTTCAGTGTTGGGTTTCAGTGGTGGGGGGTTCAGCGTTGGGGGTTCAGTGTTGGGGGTCAGCGGCGGGGGTTCAGTGTTGTGGTTCAGTGTTGGGGTTCAGTGTTTGGGTGTTCAGTGTTGGGCTTCAATGTTGTGGGTTCAGTGTCTCGGATTCAGTGTTGTGGGCTCAGTGTTGGGGTTCGGTTTTGGGGTTCAGTTGTGGGTGGTTAGTGTTGGGGTTCAGTTTTGGGGACCCGCATTGGGGGTTCAGTGTTGGGCGTTTCAGCTTTGGGGTTCAGTGGTAGCGTTCAGTGTTGGGGGTTCAGTGCTGGGGGCCAGTGTTGGGGGGTCAGTGTTTGGGAACAGTGTTGGGGGCACAGTGTTGGGGTTCAGATTCGGGGGTTCAGTGTTGGAGTTCAGTGTTCGGGAGTTCAGTGTTGGGCTTCAATGTTGGGGGTTCAGTGTTGGGGAATCAGTGTCGGGGACTCAATGTTTGGGGGTTCATTGTTGGGGCTCAGTGTTAGGGTTCAGTGTTGGGATTCAGTGTTGGCGGTCAGTGTTGGGGCTCGGAGTTGGGGGTTAAGTTTTGGGTTTCAGTGGTGGGCTGTCAGCATTGGGGTTCAGTGTTCCGGGGGTTCAGCGGCGGGTGATTAATTTTGGGGTTCAGTGTTCGGGTTCAGCATTGCGGGTTCAGTGTTGGGGTTCAGTTTTGGGGGATCCGTGTGGGGTTTCAGTGTTGGGGGGTTCAGCTTTGGCGTTTCGTGTTAGCGTTCAGTGTTGGGGGTTCAGTGCTGGGGGCCAGTGTTGGGGATTCAGTGTTAGGGTTCAGTGTTGCCGGTTCAGGGTTGGGGGTTCAGTGTTGGGGGTTCAGTGTTGGTGGTTCAGTGTTGGAGTTCAGTGTTGGGGTGGTCAGTGTTGGAGGCTCAGTGTTGGGGGATTCAGTGTTGGAGGTTCAGTGTTGGGGATCAGTTTTGGGCGTGGTCAGCGTTGGGGGTTCAGTGTTGCGGGGTTCAGTGTTGGGGTTCAGTGTTTGGGAACAGTGTTGGGGGCACAGTGTTGGGGTTCAGATTCGGGGGTTCAGTGTTGGAGTTCAGTGTTCGGGAGTTCAGTGTTGGGCTTCAATGTTGGGGGTTCAGTGTTGGGGAATCAGTGTCGGGGACTCAATGTTTGGGGGTTCATTGTTGGGGCTCAGTGTTAGGGTTCAGTGTTGGGATTCAGTGTTGGCGGTCAGTGTTGGGGCTCGGAGTTGGGGGTTAAGTTTTGGGTTTCAGTGGTGGGCTGTCAGCATTGGGGTTCAGTGTTCCGGGGGTTCAGCGGCGGGTGATTAATTTTGGGGTTCAGTGTTCGGGTTCAGCATTGCGGGTTCAGTGTTGGGGTTCAGTTTTGGGGGATCCGTGTGGGGTTTCAGTGTTGGGGGGTTCAGCTTTGGGGTTTCGTGTTAGCGTTCAGTGTTGGGGGTTCAGTGCTGGGGGCCAGTGTTGGGGATTCAGTGTTAGGGTTCAGTGTTGCCGGTTCAGGGTTGGGGGTTCAGTGTTGGGGGTTCAGTGTTGGTGGTTCAGTGTTGGAGTTCAGTGTTGGGGTGGTCAGTGTTGGAGGCTCAGTGCTGGGGGATTCAGTGTTGGAGGTTCAGTGTTGGGGATCAGTTTTGGGCGTGGTCAGCGTTGGGGGTTCAGTGTTGCGGGGTTCAGTGTTGGGGTTCAGTGTTGTGGTGTCAGTGTTGGGGGTTCTGTGTTGGATGATTCGGTGTTGGGCTTCAGTGTTGGGGTTCAATGTTTGGAGTGGTTCAGTGTTGGGGGTGGTCAGTGTTGGGGGTCCAATGCTGTGGGTTCAGTGTTGGGGATTCAGTGTTGGGGTTCAGTATTGATGGTTCAGTGTTGGGGTTCAATGTTGGGGGTTCAATGTTGGGGGTTCAGTGTAGGGGGTTCAGTGTTGTGGGTTCAGTGTTGGGGGTTCAATGCTGGGGTTCGGTGTTGGGGGTTCAGTGTTAGGGCTCAGTGTTCAGGGGTTCAGCGTTGGGGGTTCCGTGTGGGGGTTCCGTGTGGGGGTTCAGTGTCGGGGTTCAGTGCTGGGGTTCCGTCTTGCGGTTCATTGTTGGGGGGTCAGCGTTGGGGGGTCAGCGTTGGGGTTCAGTGTAGGGGTTCAGCGTTGGTGGTTCAGTGTAGAGGTTCAGTGTTGGGGGATTCAGTGTTGTGGTTCACCGTTAGGGGTTCTGTGTTGGAGCTCAGTTTTGGGGCTCCGTTTTGGGGTTCAGTGTTGGGGTTCCAGTTTTTGGGGTCAGTTTGGGGTGTCCGTATTGGGGTTCAGAGTTGGGGGTTCAGTATTGTGGTTCAGAGTTGGGGTCAGTGTTGGGGTTCAGTGTTAGGGTTCAGTGTTGTGACCTGTGTTGGCGGTTCATTGTTGGGGGTCCAGTGTTGGGGGTTCAGTGGTGGGGGTCAGTTTGGGGGTTGAGTATTGGGGTTCGGTGTTGCGGTTCAGTATTGCGAGTCAGTGTTGGGGTTCAGTGTTGGGGTGTTCTGCGTTGGGGTTTCAGTGTTGGGGGTCAGTGTTGGGGTTCCGTGTTCTGGGTCAGCTGCGGGGGTTCAGTGTTGGGGTTCAGTGTTCGGGAGTTCAGTGTTGGGGGTTCAATGTTGCAGTTTCAGTGTTGGGGTATCAGTTTTGGGAGTTCAATGTTGGGGGTTCAGTGTTGGAGGTCCGTCTTGCGGCTCAGTGTTGGGGTGTTCAGTGTTGGAAGTTCAGTATTGAGGTGTCAGCGTTTGGGGTTCAGTGTTGGGTTTCAGTGGTGGGGGGTTCAGCGTTGGGGGTTCAGTGTTGGGGGTCAGCGGCGGGGGTTCAGTGTTGTGGTTCAGTGTTGGGGTTCAGTGTTTGGGTGTTCAGTGTTGGGCTTCAATGTTGTGGGTTCAGTGTCTCGGATTCAGTGTTGTGGGCTCAGTGTTGGGGTTCGGTTTTGGGGTTCAGTTGTGGGTGGTTAGTGTTGGGGTTCAGTTTTGGGGACCCGCATTGGGGGTTCAGTGTTGGGCGTTTCAGCTTTGGGGTTCAGTGGTAGCGTTCAGTGTTGGGGGTTCAGTGCTGGGGGCCAGTGTTGGGGGGTCAGTGTTTGGGAACAGTGTTGGGGGCACAGTGTTGGGGTTCAGATTCGGGGGTTCAGTGTTGGAGTTCAGTGTTCGGGAGTTCAGTGTTGGGCTTCAATGTTGGGGGTTCAGTGTTGGGGAATCAGTGTCGGGGACTCAATGTTTGGGGGTTCATTGTTGGGGCTCAGTGTTAGGGTTCAGTGTTGGGATTCAGTGTTGGCGGTCAGTGTTGGGGCTCGGAGTTGGGGGTTAAGTTTTGGGTTTCAGTGGTGGGCTGTCAGCATTGGGGTTCAGTGTTCCGGGGGTTCAGCGGCGGGTGATTAATTTTGGGGTTCAGTGTTCGGGTTCAGCATTGCGGGTTCAGTGTTGGGGTTCAGTTTTGGGGGATCCGTGTGGGGTTTCAGTGTTGGGGGGTTCAGCTTTGGGGTTTCGTGTTAGCGTTCAGTGTTGGGGGTTCAGTGCTGGGGGCCAGTGTTGGGGATTCAGTGTTAGGGTTCAGTGTTGCCGGTTCAGGGTTGGGGGTTCAGTGTTGGGGGTTCAGTGTTGGTGGTTCAGTGTTGGAGTTCAGTGTTGGGGTGGTCAGTGTTGGAGGCTCAGTGTTGGGGGATTCAGTGTTGGAGGTTCAGTGTTGGGGATCAGTTTTGGGCGTGGTCAGCGTTGGGGGTTCAGTGTTGCGGGGTTCAGTGTTGGGGTTCAGTGTTTGGGAACAGTGTTGGGGGCACAGTGTTGGGGTTCAGATTCGGGGGTTCAGTGTTGGAGTTCAGTGTTCGGGAGTTCAGTGTTGGGCTTCAATGTTGGGGGTTCAGTGTTGGGGAATCAGTGTCGGGGACTCAATGTTTGGGGGTTCATTGTTGGGGCTCAGTGTTAGGGTTCAGTGTTGGGATTCAGTGTTGGCGGTCAGTGTTGGGGCTCGGAGTTGGGGGTTAAGTTTTGGGTTTCAGTGGTGGGCTGTCAGCATTGGGGTTCAGTGTTCCGGGGGTTCAGCGGCGGGTGATTAATTTTGGGGTTCAGTGTTCGGGTTCAGCATTGCGGGTTCAGTGTTGGGGTTCAGTTTTGGGGGATCCGTGTGGGGTTTCAGTGTTGGGGGGTTCAGCTTTGGGGTTTCGTGTTAGCGTTCAGTGTTGGGGGTTCAGTGCTGGGGGCCAGTGTTGGGGATTCAGTGTTAGGGTTCAGTGTTGCCGGTTCAGGGTTGGGGGTTCAGTGTTGGGGGTTCAGTGTTGGTGGTTCAGTGTTGGAGTTCAGTGTTGGGGTGGTCAGTGTTGGAGGCTCAGTGTTGGGGGATTCAGTGTTGGAGGTTCAGTGTTGGGGATCAGTTTTGGGCGTGGTCAGCGTTGGGGGTTCAGTGTTGCGGGGTTCAGTGTTGGGGTTCAGTGTTGTGGTGTCAGTGTTGGGGGTTCTGTGTTGGATGATTCGGTGTTGGGCTTCAGTGTTGGGGTTCAATGTTTGGAGTGGTTCAGTGTTGGGGGTGGTCAGTGTTGGGGGTCCAATGCTGTGGGTTCAGTGTTGGGGATTCAGTGTTGGGGTTCAGTGTTGATGGTTCAGTGTTGGGGTTCAATGTTGGGGGTTCAATGTTGGGGGTTCAGTGTAGGGGGTTCAGTGTTGTGGGTTCAGTGTTGGGGGTTCAATGCTGGGGTTCGGTGTTGGGGGTTCAGTGTTAGGGCTCAGTGTTCAGGGGTTCAGCGTTGGGGGTTCCGTGTGGGGGTTCCGTGTGGGGGTTCAGTGTCGGGGTTCAGTGCTGGGGTTCCGTCTTGCGGTTCATTGTTGGGGGGTCAGCGTTGGGGGGTCAGCGTTGGGGTTCAGTGTAGGGGTTCAGCGTTGGTGGTTCAGTGTAGAGGTTCAGTGTTGGGGGATTCAGTGTTGTGGTTCACCGTTAGGGGTTCTGTGTTGGAGCTCAGTTTTGGGGCTCCGTTTTGGGGTTCAGTGTTGGGGTTCCAGTTTTGGGGGTCAGTTTGGGGTGTCCGTATTGGGGTTCAGAGTTGGGGGTTCAGTATTGTGGTTCAGTGTTGGGGTCAGTGTTGGGGTTCAGTGTTAGGGTTCAGTGTTGTGACCTGTGTTGGCGGTTCATTGTTGGGGGTCCAGTGTTGGGGGTTCAGTGGTGGGGGTCAGTTTGGGGGTTGAGTATTGGGGTTCGGTGTTGCGGTTCAGTATTGCGAGTCAGTGTTGGGGTTCAGTGTTGGGGTGTTCTGCGTTGGGGTTTCAGTGTTGGGGGTCAGTGTTGGGGTTCAGTGTTAGGGTTCAGTGTTGTGGTCCTGTGTTGGTGGTTCAGTGTTGGGGGTCCAGTGTTGGGGGTTCAGTGGTGGGGGTCAGTTTGGGGGTTTAGTGTTGGGGTTCAGTGTTGGGGTTCAGTGTTGGGGTTCAGTGTTGTGGTTCAGTTTTGGGGATCCGTGTTGGGGGTTCATTGTTGGGTGTTTCAGCTTTGGGGTTCCGTGGTAGCGTTCAGTGTCGGGGGTTCAGTGTTGGGGTTCAGTGTTTGGGTGTTCAGTGTTGGGCTTCAATGTTGTGGGTTCAGTGTTGCGGATTCAGTGTTTGGGTGTTCAGTGTTGGGCTTTAATGTTGTGGGTTCAGTGTTGCGGATTCAGTGTTGGGGGCTCAGTGTTGGGGTCAGTGTTGGGGTTCGGGTTTGGGGTTCAGTGGTTGGTGGTTAGTGTTGGGGTTCAGTTTTTGGGACCCGCGTTGGGGGTTCAGTGTTGGGTGTTTCAGCTTTGGGGTTCAGTGGTAGCATTCAGTGTTGGGGGTTCAGTGCTGGGGACCAGTGTTGGGGGGTCAGTGTTCGGGTTCAGTGGTTTAGTGTTAGGGTTCAGTGTTGTGGGTTCAGTGTTTGGGTTCAGTATTGGGGGCACAGTGTTGGGGTTCAGTGTCGGGGGGGGTCAGTGTGGGGGTTCAGTGTTGGCGGTCAGTGTTTGAGTTCATTGTTGGGGATTCAGTGTTGGGGATTCAATGTAGGGGTCAGTTTTGGGGGTTCAGTGTTGTGATTTCAGTGTTCAGGGCTTCCGTATTGGGGTTCAGTGTTGAGGGTTCGGTTTGGGGAACCGGTGTTGGGGTTCAGTGTTGGGGTTTAATGTTGGGGTTCAGTGTTGGGCTGGTCAGTTTTGGGGGGGTCAGTGTTGGGTGTTCATTGTTGGGCGTTCAGTGTTTGGGGATTCAGTGTTGGGGTTCAATGTTGGGTTTAGTGTTGGGGTTAGTGTTGGGGTGTTCAGTGTTGGGGGTTCGGTGTTGTGGGTTCAACTTTGGGGTTCAGTTTTAGGGTTCAGTGCTGGGGTTCGGTGTTGGGGTTCAGTGGTCGAATTTCGGTGTTGGGGCTCAGTGTCGGGGTTCAGTGTTAGGGTTCTGTGTTGGGGTTCAGCGTTAGGGGCTCAGTGTTGGGGTTCCATTTCGGGGTTCTGTGTTGGGGGTCCAGCGTTGGGTTTCAGTATTAGGGTTCAGTGCTGGTGTCCAGTGCTGGTGTTCAGTGCTATGGTTCGGTGTTGGGGGTTCAGTGTTGGGGTACAGTGTTGGGGTTCAGTGATGGGGGGTTCAGTGTTGGGAATCAGTGTTGGTGGTTCAGTGTTGGGGGGTTCACTGTTGGGGTTTATGTGTTGGTGGTTCAGTGTTGGGGTCCAGTGTGGGGTTCAGTGTTGGGGTTTCAATTTTGAGACTGGTCAGTGTTGGGGTTCAGTTTTGGGGTTCAGTGTTGGGGTTCAGTATTGGGGTTTAATTTTGGGGATTCAGTGTTGGGGGTCAGTGTTGGGGTTCAGTGTTGGGTGTTCAGTGTTGGGGTTCAGTGTTGGGCGTTTGTCAGCGTTGGGGGGTCAGTGTTGATGTGTTCAGTGTTGGGGGTTCAGTGTCGGGGCTGGTCAGTGTTGGGGGTTCATTGTTTGGGGGTTCAGTGTTGGGGTTCAGTGTTGTGGTTTCAGTGTTGGGGTTCAGCGTTAGGAGCTCAGTGTTGAGGTTCAATTTCGGGGTTCTGTGTTGGGGATCCAGTGTTGGGTTTCAGTATTAGGGTTCAGTGCTGGGGTCCAGTGCTGGTGTTCAGTGCTATGGCTCGGTGTTGGGGGTTCAGTGTTGGGGTTCAGTGATGGGGGTTCAGTGTTGGGAATCAGTGTTGGTGGTTCAGTGTTGGGGGTTTTGTGTTGGTGGTTCAGTGTTGGGGGTTCTGTGCTGGGGTCCAGTATGGGGGTTCAGTGTTGGGGTTCAGCACGGGAGTTCAGTGCTGGGGTTCAGTGTTGGGGTTCAGTGTTGGTGTTCAGCATTGGGAGTTCAGTGGTGGGGTTCAGTGGTGGGAGGTCAGTGCTGGGGTTCAGTGTTGGGTGTTCAGCGGTGGGGTTCAGTGTTGGGGTTCAGCAATGGGAGTTCAGTGTTGGGGTTCAGTGTTGTATGTTCAGTGTTGGGGTTCAGTGTTGGGGTCCATTGGTGGGGGTTCGGTGTTGGGGGCCAGTGTTGGGGTTCGCTGTTGGGGTTCATTGCTAGGGGCTCGGTGTTGCAGGTTCAGTGTTGTGGTTCAGTGGCAGTGTTCAGTGTTGGGGTTCAGTGTCAGGGTTTTGTGCTGGGGTCAGTATTGGGGGTTCAGCGTTAGGGTTCAGTGTTCAAGGTTTAGCGTTGGGGTTGAGTGCTATGACTCGGTGTTGGGGTTCAGTGTGGGGTTCAGTGTTGGGGTTCAGTGTTGTGTGTTCAGTGCTGGGGTTCATTGGTGGGGGTTCGGTGTTGGGATTCAGTGTTGGGGGTCAGTGTTGGGGTTCACCGTTTGGGTTCAGCTTTAGGGGTTCAGTGATGGGGGTTCAGTGTTGGGAATCAGTGTTGGTGGTTCAGTGTTGGGGGTTTTGTGTTGGTGGTTCAGTGTCGGGGGTTCAGTGCTGGGGTTCAGTGTTGGGGTCCAGTGTGGGGGTTCAGTGTTGGGGTTCAGTGCTGGGGTCCAGTGCTGGTGTTCAGTGCTGTGGCTCGGTGTTGGGTGTTCAGTGTTGGGGTTCAGTGTTGGGCGTTCAGTGTTGGGGTTCAGTGTTGGTGCTCATCATTGGGAGTTCAGTGTTGGGGTTCAGCGTTGTGTGTCCAGTGTTGGGGTTCATTGGTGGGGTTCATTGGTGGGGGTTCGGTGTTGGGGTTCAGTGTTGGGGGCCAGTGTTGGGGTTCACTGTTGGGGGTCAGTGTTAGGGGCTCGGTGTTGGGGGTTCAGTGTTGGTGTTCAGTGTCAGGGTTCAGTGCTGGGGGTCAGTATTGGTGGTTCAGCGTTAGGTTCAGTGTTCAAGGTTTAGTGTTGGGGTTCAGTGCTATGACTCGGTGTTGGGGTTCAGTGGGGGTTCAGTGTTGGTGATCTAGCGTTGGTGGGTTCACTGTCGGGGTTCAGTGTTGGGGTCCAGTGTGGGGGTTCAATGTTGGGTTCAGTGCTGGGGTTCACTCTTGCGGGTTCAGTGTTGGGGTTCAGTGCTGGGAGGTCAGTGATGGGGTTCAGTGTTGGGGTCCAGTGTGGGGGTCCAGTGTTGGGGTTCAGTGCGGGAGTTCAGTGCTGGGGTCAGTGTTGGGGTTCAGTGACGGGAGGTCAGTGATTGGGTTCAGTGTTGGGGTCCAGTGTGGTGGTCCAGTTTTGAGGTTCAGTGCGGGAGTTCAGTGCTGGGGTTCAGTGTTGGTGTTCAGTGTTGGTGTTCAGCATTGGGAGTTCAGTGTTGGGGTTCAGTGGCAGTGTTCAGTGTTGTGGTGTTCAGTGTTGAGAATATGTGTTGTGGTTTCAGTGTTGGGGTTTAATGTTGGGGTTCAGTGTTGGGCTGGTCAGTTTTGGGGGGGTCAGTGTTGGGTGTTCATTGTTGGGCGTTCAGTGTTTGGGGATTCAGTGTTGGGGTTCAATGTTGGGTTTAGTGTTGGGGTTAGTGTTGGGGTGTTCAGTGTTGGGGGTTCAGTGTTGTGGGTTCAACTTTGGGGTTCAGTTTTAGGGTTCAGTGCTGGGGTTCGGTGTTGGGGTTCAGTGGTGGGATTTCGGTGTTGGGATTCAGTGTTGGGGTTCAGTGTTAGGGTTCAGTGTTGGGGTTCAGCGTTAGGGGCTCAGTATTGGGGTTCCATTTCGGGGTTCTGTGTTGGGGGTCCAGTGTTGGGTTTCAGTATTAGGGTTCAGTGCTGGGGTCCAGTGCTGGTGTTCAGTGCTATGGTTCGGTGTTGGGGTTCAGTGTTGGGGTACAGTGTTGGGGTTCAGTGATGGGGGGTTCAGTGTTGGGAATCAGTGTTGGTGGTTCAGTGTTGGGGGTTTTGTGTTGGTGGTTCAGTGTTGGGGTTTCAATGCTGGTGTCCAGTGTGGGGGTTCAGTGTTGGGGTTCAGTGCGGGAGTTCAGTGCTGGGGTTCATTGTTGGGGTTCAGTGTTGGTGTTCAGCATTGGGAGTTCAGTGGCGGGGTTCAGTGTTGGGAGGTCAGTGCTGGGATTCAGTGTTGGGTGTTCAGCGGTGGGGTTCAGTGTTGGGGTTCAGCAATGGGAGTTCAGTGTTGGGGTTCAGTGTTGTATGTTCAGTGTTGGGGTCCATTGGTGGGGGTTCGGTGTTGGGGGCCAGTGTTGGGGTTCACTGTTGGGGTTCAGTGCTAGGGGCTCGGTGTTGCGGGTTCAGTGTTGTGGTTCAGTGGCAGTGTTCAGTGTTGCGGGTTCAGTGTTGGGGTTCAGTGTCAGGGTTTTGTGATGGGGTCAGTATTGGGGTTCAGCGTTAGGGTTCAGTGTTCAAGGTTTAGTGTTGGGGTTCAGTGCTATGACTCGGTGTTGGGGTTCAGTGGGGGTTCAGTGTTGGGGTTCAGTGTGGGGGTTCAGTGTTGGGGGGTTCACTGTTGGGGTTTATGTGTTGGTGGTTCAGTGTTAGGATTCATTGTTCAGGGTTAGTGTTGGGGATCAGTGCTATGGTTCAATGTTGGGGTTCAGTGGCGGGGGGTTCAGTGTTGCGGGGTTCAGTGTTGGGAATCAATGTTGGGGTTCAGTGTTGAGTGTTTTGTGTTGGTGGTCCAGTGTTGGGGGTTCAGTGTTATGGTTCAGTGTTGGGGTCCAGTGTGGGGGTTCAGTGTTGGGGTTCAGTGCTGGAGTTCATTGGTGGCGGTTCGGTGTTGTGGTTCAGTGTTGGGGTTCAGTATTGGGGATCAATTTTGGGGATTCAGTGTTGGTGGTTCAGTGTCGGGGATTCAGTGTTGGGGGGTCAGTGTTGGGGTTCAGTGTTGGGTGTTCAGTGTTGGGGTTCAGTGTTGGGCGTTTGTCAGCATTGGGGGGTCAGTGTTGATGTGTTCAGTGTTGGGGGTTCAGTGTCGGGGCTGGTCAGTGTTGGTGCTTCAGTGTTTGGGGGTTAAGTGTTGGGGTTCAGTGTTGTGGTTTCAGTGTTGGGGTTTAATGTTGGGGTTCAGTGTTGGGCTGGTCAGTTTTGGGGATCAGTGTTGGGTGTTCATTGTTGGGGGATTCAGTGTTGGGGCTCGGTGTTGGGGGTTCGGTGTTGTGGGTTCAACTTTGGGGTTCAGTGTTAGGGTTCAGTGGTGGGGTCAGTGTTGGGGTTTAGTGACGGGAGGTCAGTGATTGGGTTCAGTGTTGGGGTCCAGTGTGGTGGTCCAGTTTTGGGGTTCAGTGCGGGAGTTCAGTGCTGGGGTTCAGTGTTGGTGTTCAGTGTTGGTGTTCAGCATTGGGAGTTCAGTGTTGGGGTTCAGTGGCAGTGTTCAGTGTTGTGGGGTTCAGTGTTGAGAATATGTGTTGTGGTTTCAGTGTTGGGGTTTAATGTTGGGGTTCAGTGTTGGGCTGGTCAGTTTTGGGGGGGTCAGTGTTGGGTGTTCATTGTTGGGCGTTCAGTGTTTGGGGATTCAGTGTTGGGGTTCAATGTTGGGTTTAGTGTTGGGGTTAGTGTTGGGGTGTTCAGTGTTGGGGGTTCAGTGTTGTGGGTTCAACTTTGGGGTTCAGTTTTAGGGTTCAGTGCTGGGGTTCGGTGTTGGGGTTCAGTGGTGGGATTTCGGTGTTGGGATTCAGTGTTGGGGTTCAGTGTTAGGGTTCAGTGTTGGGGTTCAGCGTTAGGGGCTCAGTATTGGGGTTCCATTTCGGGGTTCTGTGTTGGGGGTCCAGTGTTGGGTTTCAGTATTAGGGTTCAGTGCTGGGGTCCAGTGCTGGTGTTCAGTGCTATGGTTCGGTGTTGGGGTTCAGTGTTGGGGTACAGTGTTGGGGTTCAGTGATGGGGGGGTTCAGTGTTGGGAATCAGTGTTGGTGGTTCAGTGTTGGGGGTTTTGTGTTGGTGGTTCAGTGTTGGGGTTTCAATGCTGGTGTCCAGTGTGGGGGTTCAGTGTTGGGGTTCAGTGCGGGAGTTCAGTGCTGGGGTTCATTGTTGGGGTTCAGTGTTGGTGTTCAGCATTGGGAGTTCAGTGGTGGGGTTCAGTGTTGGGAGGTCAGTGCTGGGGTTCAGTGTTGGGTGTTCAGCGGTGGGGTTCAGTGTTGGGGTTCAGCAATGGGAGTTCAGTGTTGGGGTTCAGTGTTGTATGTTCAGTGTTGGGGTCCATTGGTGGGGGTTCGGTGTTGGGGGCCAGTGTTGGGGTTCACTGTTGGGGTTCAGTGCTAGGGGCTCGGTGTTGCGGGTTCAGTGTTGTGGTTCAGTGGCAGTGTTCAGTGTTGCGGGTTCAGTGTTGGGGTTCAGTGTCAGGGTTTTGTGATGGGGTCAGTATTGGGGGTTCAGCGTTAGGGTTCAGTGTTCAAGGTTTAGTGTTGGGGTTCAGTGCTATGACTCGGTGTTGGGGTTCAGTGGGGGTTCAGTGTTGGGGTTCAGTGTGGGGGTTCAGTGTTGGGGGGTTCACTGTTGGGGTTTATGTGTTGGTGGTTCAGTGTTAGGATTCATTGTTCAGGGTTAGTGTTGGGGATCAGTGCTATGGTTCAATGTTGGGGTTCAGTGGCGGGGGTTCAGTGTTGGGGGGTTCAGTGTTGGGAATCAATGTTGGGGTTCAGTGTTGAGTGTTTTGTGTTGGTGGTCCAGTGTTGGGGGTTCAGTGTTATGGTTCAGTGTTGGGGTCCAGTGTGGGGGTTCAGTGTTGGGGTTCAGTGCTGGAGTTCATTGGTGGCGGTTCGGTGTTGTGGTTCAGTGTTGGGCGTTTGTCAGCATTGGGGGGTCAGTGTTGATGTGTTCAGTGTTGGGGGTTCAGTGTCGGGGCTGGTCAGTGTTGGGTGTTCAGTGTTGGGGTTCAGTGTTGGGCGTTTGTCAGCATTGGGGGGTCAGTGTTGATGTGTTCAGTGTTGGGGGTTCAGTGTCGGGGCTGGTCAGTGTTGGTGCTTCAGTGTTTGGGGGTTAAGTGTTGGGGTTCAGTGTTGTGGTTTCAGTGTTGGGGTTTAATGTTGGGGTTCAGTGTTGGGCTGGTCAGTTTTGGGGATCAGTGTTGGGTGTTCATTGTTGGGGGATTCAGTGTTGGGGCTCGGTGTTGGGGGTTCGGTGTTGTGGGTTCAACTTTGGGGTTCAGTGTTAGGGTTCAGTGGTGGGGTCAGTGTTGGGGTTTAGTGACGGGAGGTCAGTGATTGGGTTCAGTGTTGGGGTCCAGTGTGGTGGTCCAGTTTTGGGGTTCAGTGCGGGAGTTCAGTGCTGGGGTTCAGTGTTGGTGTTCAGTGTTGGTGTTCAGCATTGGGAGTTCAGTGTTGGGGTTCAGTGGCAGTGTTCAGTGTTGTGGGGTTCAGTGTTGAGAATATGTGTTGTGGTTTCAGTGTTGGGGTTTAATGTTGGGGTTCAGTGTTGGGCTGGACAGTTTTGGGGGGTCAGTGTTGGGTGTTCATTGTTGGGCGTTCAGTGTTTGGGGATTCAGTGTTGGGGTTCAATGTTGGGTTTAGTGTTGGGGTTAGTGTTGGGGTGTTCAGTGTTGGGGGTTCAGTGTTGTGGGTTCAACTTTAGGGTTCAGTTTTAGGGTTCAGTGCTGGGGTTCGGTGTTGGGGTTCAGTGGTGGGATTTCGGTGTTGGGATTCAGTGTTGGGGTTCAGTGTTAGGGTTCAGTGTTGGGGTTCAGCATTAGGGGCTCAGTATTGGGGTTCCATTTCGGGGTTCTGTGTTGGGAGTCCAGTGTTGGGTTTCAGTATTAGGGTTCAGTGCTGGGGTCCAGTGCTGGTGTTCAGTGCTATGGTTCGGTGTTGGGGTTCAGTGTTGGGGTACAGTGTTGGGGTTCAGTGATGGGGGGTTCAGTGTTGGGAATCAGTGTTGGTGGTTCAGTGTTGGAGGTTTTGTGTTGGTGGTTCAGTGTTGGGGTTTCAATGCTGGTGTCCAGTGTGCGGGTTCAGTGTTGGGGTTCAGTGCGGGAGTTCAGTGCTGGGGTTCATTGTTGGGGTTCAGTGTTGGTGTTCAGCATTGGGAGTTCAGTGGCGGGGTTCAGTGTTGGGAGGTCAGTGCTGGGGTTCAGTGTTGGGTGTTCAGCGGTGGGGTTCAGTGTTGGGGTTCAGCAATGGGAGTTCAGTGTTGGGGTTCAGTGTTGTATGTTCAGTGTTGGGGTCCATTGGTGGGGGTTCGGTGTTGGGGGCCAGTGTTGGGGTTCACTGTTGGGGTTCAGTGCTAGGGGCTCGGTGTTGCGGGTTCAGTGTTGTGGTTCAGTGGCAGTGTTCAGTGTTGCGGGTTCAGTGTTGGGGTTCAGTGTCAGGGTTTTGTGATGGGGTCAGTATTGGGGGTTCAGCGTTAGGGTTCAGTGTTCAAGGTTTAGTGTTGGGGTTCAGTGCTATGACTCGGTGTTGGGGTTCAGTGGGGGTTCAGTGTTGGGGTTCAGTGTGGGGGTTCAGTGTTGGGGGGTTCACTGTTGGGGTTTATGTGTTGGTGGTTCAGTGTTAGGATTCATTGTTCAGGGTTAGTGTTGGGGATCAGTGCTATGGTTCAATGTTGGGGTTCAGTGGCGGGGGGTTCAGTGTTGGGGGGTTCAGTGTTGGGAATCAATGTTGGGGTTCAGTGTTGAGTGTTTTGTGTTGGTGGTCCAGTGTTGGGGGTTCAGTGTTATGGTTCAGTGTTGGGGTCCAGTGTGGGGGTTCAGTGCTATGGTTCGGTGTTGGGGTTCAGTGTTGGGGTACAGTGTTGGGGTTCAGTGATGGGGGGTTCAGTGTTGGGAATCAGTGTTGGTGGTTCAGTGTTGGGGGTTTTGTGTTGGTGGTTCAGTGTTGGGGTTTCAATGCTGGTGTCCAGTGTGGGGGTTCAGTGTTGGGGTTCAGTGCGGGAGTTCAGTGCTGGGGTTCATTGTTGGGGTTCAGTGTTGGTGTTCAGCATTGGGAGTTCAGTGGCGGGATTCAGTGTTGGGAGGTCAGTGCTGGGGTTCAGTGTTGGGTGTTCAGCGGTGGGGTTCAGTGTTGGGGTTCAGCAATGGGAGTTCAGTGTTGGGGTTCAGTGTTGTATGTTCAGTGTTGGGGTCCATTGGTGGGGGTTCGGTGTTGGGGGCCAGTGTTGGGGTTCACTGTTGGGGTTCAGTGCTAGGGGCTCGGTGTTGCGGGTTCAGTGTTGTGGTTCAGTGGCAGTGTTCAGTGTTGCGGGTTCAGTGTTGGGGTTCAGTGTCAGGGTTTTGTGATGGGGTCAGTATTGGGGGTTCAGCGTTAGGGTTCAGTGCTGGGGTTCGGTGTTGGGGTTCAGTGGTGGGATTTCGGTGTTGGGATTCAGTGTTGGGGTTCAGTGTTAGGGTTCAGTGTTGGGGTTCAGCGTTAGGGGCTCAGTATTGGGGTTCCATTTCGGGGTTCTGTGTTGGGGGTCCAGTGTTGGGTTTCAGTATTAGGGTTCAGTGCTGGGGTCCAGTGCTGGTGTTCAGTGCTATGGTTCGGTGTTGGGGTTCAGTGTTGGGGTACAGTGTTGGGGTTCAGTGATGGGGGGTTCAGTGTTGGGAATCAGTGTTGGTGGTTCAGTGTTGGGGGTTTTGTGTTGGTGGTTCAGTGTTGGGGTTTCAATGCTGGTGTCCAGTGTGGGGGTTCAGTGTTGGGGTTCAGTGCGGGAGTTCAGTGCTGGGGTTCATTGTTGGGGTTCAGTGTTGGTGTTCAGCATTGGGAGTTCAGTGGCGGGGTTCAGTGTTGGGAGGTCAGTGCTGGGATTCAGTGTTGGGTGTTCAGCGGTGGGGTTCAGTGTTGGGGTTCAGCAATGGGAGTTCAGTGTTGGGGTTCAGTGTTGTATGTTCAGTGTTGGGGTCCATTGGTGGGGGTTCGCTGTTGGGGGCCAGTGTTGGGGTTCACTGTTGGGGTTCAGTGCTAGGGGCTCGGTGTTGCGGGTTCAGTGTTGTGGTTCAGTGGCAGTGTTCAGTGTTGCGGGTTCAGTGTTGGGTTTCAGTGTCAGGGTTTTGTGATGGGGTCAGTATTGGGGTTCAGCGTTAGGGTTCAGTGTTCAAGGTTTAGTGTTGGGGTTCAGTGCTATGACTCGGTGTTGGGGTTCAGTGGGGGTTCAGTGTTGGGGTTCAGTGTGGGGGTTCAGTGTTGGGGGGTTCACTGTTGGGGTTTATGTGTTGGTGGTTCAGTGTTAGGATTCATTGTTCAGGGTTAGTGTTGGGGATCAGTGCTATGGTTCAATGTTGGGGTTCAGTGGCGGGGGGTTCAGTGTTGGGTGGTTCAGTGTTGGGAATCAATGTTGGGGTTCAGTGTTGAGTGTTTTGTGTTGGTGGTCCAGTGTTGGGGGTTCAGTGTTATGGTTCAGTGTTGGGGTCCAGTGTGGGGGTTCAGTGTTGGGGTTCAGTGCTGGAGTTCATTGGTGGCGGTTCGGTGTTGTGGTTCAGTGTTGGGGTTCAGTATTGGGGATCAATTTTGGGGATTCAGTGTTGGTGGTTCAGTGTCGGGGATTCAGTGTTGGGGGGTCAGTGTTGGGGTTCAGTGTTGGGTGTTCAGTGTTGGGGTTCAGTGTTGGGCGTTTGTCAGCATTGGGGGGTCAGTGTTGATGTGTTCAGTGTTGGGGGTTCAGTGTCGGGGCTGGTCAGTGTTGGTGCTTCAGTGTTTGGGGGTTAAGTGTTGGGGTTCAGTGTTGTGGTTTCAGTGTTGGGGTTTAATGTTGGGGTTCAGTGTTGGGCTGGTCAGTTTTGGGGATCAGTGTTGGGTGTTCATTGTTGGGGGATTCAGTGTTGGGGCTCGGTGTTGGGGGTTCGGTGTTGTGGGTTCAACTTTGGGGTTCAGTGTTAGGGTTCAGTGGTGGGGTCAGTGTTGGGGTTTAGTGACGGGAGGTCAGTGATTGGGTTCAGTGTTGGGGTCCAGTGTGGTGGTCCAGTTTTGGGGTTCAGTGCGGGAGTTCAGTGCTGGGGTTCAGTGTTGGTGTTCAGTGTTGGTGTTCAGCATTGGGAGTTCAGTGTTGGGGTTCAGTGGCAGTGTTCAGTGTTGTGGGGTTCAGTGTTGAGAATATGTGTTGTGGTTTCAGTGTTGGGGTTTAATGTTGGGGTTCAGTGTTGGGCTGGTCAGTTTTGGGGGGGTCAGTGTTGGGTGTTCATTGTTGGGCGTTCAGTGTTTGGGGATTCAGTGTTGGGGTTCAATGTTGGGTTTAGTGTTGGGGTTAGTGTTGGGGTGTTGAGTGATGAGGGTTCAGTGTTGTGGGTTCAACTTTGGGGTTCAGTTTTAGGGTTCAGTGCTGGGGTTCGGTGTTGGGCTTCAGTGGTGGGATTTCGGTGTTGGGATTCAGTGTTGGGGTTCAGTGTTAGGGTTCAGTGTTGGGGTTCAGCGTTAGGGGCTCAGTATTGGGGTTCCATTTCGGGGTTCTGTGTTGGGAGTCCAGTGTTGGGTTTCAGTATTAGGGTTCAGTGCTGGGGTCCAGTGCTGGTGTTCAGTGCTATGGTTCGGTGTTGGGGTTCAGTGTTGGGGTACAGTGTTGGGGTTCAGTGATGGGGGGTTCAGTGTTGGGAATCAGTGTTGGTGGTTCAGTGTTGGGGGTTTTGTGTTGGTGGTTCAGTGTTGGGGTTTCAATGCTGGTGTCCAGTGTGCGGGTTCAGTGTTGGGGTTCAGTGCGGGAGTTCAGTGCTGGGGTTCATTGTTGGGGTTCAGTGTTGGTGTTCAGCATTGGGAGTTCAGTGGCGGGGTTCAGTGTTGGGAGGTCAGTGCTGGGGTTCAGTGTTGGGTGTTCAGCGGTGGGGTTCAGTGTTGGGGTTCAGCAATGGGAGTTCAGTGTTGGGGTTCAGTGTTGTATGTTCAGTGTTGGGGTCCATTGGTGGGGGTTCGGTGTTGGGGGCCAGTGTTGGGGTTCACTGTTGGGGTTCAGTGCTAGGGGCTCGGTGTTGCGGGTTCAGTGTTGTGGTTCAGTGGCAGTGTTCAGTGTTGCGGGTTCAGTGTTGGGGTTCAGTGTCAGGGTTTTGTGATGGGGTCAGTATTGGGGGTTCAGCGTTAGGGTTCAGTGTTCAAGGTTTAGTGTTGGGGTTCAGTGCTATGACTCGGTGTTGGGGTTCAGTGGGGGTTCAGTGTTGGGGTTCAGTGTGGGGGTTCAGTGTTGGGGGGTTCACTGTTGGGGTTTATGTGTTGGTGGTTCAGTGTTAGGATTCATTGTTCAGGGTTAGTGTTGGGGATCAGTGCTATGGTTCAATGTTGGGGTTCAGTGGCGGGGGGTTCAGTGTTGGGGGGTTCAGTGTTGGGAATCAATGTTGGGGTTCAGTGTTGAGTGTTTTGTGTTGGTGGTCCAGTGTTGGGGGTTCAGTGTTATGGTTCAGTGTTGGGGTCCAGTGTGGGGGTTCAGTGCTATGGTTCGGTGTTGGGGTTCAGTGTTGGGGTACAGTGTTGGGGTTCAGTGATGGGGGGTTCAGTGTTGGGAATCAGTGTTGGTGGTTCAGTGTTGGGGGTTTTGTGTTGGTGGTTCAGTGTTGGGGTTTCAATGCTGGTGTCCAGTGTGGGGGTTCAGTGTTGGGGTTCAGTGCGGGAGTTCAGTGCTGGGGTTCATTGTTGGGGTTCAGTGTTGGTGTTCAGCATTGGGAGTTCAGTGGCGGGATTCAGTGTTGGGAGGTCAGTGCTGGGGTTCAGTGTTGGGTGTTCAGCGGTGGGGTTCAGTGTTGGGGTTCAGCAATGGGAGTTCAGTGTTGGGGTTCAGTGTTGTATGTTCAGTGTTGGGGTCCATTGGTGGGGGTTCGGTGTTGGGGGCCAGTGTTGGGGTTCACTGTTGGGGTTCAGTGCTAGGGGCTCGGTGTTGCGGGTTCAGTGTTGTGGTTCAGTGGCAGTGTTCAGTGTTGCGGGTTCAGTGTTGGGGTTCAGTGTCAGGGTTTTGTGATGGGGTCAGTATTGGGGGTTCAGCGTTAGGGTTCAGTGCTGGGGTTCGGTGTTGGGGTTCAGTGGTGGGATTTCGGTGTTGGGATTCAGTGTTGGGGTTCAGTGTTAGGGTTCAGTGTTGGGGTTCAGCGTTAGGGGCTCAGTATTGGGGTTCCATTTCGGGGTTCTGTGTTGGGAGTCCAGTGTTGGGTTTCAGTATTAGGGTTCAGTGCTGGGGTCCAGTGCTGGTGTTCAGTGCTATGGTTCGGTGTTGGGGTTCAGTGTTGGGGTACAGTGTTGGGGTTCAGTGATGGGGGGTTCAGTGTTGGGAATCAGTGTTGGTGGTTCAGTATTGGGGGTTTTGTGTTGGTGGTTCAGTGTTGGGGTTTCAATGCTGGTGTCCAGTGTGGGGGTTCAGTGTTGGGGTTCAGTGCGGGAGTTCAGTGCTGGGGTTCATTGTTGGGGTTCAGTGTTGGTGTTCAGCATTGGGAGTTCAGTGGCGGGGTTCAGTGTTGGGAGGTCAGTGCTGGGATTCAGTGTTGGGTGTTCAGCGGTGGGGTTCAGTGTTGGGGTTCAGCAATGGGAGTTCAGTGTTGGGGTTCAGTGTTGTATGTTCAGTGTTGGGGTCCATTGGTGGGGGTTCGGTGTTGGGGGCCAGTGTTGGGGTTCACTGTTGGGGTTCAGTGCTAGGGGCTCGGTGTTGCGGGTTCAGTGTTGTGGTTCAGTGGCAGTGTTCAGTGTTGCGGGTTCAGTGTTGGGTTTCAGTGTCAGGGTTTTGTGATGGGGTCAGTATTGGGGTTCAGCGTTAGGGTTCAGTGTTCAAGGTTTAGTGTTGGGGTTCAGTGCTATGACTCGGTGTTGGGGTTCAGTGGGGGTTCAGTGTTGGGGTTCAGTGTGGGGGTTCAGTGTTGGGGGGTTCACTGTTGGGGTTTATGTGTTGGTGGTTCAGTGTTAGGATTCATTGTTCAGGGTTAGTGTTGGGGATCAGTGCTATGGTTCAATGTTGGGGTTCAGTGGCGGGGGGTTCAGTGTTGGGTGGTTCAGTGTTGGGAATCAATGTTGGGGTTCAGTGTTGAGTGTTTTGTGTTGGTGGTCCAGTGTTGGGGGTTCAGTGTTATGGTTCAGTGTTGGGGTCCAGTGTGGGGGTTCGGTGTTGGGGGCCAGTGTTGGGGTTCACTGTTGGGGTTCAGTGCTAGGGGCTCGGTGTTGCGGGTTCAGTGTTGTGGTTCAGTGGCAGTGTTCAGTGTTGCGGGTTCAGTGTTGGGTTTCAGTGTCAGGGTTTTGTGATGGGGTCAGTATTGGGGTTCAGCGTTAGGGTTCAGTGTTCAAGGTTTAGTGTTGGGGTTCAGTGCTATGACTCGGTGTTGGGGTTCAGTGGGGGTTCAGTGTTGGGGTTCAGTGTGGGGGTTCAGTGTTGGGGGGTTCACTGTTGGGGTTTATGTGTTGGTGGTTCAGTGTTAGGATTCATTGTTCAGGGTTAGTGTTGGGGATCAGTGCTATGGTTCAATGTTGGGGTTCAGTGGCGGGGGGTTCAGTGTTGGGTGGTTCAGTGTTGGGAATCAATGTTGGGGTTCAGTGTTGAGTGTTTTGTGTTGGTGGTCCAGTGTTGGGGGTTCAGTGTTATGGTTCAGTGTTGGGGTCCAGTGTGGGGGTTCAGTGTTGGGGTTCAGTGCTGGAGTTCATTGGTGGCGGTTCGGTGTTGTGGTTCAGTGTTGGGGTTCAGTATTGGGGATCAATTTTGGGGATTCAGTGTTGGTGGTTCAGTGTCGGGGATTCAGTGTTGGGGGGTCAGTGTTGGGGTTCAGTGTTGGGTGTTCAGTGTTGGGGTTCAGTGTTGGGCGTTTGTCAGCATTGGGGGGTCAGTGTTGATGTGTTCAGTGTTGGGGGTTCAGTGTCGGGGCTGGTCAGTGTTGGTGCTTCAGTGTTTGGGGGTTAAGTGTTGGGGTTCAGTGTTGTGGTTTCAGTGTTGGGGTTTAATGTTGGGGTTCAGTGTTGGGCTGGTCAGTTTTGGGGATCAGTGTTGGGTGTTCATTGTTGGGGGATTCAGTGTTGGGGCTCGGTGTTGGGGGTTCGGTGTTGTGGGTTCAACTTTGGGGTTCAGTGTTAGGGTTCAGTGGTGGGGTCAGTGTTGGGGTTTAGTGACGGGAGGTCAGTGATTGGATTCAGTGTTGGGGTCCAGTGTGGTGGTCCAGTTTTGGGGTTCAGTGCGGGAGTTCAGTGCTGGGGTTCAGTGTTGGTGTTCAGTGTTGGTGTTCAGCATTGGGAGTTCAGTGTTGGGGTTCAGTGGCAGTGTTCAGTGTTGTGGGGTTCAGTGTTGAGAATATGTGTTGTGGTTTCAGTGTTGGGGTTTAATGTTGGGGTTCAGTGTTGGGCTGGTCAGTTTTGGGGGGGTCAGTGTTGGGTGTTCATTGTTGGGCGTTCAGTGTTTGGGGATTCAGTGTTGGGGTTCAATGTTGGGTTTAGTGTTGGGGTTAGTGTTGGGGTGTTGAGTGATGAGGGTTCAGTGTTGTGGGTTCAACTTTGGGGTTCAGTTTTAGGGTTCAGTGCTGGGGTTCGGTGTTGGGCTTCAGTGGTGGGATTTCGGTGTTGGGATTCAGTGTTGGGGTTCAGTGTTAGGGTTCAGTGTTGGGGTTCAGCGTTAGGGGCTCAGTATTGGGGTTCCATTTCGGGGTTCTGTGTTGGGGGTCCAGTGTTGGGTTTCAGTATTAGGGTTCAGTGCTGGTGTCCAGTGCTGGTGTTCAGTGCTATGGTTCGGTGTTGGGGTTCGGTGTTGGGGTACAGTGTTGGGGTTCAGTGATGGGGGGGTTCAGTGTTGGGAATCAGTGTTGGTGGTTCAGTGTTGGGGGTTTTGTGTTGGTGGTTCAGTGTTGGGGTTTCAATGCTGGTGTCCAGTGTGGGGGTTCAGTGTTGGGGTTCAGTGCGGGAGTTCAGTGCTGGGGTTCATTGTTGGGGTTCAGTGTTGGTGTTCAGCATTGGGAGTTCAGTGGCGGGGTTCAGTGTTGGGAGGTCAGTGCTGGGGTTCAGTGTTGGGTGTTCAGCGGTGGGGTTCAGTGTTGGGGTTCAGCAATGGGAGTTCAGTGTTGGGGTTCAGTGTTGTATGTTCAGTGTTGGGGTCCATTGGTGGGGGTTCGGTGTTGGGGGCCAGTGTTGGGGTTCACTGTTGGGGTTCAGTGCTAGGGGCTCGGTGTTGCGGGTTCAGTGTTGTGGTTCAGTGGCAGTGTTCAGTGTTGCGGGTTCAGTGTTGGGGTTCAGTGTCAGGGTTTTGTGATGGGGTCAGTATTGGGGGTTCAGCGTTAGGGTTCAGTGTTCAAGGTTTAGTGTTGGGGTTCAGTGCTATGACTCGGTGTTGGGGTTCAGTGGGGGTTCAGTGTTGGGGTTCAGTGTGGGGGTTCAGTGTTGGGGGGTTCACTGTTGGGGTTTATGTGTTGGTGGTTCAGTGTTAGGATTCATTGTTCAGGGTTAGTGTTGGGGATCAGTGCTATGGTTCAATGTTGGGGTTCAGTGGCGGGGGGTTCAGTGTTGGGGGGTTCAGTGTTGGGAATCAATGTTGGGGTTCAGTGTTGAGTGTTTTGTGTTGGTGGTCCAGTGTTGGGGGTTCAGTGTTATGGTTCAGTGTTGGGGTCCAGTGTGG
Source organism: Pristiophorus japonicus (assembly GCF_044704955.1). Classification (NCBI taxonomy): domain Eukaryota; kingdom Metazoa; phylum Chordata; class Chondrichthyes; family Pristiophoridae; genus Pristiophorus; species Pristiophorus japonicus. The sequence continues at coordinate 58,741,755 of NC_091993.1, forward strand.
GGGTTCAGTGTTGGGGTTCAGTGCTGGAGTTCATTGGTGGCGGTTCGGTGTTGTGGTTCAGTGTTGGGCGTTTGTCAGCATTGGGGGGTCAGTGTTGATGTGTTCAGTGTTGGGGGTTCAGTGTCGGGGCTGGTCAGTGTTGGGTGTTCAGTGTTGGGGTTCAGTGTTGGGCGTTTGTCAGCATTGGGGGGTCAGTGTTGATGTGTTCAGTGTTGGGGGTTCAGTGTCGGGGCTGGTCAGTGTTGGTGCTTCAGTGTTTGGGGGTTAAGTGTTGGGGTTCAGTGTTGTGGTTTCAGTGTTGGGGTTTAATGTTGGGGTTCAGTGTTGGGCTGGTCAGTTTTGGGGATCAGTGTTGGGTGTTCATTGTTGGGGGATTCAGTGTTGGGGCTCGGTGTTGGGGGTTCGGTGTTGTGGGTTCAACTTTGGGGTTCAGTGTTAGGGTTCAGTGGTGGGGTCAGTGTTGGGGTTTAGTGACGGGAGGTCAGTGATTGGGTTCAGTGTTGGGGTCCAGTGTGGTGGTCCAGTTTTGGGGTTCAGTGCGGGAGTTCAGTGCTGGGGTTCAGTGTTGGTGTTCAGTGTTGGTGTTCAGCATTGGGAGTTCAGTGTTGGGGTTCAGTGGCAGTGTTCAGTGTTGTGGGGTTCAGTGTTGAGAATATGTGTTGTGGTTTCAGTGTTGGGGTTTAATGTTGGGGTTCAGTGTTGGGCTGGACAGTTTTGGGGGGTCAGTGTTGGGTGTTCATTGTTGGGCGTTCAGTGTTTGGGGATTCAGTGTTGGGGTTCAATGTTGGGTTTAGTGTTGGGGTTAGTGTTGGGGTGTTCAGTGTTGGGGGTTCAGTGTTGTGGGTTCAACTTTAGGGTTCAGTTTTAGGGTTCAGTGCTGGGGTTCGGTGTTGGGGTTCAGTGGTGGGATTTCGGTGTTGGGATTCAGTGTTGGGGTTCAGTGTTAGGGTTCAGTGTTGGGGTTCAGCGTTAGGGGCTCAGTATTGGGGTTCCATTTCGGGGTTCTGTGTTGGGAGTCCAGTGTTGGGTTTCAGTATTAGGGTTCAGTGCTGGGGTCCAGTGCTGGTGTTCAGTGCTATGGTTCGGTGTTGGGGTTCAGTGTTGGGGTACAGTGTTGGGGTTCAGTGATGGGGGGTTCAGTGTTGGGAATCAGTGTTGGTGGTTCAGTGTTGGGGGTTTTGTGTTGGTGGTTCAGTGTTGGGGTTTCAATGCTGGTGTCCAGTGTGCGGGTTCAGTGTTGGGGTTCAGTGCGGGAGTTCAGTGCTGGGGTTCATTGTTGGGGTTCAGTGTTGGTGTTCAGCATTGGGAGTTCAGTGGCGGGGTTCAGTGTTGGGAGGTCAGTGCTGGGGTTCAGTGTTGGGTGTTCAGCGGTGGGGTTCAGTGTTGGGGTTCAGCAATGGGAGTTCAGTGTTGGGGTTCAGTGTTGTATGTTCAGTGTTGGGGTCCATTGGTGGGGGTTCGGTGTTGGGGGCCAGTGTTGGGGTTCACTGTTGGGGTTCAGTGCTAGGGGCTCGGTGTTGCGGGTTCAGTGTTGTGGTTCAGTGGCAGTGTTCAGTGTTGCGGGTTCAGTGTTGGGGTTCAGTGTCAGGGTTTTGTGATGGGGTCAGTATTGGGGGTTCAGCGTTAGGGTTCAGTGTTCAAGGTTTAGTGTTGGGGTTCAGTGCTATGACTCGGTGTTGGGGTTCAGTGGGGGTTCAGTGTTGGGGTTCAGTGTGGGGGTTCAGTGTTGGGGGGTTCACTGTTGGGGTTTATGTGTTGGTGGTTCAGTGTTAGGATTCATTGTTCAGGGTTAGTGTTGGGGATCAGTGCTATGGTTCAATGTTGGGGTTCAGTGGCGGGGGGTTCAGTGTTGGGGGGTTCAGTGTTGGGAATCAATGTTGGGGTTCAGTGTTGAGTGTTTTGTGTTGGTGGTCCAGTGTTGGGGGTTCAGTGTTATGGTTCAGTGTTGGGGTCCAGTGTGGGGGTTCAGTGCTATGGTTCGGTGTTGGGGTTCAGTGTTGGGGTACAGTGTTGGGGTTCAGTGATGGGGGGTTCAGTGTTGGGAATCAGTGTTGGTGGTTCAGTGTTGGGGGTTTTGTGTTGGTGGTTCAGTGTTGGGGTTTCAATGCTGGTGTCCAGTGTGGGGGTTCAGTGTTGGGGTTCAGTGCGGGAGTTCAGTGCTGGGGTTCATTGTTGGGGTTCAGTGTTGGTGTTCAGCATTGGGAGTTCAGTGGCGGGGTTCAGTGTTGGGAGGTCAGTGCTGGGGTTCAGTGTTGGGTGTTCAGCGGTGGGGTTCAGTGTTGGGGTTCAGCAATGGGAGTTCAGTGTTGGGGTTCAGTGTTGTATGTTCAGTGTTGGGGTCCATTGGTGGGGGTTCGGTGTTGGGGGCCAGTGTTGGGGTTCACTGTTGGGGTTCAGTGCTAGGGGCTCGGTGTTGCGGGTTCAGTGTTGTGGTTCAGTGGCAGTGTTCAGTGTTGCGGGTTCAGTGTTGGGGTTCAGTGTCAGGGTTTTGTGATGGGGTCAGTATTGGGGGTTCAGCGTTAGGGTTCAGTGTTCAAGGTTTAGTGTTGGGGTTCAGTGCTATGACTCGGTGTTGGGGTTCAGTGGGGGTTCAGTGTTGGGGTTCAGTGTGGGGGTTCAGTGTTGGGGGGTTCACTGTTGGGGTTTATGTGTTGGTGGTTCAGTGTTAGGATTCATTGTTCAGGGTTAGTGTTGGGGATCAGTGCTATGGTTCAATGTTGGGGTTCAGTGGCGGGGGGTTCAGTGTTGGGGGGTTCAGTGTTGGGAATCAATGTTGGGGTTCAGTGTTGAGTGTTTTGTGTTGGTGGTCCAGTGTTGGGGGTTCAGTGTTATGGTTCAGTGTTGGGGTCCAGTGTGGGGGTTCAGTGTTGGGGTTCAGTGCTGGAGTTCATTGGTGGCGGTTCGGTGTTGTGGTTCAGTGTTGGGGTTCAGTATTGGGGATCAATTTTGGGGATTCAGTGTTGGTGGTTCAGTGTCGGGGATTCAGTGTTGGGGGGTCAGTGTTGGGGTTCAGTGTTGGGTGTTCAGTGTTGGGGTTCAGTGTTGGGCGTTTGTCAGCATTGGGGGGTCAGTGTTGATGTGTTCAGTGTTGGGGGTTCAGTGTCGGGGCTGGTCAGTGTTGGTGCTTCAGTGTTTGGGGGTTAAGTGTTGGGGTTCAGTGTTGTGGTTTCAGTGTTGGGGTTTAATGTTGGGGTTCAGTGTTGGGCTGGTCAGTTTTGGGGATCAGTGTTGGGTGTTCATTGTTGGGGGATTCAGTGTTGGGGCTCGGTGTTGGGGGTTCGGTGTTGTGGGTTCAACTTTGGGGTTCAGTGTTAGGGTTCAGTGGTGGGGTCAGTGTTGGGGTTTAGTGACGGGAGGTCAGTGATTGGGTTCAGTGTTGGGGTCCAGTGTGGTGGTCCAGTTTTGGGGTTCAGTGCGGGAGTTCAGTGCTGGGGTTCAGTGTTGGTGTTCAGTGTTGGTGTTCAGCATTGGGAGTTCAGTGTTGGGGTTCAGTGGCAGTGTTCAGTGTTGTGGGGTTCAGTGTTGAGAATATGTGTTGTGGTTTCGGTGTTGGGGTTTAATGTTGGGGTTCAGTGTTGGGCTGGTCAGTTTTGGGGGGGGTCAGTGTTGGGTGTTCATTGTTGGGCGTTCAGTGTTTGGGGATTCAGTGTTGGGGTTCAATGTTGGGTTTAGTGTTGGGGTTAGTGTTGGGGTGTTCAGTGTTGGGGGATCAGTGTTGTGGGTTCAACTTTGGGGTTCAGTTTTAGGGTTCAGTGCTGGGGTTCGGTGTTGGGGTTCAGTGGTGGGATTTCGGTGTTGGGATTCAGTGTTGGGGTTCAGTGTTAGGGTTCAGTGTTGGGGTTCAGCGTTAGGGGCTCAGTATTGGGGTTCCATTTCGGGGTTCTGTGTTGGGGGTCCAGTGTTGGGTTTCAGTATTAGGGTTCAGTGCTGGGGTCCAGTGCTGGTGTTCAGTGCTATGGTTCGGTGTTGGGGTTCAGTGTTGGGGTACAGTGTTGGGGTTCAGTGATGGGGGGTTCAGTGTTGGGAATCAGTGTTGGTGGTTCAGTGTTGGGGGTTTTGTGTTGGTGGTTCAGTGTTGGGGTTTCAATGCTGGTGTCCAGTGTGGGGGTTCAGTGTTGGGGTTCAGTGCGGGAGTTCAGTGCTGGGGTTCATTGTTGGGGTTCAGTGTTGGTGTTCAGCATTGGGAGTTCAGTGGCGGGGTTCAGTGGCAGTGTTCAGTGTTGTGGGGTTCAGTGTTGAGAATATGTGTTGTGGTTTCAGTGTTGGGGTTTAATGTTGGGGTTCAGTGTTGGGCTGGTCAGTTTTGGGGGGTCAGTGTTGGGTGTTCATTGTTGGGCGTTCAGTGTTTGGGGATTCAGTGTTGGGGTTCAATGTTGGGTTTAGTGTTGGGGTTAGTGTTGGGGTGTTCAGTGTTGGGGGTTCGGTGTTGTGGGTTCAACTTTGGGGTTCAGTTTTAGGGTTCAGTGCTGGGGTTCGGTGTTGGGGTTCAGTGGTGGGATTTCGGTGTTGGGGTTCTGTGTTGGGGTTCAGTGTTAGGGTTCAGTGTTGGGGTTCAGCGTTAGGGGCTCAGTTTTGGGGTTCCATTTCGGGGTTCAGTGTTGGGGTTCAGTGTCAGGGTTTTGTGATGGGGTCAGTATTGGGGGTTCAGCGTTAGGGTTCAGTGTTCAAGGTTTAGTGTTGGGGTTCAGTGCTATGACTCGGTGTTGGGGTTCAGTGGGGGTTCAGTGTTGGGGTTCAGTGTGGGGGTTCAGTGTTGGGGGGTTCACTGTTGGGGTTTATGTGTTGGTGGTTCAGTGTTAGGATTCATTGTTCAGGGTTAGTGTTGGGGATCAGTGCTATGGTTCAATGTTGGGGTTCAGTGGCGGGGGGTTCAGTGTTGGGGGGTTCAGTGTTGGGAATCAATGTTGGGGTTCAGTGTTGAGTGTTTTGTGTTGGTGGTCCAGTGTTGGGGGTTCAGTGTTATGGTTCAGTGTTGGGGTCCAGTGTGGGGGTTCAGTGTTGGGGTTCAGTGCTGGAGTTCATTGGTGGCGGTTCGGTGTTGTGGTTCAGTGTTGGGGTTCAGTATTGGGGATCAATTTTGGGGATTCAGTGTTGGTGGTTCAGTGTCGGGGATTCAGTGTTGGGGGGTCAGTGTTGGGGTTCAGTGTTGGGTGTTCAGTGTTGGGGTTCAGTGTTGGGCGTTTGTCAGCATTGGGGGGTCAGTGTTGGTGTGTTCAGTGTTGGGGGTTCAGTGTCGGGGCTGGTCAGTGTTGGTGCTTCAGTGTTTGGGGGTTAAGTGTTGGGGTTCAGTGTTGTGGTTTCAGTGTTGGGGTTTAATGTTGGGGTTCAGTGTTGGGCTGGTCAGTTTTGGGGATCAGTGTTGGGTGTTCATTGTTGGGGGATTCAGTGTTGGGGCTCGGTGTTGGGGGTTCGGTGTTGTGGGTTCAACTTTGGGGTTCAGTGTTAGGGTTCAGTGGTGGGGTTCGGTGTTGGGGTTCAGTGGTGGGGTTCGGTGTTGGGGTTCAGTGTTGGGGTTCCGTTTTAGGGCTCGGTGTTGGGGTTCAGCGTTAGGGGCTCTGTGTTGGGGTTCCATGTTGGTGTTCTGTGTTGGGGGTCCAGTGTTGGGTTTCAGTATTAGGGGTCAATGCTGGGGTCCAGTGCTGGTGTTCAGTGCTATGGCATGGTGTAGGGGGTTCAGTGCGGGAGTTCAGTGCTGGGGTTCAGTGTTGGGGTTCAGTGTTGGTGTTCAGCATTGGGAGTTCAGTGGTGGGGTTCAGTGTTGGGAGGTCAGTGCTGGGGTTCAGTGTTGGGTGTTCAGCGGTGGGGTTCAATGTTGGGGTTCAGCAATGGGAGTTCAGTGTTGGGGTTCAGTGTTGTATGTTCAGTGTTGGGGTCCATTGGTGGGGGTTCGGTGTTGGGGGCCAGTGTTGGGGTTCACTGTTGGGGTTCAGTGCTAGGGGCTCGGTGTTGCAGGTTCAGAGTTGTGGTTCAGTGGCAGCGTTCAGTGTTGGGGGTCCAGTGTTGGGTTTCAGTATTAGGGTTCAGTGCTGGGGTCCAGTGCTGGTGTTCAGTGCTATGGCTCGGTGTTGGGGTTCACCGTTTGGGTTCAGCTTTAGGGGTTCAGTGATGGGGGTTCAGTGTTGGGAATCAGTGTTGGTGGTTCAGTGTTGGGGGTTTTGTGTTGGTGGTTCAGTGTCGGGGGTTCAGTGCTGGGGTTCAGTGTTGGGGTTCAGTGCTGGGGTTCAGTTTTGGGGGATTCAGTGTTGGGGTTCAGCTTTGGTGTTCAGCATTGGGAGTTCAGTGCTGGGGTTCAATGTTGTGTGTTCAGTGTTGTGGTTCAGTGCTGGGGTTCATTGGTGGGGGTTTCGGTGTTGGGGTTCAGTGTTGGGGTCTGTGTTGGTGTTCACTGTTGGGTTCAGTGTTCGGGGCTCGGTGTTGGGGGTTCAGTGTTGGGGTTCAGTAGCAGTGTTCAGTGTTGGGGTTCAGTGTCAGGGTTCAGTGCTGGGGTCAGTATTGGTAGTCCAGCGTTAGGTTGAGTGTTCAAGGTTTAGTGTTGGGGTTCAGTGCTATGACTCGGTGTTGGGGTTCAGTGTTAGGGTTCAGTGTTGGGGTTCAGCGTTAGGGGCTCAGTGTTGGTGTTCCATTTCGGGGTTCTGTGTTGGGGGTCCAGTGTTGGGTTTCAGTATTAGGGTTCAGTGCTGGTGTTCAGTGCTATGGCTCGGTGTTGGGGGTTCAGTGTTGGGGTTCAGTGATGGGGGTTCAGTGTTGGGAATCAGTGTTAGGGGTTCAGTGCTGGGTCCAGTGTGGGGGTTCAGTGTTGGGGTTCAGTGCGGGAGTTCAGTGCTGGGGTTCAGTGTTGGGGTTCAGTGTTGGTGTTCAGCATTGGGAGTTCAGTGGTGGGGTTCAGTGTTGGGAGGTCAGTGCTGGGGTTCAGTGTTGGGTGTTCAGCGATGGGGTTCAATGTTGGGGTTCAGCAATGGGAGTTCAGTGTTGGGGTTCAGTGTTGTATGTTCAGTGTTGGGGTCCATTGGTGGGGGTTCGGTGTTGGGGGCCAGTGTTGGGGTTCAATGTTGGGGTTCAGTGCTAGGGGCTCGGTGTTGCAGGTTCAGAGTTGTGGTTCAGTGGCAGCGTTCAGTGTTGGGGGTCCAGTGTTGGGTTTCAGTATTAGGGTTCAGTGCTGGGGTCCAGTGCTGGTGTTCAGTGCTATGGCTCGGTGTTGGGGGTTCAGTGTTGGGGTTCAGTGATGGGGGTTCAGTGTTGGGAATCAGTGTTGGTGGTTCAGTGTTGGGGGTTTTGTGTTGGTGGTTCAGTGTTGGGGGTTCAGTGCTGGGGTTCAGTGTTGGGGTCCAGTGTGGGGGTTCAGTGTTGGAGTTCAGTGCTGGGGTCCAGTGCTGGTGTTCAGTGCTGTGGTTCGGTGTTGGGTGTTCAGTGTTGGGGTTCAGTGTTGCGCGTTCAGTGTTGGGGTTCAGTGTTGGTGCTCAGCATTAGGAGTTCAGTGTTGGGTTTCAGTGTTGTGTGTCCAGTGTTGGGGTTCATTGGTGGGGTGCATTGGTGAGGGTTCGGTGTTGGGGTTCAGTGTTGGGGGCCAGTGTTGGGGTTCACTGTTGGGGGTCAGTGTTAGGGGCTCGGTGTTGGGGGTTCAGTGTTGGTGTTCAGTGTCAGGGTTCAGTGCTGGGGGTCAGTATTGGTTGTTCAGCGTTAGGTTCAGTGTTCAAGGTTTAGTGTTGGGGTTCAGTGCTATGACTCGGTGTTGGGGTTCAGTGGGGGTTCAGTGTTGGTGATCCAGCGTTGGTGGGTTCACTGTCGGGGTTCAGTGTTGGGGTCCAGTGTGGGGGTTCAATGTTGGGTTCAGTGCTGGGGTTCACTCTTGCGGGTTCAGTGTTGGGGTTCAGTGCTGGGAGGACAGTGATGGGGTTCAGTGTTGGGGTCCAGTGTGGGGGTCCAGTGTTCGGGTTCAGTGCGGGAGTTCAGTGCTGGGGTTCAGTGTTGGGGTTCAGTGATGGGAGGTCAGTGATTGGGTTCAGTGTTGGGGTCCAGTGTGGTGGTCCAGTTTTGGGGTTCAGTGCGGGAGTTCAGTGCTGGGGTTCAGTGTTGGTGTTCAGTGTTGGTGTTCAGCATTGGGAGTTCAGTGTTGGGGTTCAGTGGCAGTGTTCAGTGTTGTGGGGTTCAGTGTTGAGAATATGTGTTGTGGTTTCAGTGTTGGGGTTTAATGTTGGGGTTCAGTGTTGGGCTGGTCAGTTTTGGGGGGGTCAGTGTTGGGTGTTCATTGTTGGGCGTTCAGTGTTTGGGGATTCAGTGTTGGGGTTCAATGTTGGGTTTAGTGTTGGGGTTAGTGTTGGGGTGTTCAGTGTTGGGGGTTCGGTGTTGTGGGTTCAACTTTGGGGTTCAGTTTTAGGGTTCAGTGCTGGGGTTCGGTGTTGGGGTTCAGTGGTGGGATTTCGGTGTTGGGGTTCAGTGTTGGGGTTCAGTGTTGGGGTTCAGTGTTAGGGTTCAGTGTTGGGGTTCAGCGTTAGGGGCTCAGTTTTGGGGTTCCATTTCGGGGTTCTGTGTTGGGGGTCCAGTGTTGGGTTTCAGTATTAGGGTTCAGTGCTGGTGTCCAGTGCTGGTGTTCAGTGCTATGGTTCGGTGTTGGGGGTTCAGTGTTGGGGTACAGTGTTGGGGTTCAGTGATGGGGGGTTCAGTGTTGGGAATCGGTGTTGGTGGTTCAGTGTTGGGGGTTTTGTGTTGGTGGTTCAGTGTTGGGGTTTCAGTGCTGGTGTCCAGTGTGGGGGTTCAGTGTTGGGGTTCAGTGCGGGTGTTCAGTGCTGGGGTTCATTGTTGGGGTTCAGTCTTGGTGTTCAGCATTGGGAGTTCAGTGGTGGGGTTCAGTGTTGGGAGGTCAGTGCTGGGGTTCAGTGTTGGGTGTTCAGCGGTTGGGTTCAGTGTTGGGGTTCAGCAATGGGAGTTCAGTGTTGGGGTTCAGTGTTGTATGTTCAGTGTTGGGGTCCATTGGTGGGGGTTCGGTGTTGGGGGCCAGTGTTGGGGTTCACTGTTGGGGTTCAGTGCTAGGGGCTCGGTGTTGCGTGTTCAGTGTTGTGGTTCAGTGGCAGTGTTCAGTGTTGCGGGTTCAGTGTTGGGGTTCAGTGTCAGGGTTTTGTGATGGGGTCAGTATTGGGGGTTCAGCGTTAGGGTTCAGTGTTCAAGGTTTAGTGTTGGGGTTCAGTGCTATGACTCGGTGTTGGGGTTCAGTGGGGGTTCAGTGTTGGGGTTCAGTGTGGGGGTTCAGTGTTGGGGGGTTCACTGTTGGGGTTTATGTGTTGGTGGTTCAGTGTTGGGGTCCAGTGTGTGGTTCAGTGTTGGGGGTTCATTTTTGAGACCGGTCAGTGTTGGGGTTCAGTTTTGGGGTTCAGTGTTGGGGTTCAGTATTGGGGTTCAATTTTGGGGATTCAGTGTTGGGGGGTCAGTGTTGGGGTTCAGTGTTGCGGTTCAGTGTTGGGCGTTTGTCAGCGTTGGGAGGTCAGTGTTGATGTGTTCAGTGTTGGGGGTTCAGTGTCGGGGCTGGTCAGTGTTGGGGGTTCATTGTTTGGGGGTTCAGTGTTGGGGTTCAGTGTTGTGGTTTCAGTGTTGGGGTTTAATGTTGGGGTTTAGTGTTGGGCTGGTCAGTTTTGGGGGTGTCAGTGTTGGGTGTTCATTGTTGGGCGTTCAGTGTTGGGGGATTCAGTGTTGGGATTCAATGTTGGGTTTAGTGTTGGGGGTTAGTGTTGGGGTGTTCAGTTTTGGGGGTTCGGTGTTGTGGGTTCAACTTTGGGGTTCAGTTTTAGGGTTCAGTGCTGGGGTTCGGTGTTGGGGTTCAGTGGTGGGATTTCGGTGTTGGGGTTCAGTGTTAGGGTTCAGTGTTGGGGTTCAGCGTTAGGGGCTCAGTGTTGGGGTTCAATTTCGGGGTTCTGTGTTGGGGGTCCAGTGTTGGGTTTCAGTATTAGGGTTCAGTGCTGGGGTCCAGTGCTGGTGTTCAGTGCTATGGCTCGGTGTTGGGGGTTCAGTGTTGGGGTTCAGTGATGGGGGTTCAGTGTTGGGAATCAGTGTTGGTGGTTCAGTGTTGGGGGTTTTGTGTTGGTGGTTCAGTGTTGGGGGTTCTGTGCTGGGGTCCAGTGTGGGGGTTCAGTGTTGGGGTTCAGCACGGGAGTTCAGTGCTGGGGTTCAGTGTTGGGGTTCAGTGTTGGTGTTCAGCATTGGGAGTTCAGTGGTGGGGTTCAGTGTTGGGAGGTCAGTGCTGGGGTTCAGTGTTGGGTGTTCAGCGGTGGGGTTCAGTGTTGGGGTTCAGCAATGGGAGTTCAGTGTTGGGGTTCAGTGTTGTATGTTCAGTGTTGGGGTTCAGTGTTGGGTCCATTGGTGGGGGTTCGGTGTTGGGGGCCAGTGTTGGGATTCGCTGTTGGGGTTCAGTGCTAGGGGCTCGGTGTTGCAGGTTCAGTGTTGTGGTTCAGTGGCAGTGTTCAGTGTTGGGGGTTCAGTGTTGGGGTTCAGTGTCAGGGTTTTGTGCTGGGGTAAGTATTGGGGGTTCAGCGTTAGGGTTCAGTGTTCAAGGTTTAGCGTTGGGGTTGAGTGCTATGACTCGGTGTTGGGGTTCAGTGGGGGGTTCAGTGTTGGGGTTCAGTGTTGTGTGTTCAGTGCTGGGGTTCATTGGTGGGGGTTCGGTGTTGAGATTCAGTGTTGGGGGTCAGTGTTGGGGTTCACCGTTTGGGTTCAGCTTTAGGGGTTCAGTGATGGGGGTTCAGTGTTGGGAATCAGTGTTGGTGGTTCAGTGTTGGGGGTTTTGTGTTGGTGGTTCAGTGTTGGGGGTTCAGTGCTGGGGTTCAGTGTTGGGGTCCAGTGTGGGGGTTCAGTGTTGGGGTTCAGTGCTGGGGTCCAGTGCTGATGTTCAGTGCTGTGGCTCGGTGTTGGGTGTTCAGTGTTGGGGTTCAGTGTTGGGCGTTCAGTGTTGGGGTTCAGTGTTGGGTGTTCAGTGTTGGGGTTCAGTGTTGGGCGTTTGTCAGCATTGGGGGGTCAGTGTTGATGTGTTCAGTGTTGGGGGTTCAGTGTCGGGGCTGGTCAGTGTTGGTGCTTCAGTGTTTGGGGGTTAAGTGTTGGGGTTCAGTGTTGTGGTTTCAGTGTTGGGGTTTAATGTTGGGGTTCAGTGTTGGGCTGGTCAGTTTTGGGGATCAGTGTTGGGTGTTCATTGTTGGGGGATTCAGTGTTGGGGCTCGGTGTTGGGGGTTCGGTGTTGTGGGTTCAACTTTGGGGTTCAGTGTTAGGGTTCAGTGGTGGGGTTCGGTGTTGGGGTTCAGTGGTGGGGTTCGGTGTTGGGGTTCAGTGTTGGGGTTCCGTTTTAGGGCTCGGTGTTGGGGTTCAGCGTTAGGGGCTCTGTGTTGGGGTTCCATGTTGGTGTTCTGTGTTGGGGGTCCAGTGTTGGGTTTCAGTATTAGGGGTCAATGCTGGGGTCCAGTGCTGGTGTTCAGTGCTATGGCATGGTGTTGGGGGTTCAGTGCGGGAGTTCAGTGCTGGGGTTCAGTGTTGGGGTTCAGTGTTGGTGTTCAGCATTGGGAGTTCAGTGGTGGGGTTCAGTGTTGGGAGGTCAGTGCTGGGGTTCAGTGTTGGGTGTTCAGCAGTGGGGTTCAATGTTGGGGTTCAGCAATGGGAGTTCAGTGTTGGGGTTCAGTGTTGTATGTTCAGTGTTGGGGTCCATTGGTGGGGGTTCGGTGTTGGGGGGCCAGTGTTGGGGTTCACTGTTGGGGTTCAGTGCTAGGGGCTCGGTGTTGCAGGTTCAGAGTTGTGGTTCAGTGGCAGCGTTCAGTGTTGGGGGTCCAGTGTTGGGTTTCAGTATTAGGGTTCAGTGCTGGGGTCCAGTGCTGGTGTTCAGTGCTATGGCTCGGTGTTGGGGTTCACCGTTTGGGTTCAGCTTTAGGGGTTCAGTGATGGGGGTTCAGTGTTGGGAATCAGTGTTGGTGGTTCAGTGTTGGGGGTTTTGTGTTGGTGGTTCAGTGTCGGGGGTTCAGTGCTGGGGTTCAGTGTTGGGGTTCAGTGCTGGGGTTCAGTTTTGGGGGATTCAGTGTTGGGGTTCAGCTTTGGTGTTCAGCATTGGGAGTTCAGTGCTGGGGTTCAATGTTGTGTGTTCAGTGTTGTGGTTCAGTGCTGGGGTTCATTGGTGGGGGTTTCGGTGTTGGGGTTCAGTGTTGGGGTCTGTGTTGGTGTTCACTGTTGGGTTCAGTGTTCGGGGCTCGGTGTTGGGGGTTCAGTGTTGGGGTTCAGTAGCAGTGTTCAGTGTTGGGGTTCAGTGTCAGGGTTCAGTGCTGGGGTCAGTATTGGTAGTCCAGCGTTAGGTTGAGTGTTCAAGGTTTAGTGTTGGGGTTCAGTGCTATGACTCGGTGTTGGGGTTCAGTGTTAGGGTTCAGTGTTGGGGTTCAGCGTTAGGGGCTCAGTGTTGGTGTTCCATTTCGGGGTTCTGTGTTGGGGGTCCAGTGTTGGGTTTCAGTATTAGGGTTCAGTGCTGGTGTTCAGTGCTATGGCTCGGTGTTGGGGGTTCAGTGTTGGGGTTCAGTGATGGGGGTTCAGTGTTGGGAATCAGTGTTGGGGGTTCAGTGCTGGGTCCAGTGTGGGGGTTCAGTGTTGGGGTTCAGTGCGGGAGTTCAGTGCTGGGGTTCAGTGTTGGGGTTCAGTGTTGGTGTTCAGCATTGGGAGTTCAGTGGTGGGGTTCAGTGTTGGGAGGTCAGTGCTGGGGTTCAGTGTTGGGTGTTCAGCGATGGGGTTCAATGTTGGGGTTCAGCAATGGGAGTTCAGTGTTGGGGTTCAGTGTTGTATGTTCAGTGTTGGGGTCCATTGGTGGGGGTTCGGTGTTGGGGGCCAGTGTTGGGGTTCAATGTTGGGGTTCAGTGCTAGGGGCTCGGTGTTGCAGGTTCAGAGTTGTGGTTCAGTGGCAGCGTTCAGTGTTGGGGGTCCAGTGTTGGGTTTCAGTATTAGGGTTCAGTGCTGGGGTCCAGTGCTGGTGTTCAGTGCTATGGCTCGGTGTTGGGGGTTCAGTGTTGGGGTTCAGTGATGGGGGTTCAGTGTTGGGAATCAGTGTTGGTGGTTCAGTGTTGGGGGTTTTGTGTTGGTGGTTCAGTGTTGGGGGTTCAGTGCTGGGGTTCAGTGTTGGGGTCCAGTGTGGGGGTTCAGTGTTGGAGTTCAGTGCTGGGGTCCAGTGCTGGTGTTCAGTGCTGTGGTTCGGTGTTGGGTGTTCAGTGTTGGGGTTCAGTGTTGGGCGTTCAGTGTTGGGGTTCAGTGTTGGTGCTCAGCATTGGGAGTTCAGTGTTGGGTTTCAGTGTTGTGTGTCCAGTGTTGGGGTTCATTGGTGGGGTGCATTGGTGAGGGTTCGGTGTTGGGGTTCAGTGTTGGGGGCCAGTGTTGGGGTTCACTGTTGGGGGTCAGTGTTAGGGGCTCGGTGTTGGGGGTTCAGTGTTGGTGTTCAGTGTCAGGGTTCAGTGCTGGGGGTCAGTATTGGTTGTTCAGCGTTAGGTTCAGTGTTCAAGGTTTAGTGTTGGGGTTCAGTGCTATGACTCGGTGTTGGGGTTCAGTGGGGGTTCAGTGTTGGTGATCCAGCGTTGGTGGGTTCACTGTCGGGGTTCAGTGTTGGGGTCCAGTGTGGGGGTTCAATGTTGGGTTCAGTGCTGGGGTTCACTCTTGCGGGTTCAGTGTTGGGGTTCAGTGCTGGGAGGACAGTGATGGGGTTCAGTGTTGGGGTCCAGTGTGGGGGTCCAGTGTTCGGGTTCAGTGCGGGAGTTCAGTGCTGGGGTTCAGTGTTGGGGTTCAGTGATGGGAGGTCAGTGATTGGGTTCAGTGTTGGGGTCCAGTGTGGTGGTCCAGTTTTGGGGTTCAGTGCGGGAGTTCAGTGCTGGGGTTCAGTGTTGGTGTTCAGTGTTGGTGTTCAGCATTGGGAGTTCAGTGTTGGGGTTCAGTGGCAGTGTTCAGTGTTGTGGGGTTCAGTGTTGAGAATATGTGTTGTGGTTTCAGTGTTGGGGTTTAATGTTGGGGTTCAGTGTTGGGCTGGTCAGTTTTGGGGGGGTCAGTGTTGGGTGTTCATTGTTGGGCGTTCAGTGTTTGGGGATTCAGTGTTGGGGTTCAATGTTGGGTTTAGTGTTGGGGTGTTCAGTGTTGGGGGTTCGGTGTTGTGGGTTCAACTTTGGGGTTCAGTTTTAGGGTTCAGTGCTGGGGTTCGGTGTTGGGGTTCAGTGGTGGGATTTCGGTGTTGGGGTTCAGTGTTGGGGTTCAGTGTTAGGGTTCAGTGTTGGGGTTCAGCGTTAGGGGCTCAGTTTTGGGGTTCCATTTCGGGGTTCTGTGTTGGGGGTCCAGTGTTGGGTTTCAGTATTAGAGTTCAGTGCTGGTGTCCAGTGCTGGTGTTCAGTGCTATGGTTCGGTGTTGGGGGTTCAGTGTTGGGGTACAGTGTTGGGGTTCAGTGATGGGGGGTTCAGTGTTGGGAATCGGTGTTGGTGGTTCAGTGTTGGGGGTTTTGTGTTGGTGGTTCAGTGTTGGGGTTTCAGTGCTGGTGTCCAGTGTGGGGGTTCAGTGTTGGGGTTCAGTGCGGGTGTTCAGTGCTGGGGTTCATTGTTGGGGTTCAGTCTTGGTGTTCAGCATTGGGAGTTCAGTGGTGGGGTTCAGTGTTGGGAGGTCAGTGCTGGGGTTCAGTGTTGGGTGTTCAGCGGTTGGGTTCAGTGTTGGGGTTCAGCAATGGGAGTTCAGTGTTGGGGTTCAGTGTTGTATGTTCAGTGTTGGGGTCCATTGGTGGGGTTTCGGTGTTGGGGGCCAGTGTTGGGGTTCACTGTTGGGGTTCAGTGCTAGGGGCTCGGTGTTGCGTGTTCAGTGTTGTGGTTCAGTGGCAGTGTTCAGTGTTGCGGGTTTAGTGTTGGGGTTAGTGTTGGGGTGTTCAGTGTTGGGGGTTCAGTGTTGTGGGTTCAACTTTAGGGTTCAGTTTTAGGGTTCAGTGCTGGGGTTCGGTGTTGGGGTTCAGTGGTGGGATTTCGGTGTTGGGATTCAGTGTTGGGGTTCAGTGTTAGGGTTCAGTGTTGGGGTTCAGCGTTAGGGGCTCAGTATTGGGGTTCCATTTCGGGGTTCTGTGTTGGGAGTCCAGTCTTGGGTTTCAGTATTAGGGTTCAGTGCTGGGGTCCAGTGCTGGTGTTCAGTGCTATGGTTCGGTGTTGGGGTTCAGTGTTGGGGTACAGTGTTGGGGTTCAGTGATGGGGGGTTCAGTGTTGGGAATCAGTGTTGGTGGTTCAGTGTTGGGGGTTTTGTGTTGGTGGTTCAGTGTTGGGGTTTCAATGCTGGTGTCCAGTGTGCGGGTTCAGTGTTGGGGTTCAGTGCGGGAGTTCAGTGCTGGGGTTCATTGTTGGGGTTCAGTGTTGGTGTTCAGCATTGGGAGTTCAGTGGCGGGGTTCAGTGTTGGGAGGTCAGTGCTGGGGTTCAGTGTTGGGTGTTCAGCGGTGGGGTTCAGTGTTGGGGTTCAGCAATGGGAGTTCAGTGTTGGGGTTCAGTGTTGTATGTTCAGTGTTGGGGTCCATTGGTGGGGGTTCGGTGTTGGGGGCCAGTGTTGGGGTTCACTGTTGGGGTTCAGTGCTAGGGGCTCGGTGTTGCGGGTTCAGTGTTGTGGTTCAGTGGCAGTGTTCAGTGTTGCGGGTTCAGTGTTGGGGTTCAGTGTCAGGGTTTTGTGATGGGGTCAGTATTGGGGGTTCAGCGTTAGGGTTCAGTGTTCAAGGTTTAGTGTTGGGGTTCAGTGCTATGACTCGGTGTTGGGGTTCAGTGGGGGTTCAGTGTTGGGGTTCAGTGTGGGGGTTCAGTGTTGGGGGGTTCACTGTTGGGGTTTATGTGTTGGTGGTTCAGTGTTAGGATTCATTGTTCAGGGTTAGTGTTGGGGATCAGTGCTATGGTTCAATGTTGGGGTTCAGTGGCGGGGGGTTCAGTGTTGGGGGGTTCAGTGTTGGGAATCAATGTTGGGGTTCAGTGTTGAGTGTTTTGTGTTGGTGGTCCAGTGTTGGGGGTTCAGTGTTATGGTTCAGTGTTGGGGTCCAGTGTGGGGGTTCAGTGCTATGGTTCGGTGTTGGGGTTCAGTGTTGGGGTACAGTGTTGGGGTTCAGTGATGGGGGGTTCAGTGTTGGGAATCAGTGTTGGTGGTTCAGTGTTGGGGGTTTTGTGTTGGTGGTTCAGTGTTGGGGTTTCAATGCTGGTGTCCAGTGTGGGGGTTCAGTGTTGGGGTTCAGTGCGGGAGTTCAGTGCTGGGGTTCATTGTTGGGGTTCAGTGTTGGTGTTCAGCATTGGGAGTTCAGTGGCGGGGTTCAGTGTTGGGAGGTCAGTGCTGGGGTTCAGTGTTGGGTGTTCAGCGGTGGGGTTCAGTGTTGGGGTTCAGCAATGGGAGTTCAGTGTTGGGGTTCAGTGTTGTATGTTCAGTGTTGGGGTCCATTGGTGGGGGTTCGGTGTTGGGGGCCAGTGTTGGGGTTCACTGTTGGGGTTCAGTGCTAGGGGCTCGGTGTTGCGGGTTCAGTGTTGTGGTTCAGTGGCAGTGTTCAGTGTTGCGGGTTCAGTGTTGGGGTTCAGTGTCAGGGTTTTGTGATGGGGTCAGTATTGGGGGTTCAGCGTTAGGGTTCAGTGTTCAAGGTTTAGTGTTGGGGTTCAGTGCTATGACTCGGTGTTGGGGTTCAGTGGGGGTTCAGTGTTGGGGTTCAGTGTGGGGGTTCAGTGTTGGGGGGTTCACTGTTGGGGTTTATGTGTTGGTGGTTCAGTGTTAGGATTCATTGTTCAGGGTTAGTGTTGGGGATCAGTGCTATGGTTCAATGTTGGGGTTCAGTGGCGGGGGGTTCAGTGTTGGGGGGTTCAGTGTTGGGAATCAATGTTGGGGTTCAGTGTTGAGTGTTTTGTGTTGGTGGTCCAGTGTTGGGGGTTCAGTGTTATGGTTCAGTGTTGGGGTCCAGTGTGGGGGTTCAGTGTTGGGGTTCAGTGCTGGAGTTCATTGGTGGCGGTTCGGTGTTGTGGTTCAGTGTTGGGGTTCAGTATTGGGGATCAATTTTGGGGATTCAGTGTTGGTGGTTCAGTGTCGGGGATTCAGTGTTGGGGGGTCAGTGTTGGGGTTCAGTG
Organism: Pristiophorus japonicus; assembly: GCF_044704955.1. Classification (NCBI taxonomy): domain Eukaryota; kingdom Metazoa; phylum Chordata; class Chondrichthyes; family Pristiophoridae; genus Pristiophorus; species Pristiophorus japonicus. The sequence continues at coordinate 58,758,841 of NC_091993.1, forward strand.
TTGGGTGTTCAGTGTTGGGGTTCAGTGTTGGGCGTTTGTCAGCATTGGGGGGTCAGTGTTGATGTGTTCAGTGTTGGGGGTTCAGTGTCGGGGCTGGTCAGTGTTGGTGCTTCAGTGTTTGGGGGTTAAGTGTTGGGGTTCAGTGTTGTGGTTTCAGTGTTGGGGTTTAATGTTGGGGTTCAGTGTTGGGCTGGTCAGTTTTGGGGATCAGTGTTGGGTGTTCATTGTTGGGGGATTCAGTGTTGGGGCTCGGTGTTGGGGGTTCGGTGTTGTGGGTTCAACTTTGGGGTTCAGTGTTAGGGTTCAGTGGTGGGGTTCGGTGTTGGGGTTCAGTGGTGGGGTTCGGTGTTGGGGTTCAGTGTTGGGGTTCCGTTTTAGGGCTCGGTGTTGGGGTTCAGCGTTAGGGGCTCTGTGTTGGGGTTCCATGTTGGTGTTCTGTGTTGAGGGTCCAGTGTTGGGTTTCAGTATTAGGGGTCAATGCTGGGGTCCAGTGCTGGTGTTCAGTGCTATGGCATGGTGTTGGGGGTTCAGTGCGGGAGTTCAGTGCTGGGGTTCAGTGTTGGGGTTCAGTGTTGGTGTTCAGCATTGGGAGTTCAGTGGTGGGGTTCAGTGTTGGGAGGTCAGTGCTGGGGTTCAGTGTTGGGTGTTCAGCGGTGGGGTTCAATGTTGGGGTTCAGCAATGGGAGTTCAGTGTTGGGGTTCAGTGTTGTATGTTCAGTGTTGGGGTCCATTGGTGGGGGTTCGGTGTTGGGGGCCAGTGTTGGGGTTCACTGTTGGGGTTCAGTGCTAGGGGCTCGGTGTTGCAGGTTCAGAGTTGTGGTTCAGTGGCAGCGTTCAGTGTTGGGGGTCCAGTGTTGGGTTTCAGTATTAGGGTTCAGTGCTGGGGTCCAGTGCTGGTGTTCAGTGGTATGGCTCGGTGTTGGGGTTCACCGTTTGGGTTCAGCTTTAGGGGTTCAGTGATGGGGGTTCAGTGTTGGGAATCAGTGTTGGTGGTTCAGTGTTGGGGGTTTTGTGTTGGTGGTTCAGTGTCGGGGGTTCAGTGCTGGGGTTCAGTGTTGGGGTTCAGTGCTGGGGTTCAGTTTTGGGGGATTCAGTGTTGGGGTTCAGCTTTGGTGTTCAGCATTGGGAGTTCAGTGCTGGGGTTCAATGTTGTGTGTTCAGTGTTGTGGTTCAGTGCTGGGGTTCATTGGTGGGGGTTTCGGTGTTGGGGTTCAGTGTTGGGGTCTGTGTTGGTGTTCACTGTTGGGTTCAGTGTTCGGGGCTCGGTGTTGGGGGTTCAGTGTTGGGGTTCAGTAGCAGTGTTCAGTGTTGGGGTTCAGTGTCAGGGTTCAGTGCTGGGGTCAGTATTGGTAGTCCAGCGTTAGGTTGAGTGTTCAAGGTTTAGTGTTGGGGTTCAGTGCTATGACTCGGTGTTGGGGTTCAGTGTTAGGGTTCAGTGTTGGGGTTCAGCGTTAGGGGCTCAGTGTTGGTGTTCCATTTCGGGGTTCTGTGTTGGGGGTCCAGTGTTGGGTTTCAGTATTAGGGTTCAGTGCTGGTGTTCAGTGCTATGGCTCGGTGTTGGGGGTTCAGTGTTGGGGTTCAGTGATGGGGGTTCAGTGTTGGGAATCAGTGTTGGGGGTTCAGTGCTGGGTCCAGTGTGGGGGTTCAGTGTTGGGGTTCAGTGCGGGAGTTCAGTGCTGGGGTTCAGTGTTGGGGTTCAGTGTTGGTGTTCAGCATTGGGAGTTCAGTGGTGGGGTTCAGTGTTGGGAGGTCAGTGCTGGGGTTCAGTGTTGGGTGTTCAGCGATGGGGTTCAATGTTGGGGTTCAGCAATGGGAGTTCAGTGTTGGGGTTCAGTGTTGTATGTTCAGTGTTGGGGTCCATTGGTGGGGGTTCGGTGTTGGGGGCCAGTGTTGGGGTTCAATGTTGGGGTTCAGTGCTAGGGGCTCGGTGTTGCAGGTTCAGAGTTGTGGTTCAGTGGCAGCGTTCAGTGTTGGGGGTCCAGTGTTGGGTTTCAGTATTAGGGTTCAGTGCTGGGGTCCAGTGCTGGTGTTCAGTGCTATGGCTCGGTGTTGGGGGTTCAGTGTTGGGGTTCAGTGATGGGGGTTCAGTGTTGGGAATCAGTGTTGGTGGTTCAGTGTTGGGGGTTTTGTGTTGGTGGTTCAGTGTTGGGGGTTCAGTGCTGGGGTTCAGTGTTGGGGTCCAGTGTGGGGGTTCAGTGTTGGAGTTCAGTGCTGGGGTCCAGTGCTGGTGTTCAGTGCTGTGGTTCGGTGTTGGGTGTTCAGTGTTGGGGTTCAGTGTTGCGCGTTCAGTGTTGGGGTTCAGTGTTGGTGCTCAGCATTAGGAGTTCAGTGTTGGGTTTCAGTGTTGTGTGTCCAGTGTTGGGGTTCATTGGTGGGGTGCATTGGTGAGGGTTCGGTGTTGGGGTTCAGTGTTGGGGGCCAGTGTTGGGGTTCACTGTTGGGGGTCAGTGTTAGGGGCTCGGTGTTGGGGGTTCAGTGTTGGTGTTCAGTGTCAGGGTTCAGTGCTGGGGGTCAGTATTGGTTGTTCAGCGTTAGGTTCAGTGTTCAAGGTTTAGTGTTGGGGTTCAGTGCTATGACTCGGTGTTGGGGTTCAGTGGGGGTTCAGTGTTGGTGATCCAGCGTTGGTGGGTTCACTGTCGGGGTTCAGTGTTGGGGTCCAGTGTGGGGGTTCAATGTTGGGTTCAGTGCTGGGGTTCACTCTTGCGGGTTCAGTGTTGGGGTTCAGTGCTGGGAGGACAGTGATGGGGTTCAGTGTTGGGGTCCAGTGTGGGGGTCCAGTGTTGGGGTTCAGTGCGGGAGTTCAGTGCTGGGGTTCAGTGTTGGGGTTCAGTGATGGGAGGTCAGTGATTGGGTTCAGTGTTGGGGTCCAGTGTGGTGGTCCAGTTTTGGGGTTCAGTGCGGGAGTTCAGTGCTGGGGTTCAGTGTTGGTGTTCAGTGTTGGTGTTCAGCATTGGGAGTTCAGTGTTGGGGTTCAGTGGCAGTGTTCAGTGTTGTGGGGTTCAGTGTTGAGAATATGTGTTGTGGTTTCAGTGTTGGGGTTTAATGTTGGGGTTCAGTGTTGGGCTGGTCAGTTTTGGGGGGGTCAGTGTTGGGTGTTCATTGTTGGGCGTTCAGTGTTTGGGGATTCAGTGTTGGGGTTCAATGTTGGGTTTAGTGTTGGGGTTAGTGTTGGGGTGTTCAGTGTTGGGGGTTCGGTGTTGTGGGTTCAACTTTGGGGTTCAGTTTTAGGGTTCAGTGCTGGGGTTCGGTGTTGGGGTTCAGTGGTGGGATTTCGGTGTTGGGGTTCAGTGTTGGGGTTCAGTGTTAGGGTTCAGTGTTGGGGTTCAGCGTTAGGGGCTCAGTTTTGGGGTTCCATTTCGGGGTTCTGTGTTGGGGGTCCAGTGTTGGGTTTCAGTATTAGGGTTCAGTGCTGGTGTCCAGTGCTGGTGTTCAGTGCTATGGTTCGGTGTTGGGGGTTCAGTGTTGGGGTACAGTGTTGGGGTTCAGTGATGGGGGGTTCAGTGTTGGGAATCGGTGTTGGTGGTTCAGTGTTGGGGGTTTTGTGTTGGTGGTTCAGTGTTGGGGTTTCAGTGCTGGTGTCCAGTGTGGGGGTTCAGTGTTGGGGTTCAGTGCGGGTGTTCAGTGCTGGGGTTCATTGTTGGGGTTCAGTCTTGGTGTTCAGCATTGGGAGTTCAGTGGTGGGGTTCAGTGTTGGGAGGTCAGTGCTGGGGTTCAGTGTTGGGTGTTCAGCGGTTGGGTTCAGTGTTGGGGTTCAGCAATGGGAGTTCAGTGTTGGGGTTCAGTGTTGTATGTTCAGTGTTGGGGTCCATTGGTGGGGGTTCGGTGTTGGGGGCCAGTGTTGGGGTTCACTGTTGGGGTTCAGTGCTAGGGGCTCGGTGTTGCGGGTTCAGTGTTGTGGTTCAGTGGCAGTGTTCAGTGTTGCGGGTTCAGTGTTGGGGTTCAGTGTCAGGGTTTTGTGATGGGGTCAGTATTGGGGGTTCAGCGTTAGGGTTCAGTGTTCAAGGTTTAGTGTTGGGGTTCAGTGCTATGACTCGGTGTTGGGGTTCAGTGGGGGTTCAGTGTTGGGGTTCAGTGTGGGGGTTCAGTGTTGGGGGGTTCACTGTTGGGGTTTATGTGTTGGTGGTTCAGTGTTGGGGTCCAGTGTGTGGTTCAGTGTTGGGGGTTCATTTTTGAGACCGGTCAGTGTTGGGGTTCAGTTTTGGGGTTCAGTGTTGGGGTTCAGTATTGGGGTTCAATTTTGGGGATTCAGTGTTGGGGGGTCAGTTTTGGGGTTCAGTGTTGCGGTTCAGTGTTGGGCGTTTGTCAGCGTTGGGAGGTCAGTGTTGATGTGTTCAGTGTTGGGGGTTCAGTGTCGGGGCTGGTCAGTGTTGGGGGTTCATTGTTTGGGGGTTCAGTGTTGGGGTTCAGTGTTGTGGTTTCAGTGTTGGGGTTTAATGTTGGGGTTTAGTGTTGGGCTGGTCAGTTTTGGGGGTGTCAGTGTTGGGTGTTCATTGTTGGGCGTTCAGTGTTGGGGGATTCAGTGTTGGGATTCAATGTTGGGTTTAGTGTTGGGGGTTAGTGTTGGGGTGTTCAGTTTTGGGGGTTCGGTGTTGTGGGTTCAACTTTGGGGTTCAGTTTTAGGGTTCAGTGATGGGGTTCGGTGTTGGGGTTCAGTGGTGGGATTTCGGTGTTGGGGTTCAGTGTTAGGGTTCAGTGTTGGGGTTCAGCGTTAGGGGCTCAGTGTTGGGGTTCAATTTCGGGGTTCTGTGTTGGGGGTCCAGTGTTGGGTTTCAGTATTAGGGTTCAGTGCTGGGGTCCAGTGCTGGTGTTCAGTGCTATGGCTCGGTGTTGGGGGTTCAGTGTTGGGGTTCAGTGATGGGGGTTCAGTGTTGGGAATCAGTGTTGGTGGTTCAGTGTTGGGGGTTTTGTGTTGGTGGTTCAGTGTTGGGGGTTCTGTGCTGGGGTCCAGTGTGGGGGTTCAGTGTTGGGGTTCAGCACGGGAGTTCAGTGCTGGGGTTCAGTGTTGGGGTCAGTGTTGGTGTTCAGCATTGGGAGTTCAGTGGTGGGGTTCAGTGTTGGGAGGTCAGTGCTGGGGTTCAGTGTTGGGTGTTCAGCGGTGGGGTTCAGTGTTGGGGTTCAGCAATGGGAGTTCAGTGTTGGGGTTCAGTGTTGTATGTTCAGTGTTGGGGTTCAGTGTTGGGTCCATTGGTGGGGGTTCGGTGTTGGGGGCCAGTGTTGGGATTCGCTGTTGGGGTTCAGTGCTAGGGGCTCGGTGTTGCAGGTTCAGTGTTGTGGTTCAGTGGCAGTGTTCAGTGTTGGGGGTTCAGTGTTGGGGTTCAGTGTCAGGGTTTTGTGCTGGGGTAAGTATTGGGGGTTCAGCGTTAGGGTTCAGTGTTCAAGGTTTAGCGTTGGGGTTGAGTGCTATGACTCGGTGTTGGGGTTCAGTGGGGGGTTCAGTGTGGGGGTTCAGTGTTGGGGGGTTCACTGTTGGGGTTTATGTGTTGGTGGTTCAGTGTTGGGGTCCAGTGTGTGGTTCAGTGTTGGGGGTTCATTTTTGAGACCGGTCAGTGTTGGGGTTCAGTTTTGGGGTTCAGTGTTGGGGTTCAGTATTGGGGTTCAATTTTGGGGATTCAGTGTTGGGGGGTCAGTTTTGGGGTTCAGTGTTGCGGTTCAGTGTTGGGCGTTTGTCAGCGTTGGGAGGTCAGTGTTGATGTGTTCAGTGTTGGGGGTTCAGTGTCGGGGCTGGTCAGTGTTGGGGGTTCATTGTTTGGGGGTTCAGTGTTGGGGTTCAGTGTTGTGGTTTCAGTGTTGGGGTTTAATGTTGGGGTTTAGTGTTGGGCTGGTCAGTTTTGGGGGTGTCAGTGTTGGGTGTTCATTGTTGGGCGTTCAGTGTTGGGGGATTCAGTGTTGGGATTCAATGTTGGGTTTAGTGTTGGGGGTTAGTGTTGGGGTGTTCAGTTTTGGGGGTTCGGTGTTGTGGGTTCAACTTTGGGGTTCAGTTTTAGGGTTCAGTGATGGGGTTCGGTGTTGGGGTTCAGTGGTGGGATTTCGGTGTTGGGGTTCAGTGTTAGGGTTCAGTGTTGGGGTTCAGCGTTAGGGGCTCAGTGTTGGGGTTCAATTTCGGGGTTCTGTGTTGGGGGTCCAGTGTTGGGTTTCAGTATTAGGGTTCAGTGCTGGGGTCCAGTGCTGGTGTTCAGTGCTATGGCTCGGTGTTGGGGGTTCAGTGTTGGGGTTCAGTGATGGGGGTTCAGTGTTGGGAATCAGTGTTGGTGGTTCAGTGTTGGGGGTTTTGTGTTGGTGGTTCAGTGTTGGGGGTTCTGTGCTGGGGTCCAGTGTGGGGGTTCAGTGTTGGGGTTCAGCACGGGAGTTCAGTGCTGGGGTTCAGTGTTGGGGTCAGTGTTGGTGTTCAGCATTGGGAGTTCAGTGGTGGGGTTCAGTGTTGGGAGGTCAGTGCTGGGGTTCAGTGTTGGGTGTTCAGCGGTGGGGTTCAGTGTTGGGGTTCAGCAATGGGAGTTCAGTGTTGGGGTTCAGTGTTGTATGTTCAGTGTTGGGGTTCAGTGGCAGTGTTCAGTGTTGGGGGTTCAGTGTTGGGGTTCAGTGTCAGGGTTTTGTGCTGGGGTAAGTATTGGGGGTTCAGCGTTAGGGTTCAGTGTTCAAGGTTTAGCGTTGGGGTTGAGTGCTATGACTCGGTGTTGGGGTTCAGTGGGGAGTTCAGTGTTGGGGTTCAGTGTTGTGTGTTCAGTGCTGGGGTTCATTGGTGGGGGTTCGGTGTTGAGATTCAGTGTTGGGGGTCAGTGTTGGGGTTCACCGTTTGGGTTCAGCTTTAGGGGTTCAGTGATGGGGGTTCAGTGTTGGGAATCAGTGTTGGTGGTTCAGTGTTGGGGGTTTTGTGTTGGTGGTTCAGTGTTGGGGGTTCAGTGCTGGGGTTCAGTGTTGGGGTCCAGTGTGGGGGTTCAGTGTTGGGGTTCAGTGCTGGGGTCCAGTGCTGATGTTCAGTGCTGTGGCTCGGTGTTGGGTGTTCAGTGTTGGGGTTCAGTGTTGGGCGTTCAGTGTTGGGGTTCAGTGTTGGGTGTTCAGTGTTGGGGTTCAGTGTTGGGCGTTTGTCAGCATTGGGGGGTCAGTGTTGATGTGTTCAGTGTTGGGGGTTCAGTGTCGGGGCTGGTCAGTGTTGGTGCTTCAGTGTTTGGGGGTTAAGTGTTGGGGTTCAGTGTTGTGGTTTCAGTGTTGGGGTTTAATGTTGGGGTTCAGTGTTGGGCTGGTCAGTTTTGGGGATCAGTGTTGGGTGTTCATTGTTGGGGGATTCAGTGTTGGGGCTCGGTGTTGGGGGTTCGGTGTTGTGGGTTCAACTTTGGGGTTCAGTGTTAGGGTTCAGTGGTGGGGTTCGGTGTTGGGGTTCAGTGGTGGGGTTCGGTGTTGGGGTTCAGTGTTGGGGTTCCGTTTTAGGGCTCGGTGTTGGGGTTCAGCGTTAGGGGCACTGTGTTGGGGTTCCATGTTGGTGTTCTGTGTTGGGGGTCCAGTGTTGGGTTTCAGTATTAGGGGTCAATGCTGGGGTCCAGTGCTGGTGTTCAGTGCTATGGCATGGTGTTGGGGGTTCAGTGCGGGAGTTCAGTGCTGGGGTTCAGTGTTGGGGTTCAGTGTTGGTGTTCAGCATTGGGAGTTCAGTGGTGGGGTTCAGTGTTGGGAGGTCAGTGCTGGGGTTCAGTGTTGGGTGTTCAGCGGTGGGGTTCAATGTTGGGGTTCAGCAATGGGAGTTCAGTGTTGGGGTTCAGTGTTGTATGTTCAGTGTTGGGGTCCATTGGTGGGGGTTCGGTGTTGGGGGCCAGTGTTGGGGTTCACTGTTGGGGTTCAGTGCTAGGGGCTCGGTGTTGCAGGTTCAGAGTTGTGGTTCAGTGGCAGCGTTCAGTGTTGGGGGTCCAGTGTTGGGTTTCAGTATTAGGGTTCAGTGCTGGGGTCCAGTGCTGGTGTTCAGTGCTATGGCTCGGTGTTGGGATTCACCGTTTGGGTTCAGCTTTAGGGGTTCAGTGATGGGGGTTCAGTGTTGGGAATCAGTGTTGGTGGTTCAGTGTTGGGGGTTTTGTGTTGGTGGTTCAGTGTCGGGGGTTCAGTGCTGGGGTTCGGTGTTGGGGTTCAGTGGTGGGATTTCGGTGTTGGGGTTCAGTGTTGGGGTTCAGTGTTAGGGTTCAGTGTTGGGGTTCAGCGTTAGGGGCTCAGTTTTGGGGTTCCATTTCGGGGTTCTGTGTTAGGGGTCCAGTGTTGGGTTTCAGTATTAGGGTTCAGTGCTGGTGTCCAGTGCTGGTGTTCAGTGCTATGGTTCGGTGTTGGGGGTTCAGTGTTGGGGTACAGTGTTGGGGTTCAGTTTTGGGGTTCAGTGCGGGAGTTCAGTGCTGGGGTTCAGTGTTGGTGTTCAGTGTTGGTGTTCAGCATTGGGAGTTCAGTGTTGGGGTTCAGTGGCAGTGTTCAGTGTTGTGGGGTTCAGTGTTGAGAATATGTGTTGTGGTTTCAGTGTTGGGGTTTAATGTTGGGGTTCAGTGTTGGGCTGGTCAGTTTTGGGGGGGTCAGTGTTGGGTGTTCATTGTTGGGCGTTCAGTGTTTGGGGATTCAGTGTTGGGGTTCAATGTTGGGTTTAGTGTTGGGGTTAGTGTTGGGGTGTTCAGTGTTGGGGGTTCGGTGTTGTGGGTTCAACTTTGGGGTTCAGTTTTAGGGTTCAGTGCTGGGGTTCGGTGTTGGGGTTCAGTGGTGGGATTTCGGTGTTGGGGTTCAGTGTTGGGGTTCAGTGTTAGGGTTCAGTGTTGGGGTTCAGCGTTAGGGGCTCAGTTTTGGGGTTCCATTTCGGGGTTCTGTGTTGGGGGTCCAGTGTTGGGTTTCAGTATTAGGGTTCAGTGCTGGTGTCCAGTGCTGGTGTTCAGTGCTATGGTTCGGTGTTGGGGGTTCAGTGTTGGGGTACAGTGTTGGGGTTCAGTGATGGGGGGTTCAGTGTTGGGAATCGGTGTTGGTGGTTCAGTGTTGGGGGTTTTGTGTTGGTGGTTCAGTGTTGGGGTTTCAGTGCTGGTGTCCAGTGTGGGGGTTCAGTGTTGGGGTTCAGTGCGGGTGTTCAGTGCTGGGGTTCATTGTTGGGGTTCAGTGTCAGGGTTCAGTGCTGGGGGTCAGTATTGGTTGTTCAGCGTTAGGTTCAGTGTTCAAGGTTTAGTGTTGGGGTTCAGTGCTATGACTCGGTGTTGGGGTTCAGTGGGGGTTCAGTGTTGGTGATCCAGCGTTGGTGGGTTCACTGTCGGGGTTCAGTGTTGGGGTCCAGTGTGGGGGTTCAATGTTGGGTTCAGTGCTGGGGTTCACTCTTGCGGGTTCAGTGTTGGGGTTCAGTGCTGGGAGGACAGTGATGGGGTTCAGTGTTGGGGTCCAGTGTGGGGGTCCAGTGTTGGGGTTCAGTGCGGGAGTTCAGTGCTGGGGTTCAGTGTTGGGGTTCAGTGATGGGAGGTCAGTGATTGGGTTCAGTGTTGGGGTCCAGTGTGGTGGTCCAGTTTTGGGGTTCAGTGCGGGAGTTCAGTGCTGGGGTTCAGTGTTGGTGTTCAGTGTTGGTGTTCAGCATTGGGAGTTCAGTGTTGGGGTTCAGTGGCAGTGTTCAGTGTTGTGGGGTTCAGTGTTGAGAATATGTGTTGTGGTTTCAGTGTTGGGGTTTAATGTTGGGGTTCAGTGTTGGGCTGGTCAGTTTTGGGGGGGTCAGTGTTGGGTGTTCATTGTTGGGCGTTCAGTGTTTGGGGATTCAGTGTTGGGGTTCAATGTTGGGTTTAGTGTTGGGGTTAGTGTTGGGGTGTTCAGTGTTGGGGGTTCGGTGTTGTGGGTTCAACTTTGGGGTTCAGTTTTAGGGTTCAGTGCTGGGGTTCGGTGTTGGGGTTCAGTGGTGGGATTTCGGTGTTGGGGTTCAGTGTTGGGGTTCAGTGTTAGGGTTCAGTGTTGGGGTTCAGCGTTAGGGGCTCAGTTTTGGGGTTCCATTTCGGGGTTCTGTGTTGGGGGTCCAGTGTTGGGTTTCAGTATTAGGGTTCAGTGCTGGTGTCCAGTGCTGGTGTTCAGTGCTATGGTTCGGTGTTGGGGGTTCAGTGTTGGGGTACAGTGTTGGGGTTCAGTGATGGGGGGTTCAGTGTTGGGAATCGGTGTTGGTGGTTCAGTGTTGGGGGTTTTGTGTTGGTGGTTCAGTGTTGGGGTTTCAGTGCTGGTGTCCAGTGTGGGGGTTCAGTGTTGGGGTTCAGTGCGGGTGTTCAGTGCTGGGGTTCATTGTTGGGGTTCAGTCTTGGTGTTCAGCATTGGGAGTTCAGTGGTGGGGTTCAGTGTTGGGAGGTCAGTGCTGGGGTTCAGTGTTGGGTGTTCAGCGGTTGGGTTCAGTGTTGGGGTTCAGCAATGGGAGTTCAGTGTTGGGGTTCAGTGTTGTATGTTCAGTGTTGGGGTCCATTGGTGGGGGTTCGGTGTTGGGGGCCAGTGTTGGGGTTCACTGTTGGGGTTCAGTGCTAGGGGCTCGGTGTTGCGTGTTCAGTGTTGTGGTTCAGTGGCAGTGTTCAGTGTTGCGGGTTCAGTGTTGGGGTTCAGTGGCAGGGTTTTGTGATGGGGTCAGTATTGGGGGTTCAGCGTTAGGGTTCAGTGTTCAAGGTTTAGTGTTGGGGTTCAGTGCTATGACTCGGTGTTGGGGTTCAGTGGGGGTTCAGTGTTGGGGTTCAGTGTGGGGGTTCAGTGTTGGGGGGTTCACTGTTGGGGTTTATGTGTTGGTGGTTCAGTGTTGGGGTCCAGTGTGTGGTTCAGTGTTGGGGGTTCATTTTTGAGACCGGTCAGTGTTGGGGTTCAGTTTTGGGGTTCAGTGTTGGGGTTCAGTATTGGGGTTCAATTTTGGGGATTCAGTGTTGGGGGGTCAGTGTTGGGGTTCAGTGTTGCGGTTCAGTGTTGGGCGTTTGTCAGCGTTGGGAGGTCAGTGTTGATGTGTTCAGTGTTGGGGGTTCAGTGTCGGGGCTGGTCAGTGTTGGGGGTTCATTGTTTGGGGGGTTCAGTATTGGGGTTCAGTGTTGTGGTTTCAGTGTTGGGGTTTAATGTTGGGGTTTAGTGTTGGGCTGGTCAGTTTTGGGGGTGTCAGTGTTGGGTGTTCATTGTTGGGCGTTCAGTGTTGGGGGATTCACTGTTGGGATTCAATGTTGGGTTTAGTGTTGGGGGTTAGTGTTGGGGTGTTCAGTTTTGGGGGTTCGGTGTTGTGGGTTCAACTTTGGGGTTCAGTTTTAGGGTTCAGTGCTGGGGTTCGGTGTTGGGGTTCAGTGGTGGGATTTCGGTGTTGGGGTTCAGTGTTAGGGTTCAGTGTTGGGGTTCAGCGTTAGGGGCTCAGTGTTGGGGTTCAATTTCGGGGTTCTGTGTTGGGGGTCCAGTGTTGGGTTTCAGTATTAGGGTTCAGTGCTGGGGTCCAGTGCTGGTGTTCAGTGCTATGGCTCGGTGTTGGGGGTTCAGTGTTGGGGTTCAGTGATGGGGGTTCAGTGTTGGGAATCAGTGTTGGTGGTTCAGTGTTGGGGGTTTTGTGTTGGTGGTTCAGTGTTGGGGGTTCTGTGCTGGGGTCCAGTGTGGGGGTTCAGTGTTGGGGTTCAGCACGGGAGTTCAGTGCTGGGGTTCAGTGTTGGGGTTCAGTGTTGGTGTTCAGCATTGGGAGTTCAGTGGTGGGGTTCAGTGTTGGGAGGTCAGTGCTGGGGTTCAGTGTTGGGTGTTCAGCGGTGGGGTTCAGTGTTGGGGTTCAGCAATGGGAGTTCAGTGTTGGGGTTCAGTGTTGTATGTTCAGTGTTGGGGTTCAGTGTTGGGTCCATTGGTGGGGGTTCGGTGTTGGGGGCCAGTGTTGGGATTCGCTGTTGGGGTTCAGTGCTAGGGGCTCGGTGTTGCAGGTTCAGTGTTGTGGTTCAGTGGCAGTGTTCAGTGTTGGGGGTTCAGTGTTGGGGTTCAGTGTCAGGGTTTTGTGCTGGGGTAAGTATTGGGGGTTCAGCGTTAGGGTTCAGTGTTCAAGGTTTAGCGTTGGGGTTGAGTGCTATGACTCGGTGTTGGGGTTCAGTGGGGGTTCAGTGTTGGGGTTCAGTGTTGTGTGTTCAGTGCTGGAGTTCATTGGTGGGGGTTCGGTGTTGAGATTCAGTGTTGGGGGTCAGTGTTGGGGTTCACCGTTTGGGTTCAGCTTTAGGGGTTCAGTGATGGGGGTTCAGTGTTGGGAATCAGTGTTGGTGGTTCAGTGTTGGGGGTTTTGTGTTGGTGGTTCAGTGTTGGGGGTTCAGTGCTGGGGTTCAGTGTTGGGGTCCAGTGTGGGGGTTCAGTGTTGGGGTTCAGTGCTGGGGTCCAGTGCTGATGTTCAGTGCTGTGGCTCGGTGTTGGGTGTTCAGTGTTGGGGTTCAGTGTTGGGCGTTCAGTGTTGGGGTTCAGTGTTGGTGCTCAGCATTGGGAGTTCAGTGTTGGGGTTCAGTGTTGTGTGTCCAGTGTTGGGGTTCATTGGTGGGGTTCATTGGTGGGGGTTCGGTGTTGGGGGTTCAGTGTTGGGCGCCAGTGTTGGGGTTCACTGTTGGGGGTCAGTGTTAGGGGCTCGGTGTTGGGGGTTCAGTGTTGGTGTTCAGTGTCAGGGTTCAGTGCTGGGGGTCAGTATTGGTGGTTCAGCGTTAGGTTCAGTGTTCAAGGTTTAGTGTTGGGGTTCAGTGCTATGACTCGGTGTTGGGGTTCAGTGGGGGTTCAGTGTCGGTGATCCAGCGTTGGTGGGTTCACTGTCGGGGTTCAGTGTTGGGGTCCAGTGTGGGGGTTCAATGTTGGGTTCAGTGCTGGGTTTCACTCTTGCGGGTTCAGTGTTGGGGTTCAGTGCTGGGAGGTCAGTGATGGGGTTCAGTGTTGGGGTCCAGTGTGGGGGTCCAGTGTTGGGGTTCAGTGCGGGAGTTGAGTGCTGGGGTTCAGTGTTGGGGTTCAGTGATGGGAGGTCAGTGATTGGGTTCAGTGTTGGGGTCCAGTGTGGTGGTCCAGTTTTGGGGTTCAGTGCGGGAGTTCAGTGCTGGGGTTCAGTGTTGGTGTTCAGTGTTGGTGTTCAGCATTGGGAGTTCAGTGTTGGGGTTCAGTGGCAGTGTTCAGTGTTGTGGGGTTTAGTGTTGAGAATATGTGTTGTGGTTTCAGTGTTGGGGTTTAATGTTGGGGTTCAGTGTTGGGCTGGTCAGTTTTGGGGGGGTCAGTGTTGGGTGTTCATTGTTGGGCGTTCAGTGTTTGGGGATTCAGTGTTGGGGTTCAATGTTGGGTTTAGTGTTGGGGTTAGTGTTGGGGTGTTCAGTGTTGTGGGTTCAACTTTGGGGTTCAGTTTTAGGGTTCAGTGCTGAGGTTCGGTGTTGGGGTTCAGTGGTGGGATTTCGGTGGTGGGGTTAAGTGTTGGGGTTCAGTGTTAGGGTTCAGTGTTGGGGTTCAGCGTTAGGGGCTCAGTGTTGGGGTTCCATTTCGGGGTTCTGTGTTGGGGGTCCACTGTTGGGTTTCAGTATTAGGGTTCAGTGCTGGTGTCCAGTGCTGGTGTTCAGTGCTATGGTTCGGTGTTGGGGGTTCAGTGTTGGGGTACAGTGTTGGGGTTCAGTGATGGGGGGTTCAGTGTTGGGAATCAGTGTTGGTGGTTCAGTGTTGGGGGGGGTTTGTGTTGGTGGTTCAGTGTTGGGGTTTCAGTGCTGGTGTCCAGTGTGGGGGTTCAGTGTTGGGGTTCAGTGCGGGAGTTCAGTGCTGGGGTTCATTGTTCGGGTTCAGTGTTGGTGTTCAGCATTGGGAGTTCAGTGGTGGGGTTCAGTGTTGGGAGGTCAGTGCTGGGGTTCAGTGTTGGGTGTTCAGCGGTGGGGTTCAGTGTTGGGGTTCAGCAATGGGAGTTCAGTGTTGGGGTTCAGTGTTGTATGTTCAGTGTTGGGGTCCATTGGTGGGGGTTCGGTGTTGGGGGCCAGTGTTGGGGTTCACTGTTGGGGTTCAGCGCTAGGGGCTCGGTGTTGCGGGTTCAGTGTTGTGGTTCAGTGGCAGTGTTCAGTGTTGCGGGTTCAGTGTTGGGGTTCAGTGTCAGGGTTTTGTGATGGGGTCAGTATTGGGGGTTCAGCGTTAGGGTTCAGTGTTCAAGGTTTAGTGTTGGGGTTGAGTGCTATGACTCGGTGTTGGGGTTCAGTGGGGGTTCAGTGTTGGGGTTCAGTGTGGGGGTTCAGTGTTGGGGGGTTCACTGTTGGGGTTTATGTGTTGGTGGTTCAGTGTTGGGGTCCAGTGTGGGGTTCAGTGTTGGGGGTTCATTTTTGAGACTGGTCAGTGTTGGGGTTCAGTTTTGGGGTTCAGTGGTGGGGTTCAGTATTGGGGTTCAATTTTGGGGATTCAGTGTTGGGGGGTCAGTGTTGGGGTTCAGTGTTGGGTGTTCAGTGTTGGGGTTCAGTGTTGGGCGTTTGTCAGCGTTGGGGGGTCAGTGTTGATGTGTTCAGTGTTGGGGGTTCAGTGTCGGGGCTGGTCAGTGTTGGGGGTTCATTGTTTGGGGGTTCAGTGTTGGGGTTCAGTGTTGTGGTTTCAGTGTTGGGGTTTAATGTTGGGGTTTAGTGTTGGGCTGGTCAGTTTTGGGGGTGTCAGTGTTGGGTGTTCATTGTTGGGCGTTCAGTGTTGGGGGATTCAGTGTTGGGATTCAATGTTGGGTTTAGTGTTGGGGGTTAGTGTTGGGGTGTTCAGTGTTGGGGATTCGGTGTTGTGGGCTCAACTTTGGGGTTCAGTTTTAGGGTTCAGTGCTGGGGTTCGGTGTTGGGGTACAGTGGTGGGATTTCGGTGTTGGGGTTCAGTGTTAGGGTTCAGTGTTGGGGTTCAGCGTTAGGGGCTCAGTGTTGGGGTTCAATTTCGGGGTTCTGTGTTGGGGGTCCAGTGTTGGGTTCCAGTATTAGGGTTCAGTGCTGGGGTCCAGTGCTGGTGTTCAGTGCTATGGCTCGGTGTTGGGGGTTCAGTGTTGGGGTTCAGTGATGGGGGTTCAGTGTTGGGAATCAGTGTTGGTGGTTCAGTGTTGGGGGTTTTGTGTTGGTGGTTCAGTGTTGGGGGTTCTGTGCTGGGGTCCAGTGTGGGGGTTCAGTGTTGGGGTTCAGCACGGGAGTTCAGTGCTGGGGTTCAGTGCTGGGGTTCAGTGTTGGGTGTTCAGCGGTGGGGTTCAGTGTTGGGGTTCAGCAATGGGAGTTCAGTGTTGGGGTTCAGTGTTGTATGTTCAGTGTTGGGGTTCAGTGTTGGGTCCATTGGTGGGGGTTCGGTGTTGGGGGCCAGTGTTGGGGTTCGCTGTTGGGGTTCAGTGCTAGGGGCTCGGTGTTGCAGGTTCAGTGTTGTGGTTCAGTGGCAGTGTTCAGTGTTGGGGGTTCAGTGTTGGGGTTCAGTGTCAGGGTTTTGTGCTGGGGTAAGTATTGGGGTTTCAGCGTTCGGGTTCAGTGTTCAAGGTTTGGCGTTGGGGTTGAGTGCTATGACTCGGTGTTGGGGTTCAGTGGGGGGTTCAGTGTTGGGGTTCAGTGTTGTGTGTTCAGTGCTGGAGTTCAGTGCTGGGGTTCAGTGTTGGTGTTCAGTGTTGGTGTTCAGCATTGGGAGTTCAGTGTTGGGGTTCAGTGGCAGTGTTCAGTGTTGTGGGGTTCAGTGTTGAGAATATGTGTTGTGGTTTCAGTGTTGGGGTTTAATGTTGGGGTTCAGTGTTGGGCTGGTCAGTTTTGGGGGGGTCAGTGTTGGGTGTTCATTGTTGGGCGTTCAGTGTTTGGGGATTCAGTGTTGGGGTTCAATGTTGGGTTTAGTGTTGGGGTTAGTTTTGGGGTGTTCAGTGTTGGGGGTTCAGTGTTGTGGGTTCAACTTTGGGGTTCAGTTTTAGGGTTCGGTGCTGGGGTTCGGTGTTGGGGTTCAGTGGTGGGATTTCGGTGTTGGGGTTCAGTGTTGGAGTTCAGTGTTAGGGTTCAGTGTTGGGGTTCAGCGTTAGGGGCTCAGTGTTGGGGTTCCATTTCGGGGTTCTGTGTTGGGGGTCCAGTGTTGGGTTTCAGTATTAGGGTTCAGTGCTGGGGTCCAGTGCTGGTGTTCAGTGCTATGGTTCGGTGTTGGGGGTTCAGTGTTGGGGTACAGTGTTGGGGTTCAGTGATGGGGGGTTCAGTGTTGGGAATCAGTGTTGGTGGTTCAGTGTTGGGGGTTTTGTGTTGGTGGTTCAGTGTTGGGGTTTCAGTGCTGGTGTCCAGTGTGGGGGTTCAGTGTTGGGGTTCAGTGCGGGAGTTCAGTGCTGGGGTTCATTGTTGGGGTTCAGTGTTGGTGTTCATCATTGGGAGTTCAGTGGTGGGGTTCAGTGTTGGGAGGTCAGTGCTGGGGTTCAGTGTTGGGTGTTCAGCGGTGGGGTTCAGTGTTGGGGTTCAGCAATGGGAGTTCAGTGTTGGGGTTCAGTGTTGTATGTTCAGTGTTGGGGTCCATTGGTGGGGGTTCGGTGTTGCGGGTCAGTGTTGGGGTTCACTGTTGGGGTTCAGTGCTAGGGGCTCGGTGTTGCGGGTTCAGTGTTGTGGTTCAGTGGCAGTGTTCAGTGTTGCGGGTTCAGTGTTGGGGTTCAGTGTCAGGGTTTTGTGATGGGGTCAGTATTGGGGGTTCAGCGTTAGGGTTCAATGTTCAAGGTTTAGTGTTGGGGTTCAGTGCTATGACTCGGTGTTGGGGTTCAGTGGGGGTTCAGTGTTGGGGTTCAGTGTGCGGGTTCAGTGTTGGGGGGTTCACTGTTGGGGTTTATGTGTTGGTGGTTCAGTGTTGGGGTCCAGTGTGGGGTTCAGTGTTGGGGGTTCATTTCTGAGACTGGTCAGTTTTGGGGTTCAGTTTTGGGGTTCAGTGTTGGGGTTCAGTATTGGGGTTCAATTTTGGGGATTCAGTGTTGGGGGGTCAGTGTTGGGGTTCAGTGTTGGGTGTTCAGTGTTGGGGTTCAGTGTTGGGCGTTTGTCAGCGTTGGGGGGTCAGTGTTGATGTGTTCAGTGTTGGGGGTTCAGTGTCGGGGCTGGTCAGTGTTGGGGGTTCATTGTTTGGGGGTTCAGTGTTGGGGTCCAATGTTGGGTTTAGTGTTGGGGTTAGTGTTGGGGTGTTCAGTGTTGGGGTTCAGTGTTGGGGGTCAGTGTTGGGGTTCACTGTTTGGGTTCAGCTTTAGGGTTTCAGTGTTGGGGGTTCAGTGTTGGGGTTCAGTGGCAGTGTTCAGTGTTGTGGGGTTCAGTGTTGGGAATCAGTGTTGGTGGTTCTGTGTTGGGTGTTTTGTGTTGGTGGTTCAGTGCTGGGGTTCAGTGTTGCGGTCCAGTGTGGGGGTTCAGTGCGGGAGTTCAGTGCTGGGGGTTCAGTGGCAGTGTTCAGTATTGGGGGTTCAGTGTTAGGATTCATTGTTCAGGGTTAGTGTTGGGGATCAGTGCTATGGTTCAATGTTGGGGTTCAGTGGCGGGGAGTTCAGTGTTGGGGGTTCAGTGTTGGGAATCAATGTTGGGGTTCAGTGTTGAGTGTTTTGTGTTGGTGGTCCAGTGTTGGGGGTTCAGTGCTGGGGTTCAGTGTTGGGGTCCAGTGTGGGGGTTCAGTGTTGGGGTTCAGTGCTGGGGTCCAGTGCTGGTGTTCAGTGCTGTGGCTCGGTGTTGGGTGTTCAGTGTTGGGGTTCAGTGTTGGGCGTTCAGTGTTGGGGTTCAGTGTTGGTGCTCAGCATTGGGAGTTCAGTGTTGGGGTTCAGTGTTGTGTGTCCAGTGTTGGGGTTCATTGGTGGGGTTCATTGGTGGGGGTTCGGTGTTGGGGTTCAGTGTTGGGGGCCAGTGTTGGGGTTCACTGTTGGGGGTCAGTGTTCGGGGCTCGGTGTTGGGGGTTCTGTGTTGGTGTTCAGTGTCAGGGTTCAGTGCTGGGGGTCAGTATTGGTGGTTCAGCGTTAGGTTCAGTGTTCAAGGTTTAGTGTTGGGGTTCAGTGCTATGACTCGGTGTTGGGGTTCAGTGGGGGTTCAGTGTTGGTGATCCAGCGTTGGTGGGTTCACTGTCGGGGTTCAGTGTTGGGGTCCAGTGTGGAGGTTCAATGTTGGGTTCAGTGCTGGGGTTCACTCTTGCGGGTTCAGTGTTGGGGTTCAGTGCTGGGAGGACAGTGATGGGGTTCAGTGTTGGGGTCCAGTGTGGGGGTCCAGTGTTGGGGTTCAGTGCGGGAGTTCAGTGATGGGGTTCAGTGTTGGGGTTCAGTGATGCGAGGTCAGTGATTGGGTTCAGTGTTGGGGTCCAGTGTGATGGTCCAGTTTTGGGGTTCAGTGCGGGAGTTCAGTGCTGGGGTTCAGTGTTGGTGTTCAGTGTTGGTGTTCAGCATTGGGAGTTCAGTGTTGGGGTTCAGTGGCAGTGTTCAGTGTTGTGGGGTTCAGTGTTGAGAATATGTGTTGTGGTTTCAGTGTTGGGGTTTAATGTTGGGGTTCAGTGTTGGGCTGGTCAGTTTTGGGGGGGTCAGTGTTGGGTGTTCATTGTTGGGCGTTCAGTGTTTGGGGATTCAGTGTTGGGGTTCAATGTTGGGTTTAGTGTTGGGGTTAGTTTTGGGGTGTTCAGTGTTGTGGGTTCAACTTTGGGGTTCAGTTTTAGGGTTCGGTGCTGGGGTTCGGTGTTGGGGTTCAGTGGTGGGATTTCGGTGTTGGGGTTCAGTGTTGGAGTTCAGTGTTAGGGTTCAGTGTTGGGGTTCAGCGTTAGGGGCTCAGTGTTGGGGTTCCATTTCGGGGTTCTGTGTTGGGGGTCCAGTGTTGGGTTTCAGTATTAGGGTTCAGTGCTGGGGTCCAGTGCTGGTGTTCAGTGCTATGGTTCGGTGTTGGGGGTTCAGTGTTGGGGTTCAGTGGCAGTGTTCAGTGTTGTGGGGTTCAGTGTTGGGAATCAGTGTTGGTGGTTCTGTGTTGGGTGTTTTGTGTTGGTGGTTCAGTGCTGGGGTTCAGTGTTGCGGTCCAGTGTGGGGGTTCAGTGCGGGAGTTCAGTGCTGGGGGTTCAGTGGCAGTGTTCAGTATTGGGGGTTCAGTGTTAGGATTCATTGTTCAGGGTTAGTGTTGGGGATCAGTGCTATGGTTCAATGTTGGGGTTCAGTGGCGGGGAGTTCAGTGTTGGGGGGTTCAGTGTTGGGAATCAATGTTGGGGTTCAGTGTTGAGTGTTTTGTGTTGGTGGTCCAGTGTTGGGGGTTCAGTGCTGGGGTTCAGTGTTGGGGTCCAGTGTGGGGGTTCAGTGTTGGGGTTCAGTGCTGGGGTCCAGTGCTGGTGTTCAGTGCTGTGGCTCGGTGTTGGGTGTTCAGTGTTGGGGTTCAGTGTTGGGCGTTCAGTGTTGGGGTTCAGTGTTGGTGCTCAGCATTGGGAGTTCAGTGTTGGGGTTCAGTGTTGTGTGTCCAGTGTTGGGGTTCATTGGTGGGGTTCATTGGTGGGGGTTCGGTGTTGGGGTTCAGTGTTGGGGGCCAGTGTTGGGGTTCACTGTTGGGGGTCAGTGTTCGGGGCTCGGTGTTGGGGGTTCAGTGTTGGTGTTCAGTGTCAGGGTTCAGTGCTGGGGGTCAGTATTGGTGGTTCAGCGTTAGGTTCAGTGTTCAAGGTTTAGTGTTGGGGTTCAGTGCTATGACTCGGTGTTGGGGTTCAGTGGGGGTTCAGTGTTGGTGATCCAGCGTTGGTGGGTTCACTGTCGGGGTTCAGTGTTGGGGTCCAGTGTGGAGGTTCAATGTTGGGTTCAGTGCTGGGGTTCACTCTTGCGGGTTCAGTGTTGGGGTTCAGTGCTGGGAGGACAGTGATGGGGTTCAGTGTTGGGGTCCAGTGTGGGGGTCCAGTGTTGGGGTTCAGTGCGGGAGTTCAGTGATGGGGTTCAGTGTTGGGGTTCAGTGATGGGAGGTCAGTGATTGGGTTCAGTGTTGGGGTCCAGTGTGATGGTCCAGTTTTGGGGTTCAGTGCGGGAGTTCAGTGCTGGGGTTCAGTGTTGGTGTTCAGTGTTGGTGTTCAGCATTGGGAGTTCAGTGTTGGGGTTCAGTGGCAGTGTTCAGTGTTGTGGGGTTCAGTGTTGAGAATATGTGTTGTGGTTTCAGTGTTGGGGTTTAATGTTGGGGTTCAGTGTTGGGCTGGTCAGTTTTGGGGGGGTCAGTGTTGGGTGTTCATTGTTGGGCGTTCAGTGTTTGGGGATTCAGTGTTGGGGTTCAATGTTGGGTTTAGTGTTGGGGTTAGTTTTGGGGTGTTCAGTGTTGGGGGTTCAGTGTTGTGGGTTCAACTTTGGGGTTCGGTTTTAGGGTTCGGTGCTGGGGTTCGGTGTTGGGGTTCAGTGGTGGGATTTCGGTGTTGGGGTTCAGTGTTGGAGTTCAGTGTTAGGGTTCAGTGTTGGGGTTCAGCGTTAGGGGCTCAGTGTTGGGGTTCCATTTCGGGGTTCTGTGTTGGGGGTCCAGTGTTGGGTTTCAGTATTAGGGTTCAGTGCTGGGGTCCAGTGCTGGTGTTCAGTGCTATGGTTCGGTGTTGGGGGTTCAGTGTTGGGGTACAGTGTTGGGGTTCAGTGATGGGGGGTTCAGTGTTGGGAATCAGTGTTGGTGGTTCAGTGTTGGGGGTTTTGTGTTGGTGGTTCAGTGTTGGGGTTTCAGTGCTGGTGTCCAGTGTGGGGGCTCAGTGTTGGGGTTCAGTGCGGGAGTTCAGTGCTGGGGTTCATTGTTGGGGTTCAGTGTTGGTGTTCATCATTGGGAGTTCAGTGGTGGGGTTCAGTGTTGGGAGGTCAGTGCTGGGGTTCAGTGTTGGGTGTTCAGCGGTGGGGTTCAGTGTTGGGGTTCAGCAATGGGAGTTCAGTGTTGGGGTTCAGTGTTGTGTGTTCAGTGTTGGGGTCCATTGGTGGGGGTTCGGTGTTGGGGGCCAGTGTTGGGGTTCACTGTTGGGGTTCAGTGCTAGGGGCTCGGTGTTGCGGGTTCAGTGTTGTGGTTCAGTGGCAGTGTTCAGTATTGCGGGTTCAGTGTTGGGGTTCAGTGTCAGGGTTTTGTGATGGGGTCAGTATTGGGGGTTCAGCGTTAGGGTTCAGTGTTCAAGGTTTAGTGTTGGGGTTCAGTGCTATGACTCGGTGTTGGGGTTCAGTGGGGGATCAGTGTTGGGGTTCAGTGTGGGGGTTCAGTGTTGGGGGGTTCACTGTTGGGGTTTATGTGTTGGTGGTTCAGTGTTGGGGTCCAGTGTGGGGTTCAGTGTTGGGGGTTCATTTCTGAGACTGGTCAGTTTTGGGGTTCAGTTTTGGGGTTCAGTGTTGGGGTTCAGTATTGGGGTTCAATTTTGGGGATTCAGTGTTGGGGGGTCAGTGTTGGGGTTCATTGTTGGGTGTTCAGTGTTGGGGTTCAGTGTTGGGCGTTTGTCAGCGTTGGGGGGTCAGTGTTGATGTGTTCAGTGTTGGGGATTCAGTGTCGGAGCTGGTCAGTGTTGGGGGTTCATTGTTTGGGGGTTCAGTGTTGGGGTCCAATGTTGGGTTTAGTGTTGGGGTTAGTGTTGGGGTGTTCAGTGTTGGGGTTCAGTGTTGGGGGTCAGTGTTGGGGTTCAGTGGCAGTGTTCAGTGTTGTGGGGTTCAGTGTTGGGAATCAGTGTTGGTGGTTCTGTGTTGGGTGTTTTGTGTTGGTGGTTCAGTGCTGGGGTTCAGTGTTGCGGTCCAGTGTGGGGGTTCAGTGCGGGAGTTTAGTGCTGGGGGTTCAGTGGCAGTGTTCAGTATTGGGGGTTCAGTGTTAGGATTCATTGTTCAGGGTTAGTGTTGGGGATCAGTGCTATGGTTCAATGTTGGGGTTCAGTGGCGGGGAGTTCAGTGTTGGGGGGTTCAGTGTTGGGAATCAATGTTGGGGTTCAGTGTTGAGTGTTTTGTGTTGGTGGTCCAGTGTTGGGGGTTCAGTGTTATGGTTCAGTGTTGGGGTCCAGTGTGGGGGTTCAGTGTTGGGAGGTCAGTGCTGGGGTTCAGTGTTGGGTGTTCAGCGGTGGGGTTCAGTGTTGGGGTTCAGCAATGGGAGTTCAGTGTTGGGGTTCAGTGTTGTATGTTCAGTGTTGGGGTCCATTGGTGGGGTTCGGTGTTGGGGGCCAGTTTTGGGGTTCACTGTTGGGGTTCAGCGCTAGGGGCTCGGTGTTGCGGGTTCAGTGTTGTGGTTCAGTGGCAGTGTTCAGTGTTGCGGGTTCAGTGTTGGGGTTCAGTGTCAGGGTTTTGTGATGGGGTCAGTATTGGGGGTTCAGCGTTAGGGTTCAGTGTTCAAGGTTTAGTGTTGGGGTTGAGTGCTATGACTCGGTGTTGGGGTTCAGTGGGGGTTCAGTGTTGGGGTTCAGTGTGGGGGTTCAGTGTTGGGGGGTTCACTGTTGGGGTTTATGTGTTGGTGGTTCAGTGTTGGGGTCCAGTGTGGGGTTCAGTGTTGGGGGTTCATTTTTGAGACTGGTCAGTGTTGGGGTTCAGTTTTGGGGTTCAGTGTTGGGGTTCAATTTTGGGGATTCAGTGTTGGGGGGTCAGTGTTGGGGTTCAGTGTTGGGTGTTCAGTGTTGGGGTTCAGTGTTGGGCGTTTGTCAGCGTTGGGGGGGTCAGTGTTGATGTGTTCAGTGTTGGGGGTTCAGTGTCGGGGCTGGTCAGTGTTGGGGGTTCATTGTTTGAGGTTCAGTGTTGGGGTTCAGTGTTGTGGTTTCAGTGTTGGGGTTTAATGTTGGGGTTTAGTGTTGGGCTGGTCAGTTTTGGGGGTGTCAGTGTTGGGTGTTCATTGTTGGGCGTTCAGTGTTGGGGGATTCAGTGTTGTGGGCTCAACTTTGGGGTTCAGTTTTAGGGTTCAGTGCTGGGGTTCGGTGTTGGGGTACAGTGGTGGGATTTCGGTGTTGGGGTTCAGTGTTGGGGTTCAGTGTTAGGGTTCAGTGTTGGGGTTTAGCGTTAGGGGCTCAGTGTTGGGGTTCAATTTCGGGGTTCTGTGTTGGGGGTCCAGTGTTGGGTTCCAGTATTAGGGTTCAGTGCTGGGGTCCAGTGCTGGTGTTCAGTGCTATGGCTCGGTGTTGGGGGTTCAGTGTTGGGGTTCAGTGATGGGGGTTCAGTGTTGGGAATCAGTGTTGGTGGTTCAGTGTTGGGGGTTTTGTGTTGGTGGTTCAGTGTTGGGGGTTCTGTGCTGGGGTCCAGTGTGGGGGTTCAGTGTTGGGGTTCAGCACGGGAGTTCAGTGCTGGGGTTCAGTGTTGGGGTTCAGTGTTGGTGTTCAACATTGGGAGTTCAGTGGTGGGGTTCAGTGTTGGGAGGTCAGTGCTGGGGTTCAGTGTTGGGTGTTCAGCGGTGGGGTTCAGTGTTGGGGTTCAGCAATGGGAGTTCAGTGTTGGGGTTCAGTGTTGTATGTTCAGTGTTGGGGTTCAGTGTTGGGGTCCATCGGTGGGGGTTCGGTGTTGGGGGCCAGTGTTGGGGTTCTCTGTTGGGGTTCAGTGCTAGGGGCTCGGTGTTGCAGGTTCAGTGTTGTGGTTCAGTGGCAGTGTTCAGTGTTGGGGGTTCAGTGTTGGGGTTCAGTGTCAGGGTTTTGTGCTGGGGTCAGTATTGGGGGTTCAGCGTTAGGGTTCAGTGTTCAAGGTTTAGCGTTGGGGTTGAGTGCTATGACTCGGTGTTGGGGTTCAGTGTCAGGGTTTTGTGATGGGGTCAGTATTGGGGGTTCAGCGTTAGGGTTCAGTGTTCAAGGTTTAGTGTTGGGGTTCAGTGCTATGACTCGATGTTGGGGTTCAGTGGGGGTTCAGTGTTGGGGTTCAGTGTGGGGGTTCAGTGTTGGGGTTTATGTGTTGGTGGTTCAGTGTTGGGGTCCAGTGTGGGGTTCAGTGTTGGGGGTTCATTTCTGAGACTGGTCAGTTTTGGGGTTCAGTGTTGGGGTTCAGTATTGGGGTTCAATTTTGGGGATTCAGTGTTGGGGGGTCAGTGTTGGGGTTCAGTGTTGGGTGTTCAGTGTTGGGGTTCAGTGTTGGGTGTTTGTCAGCGTTGGGGGGTCAGTGTTGATGTGTTCAATGTTGGGGGTTCAGTGTCGGGGCTGGTCAGTGTTGGGGGTTCATTGTTTGGGGGTTCAGTGTTGGGGTCCAATGTTGGGTTTAGTGTTGGGGTTAGTGTTGGGGTGTTCAGTGTTGGGGTTCAGTGTTGGGGGTCAGTGTTGGGGTTCACTGTTTGGGTTCAGCTTTAGGGTTTCAGTGTTG
The DNA here is from genome assembly GCF_044704955.1 of Pristiophorus japonicus. Classification (NCBI taxonomy): domain Eukaryota; kingdom Metazoa; phylum Chordata; class Chondrichthyes; family Pristiophoridae; genus Pristiophorus; species Pristiophorus japonicus. The sequence continues at coordinate 58,782,935 of NC_091993.1, forward strand.
GGGGTTCAGTGTTGGGGTTCAGTGGCAGTGTTCAGTGTTGTGGGGTTCAGTGTTGGGAATCAGTGTTGGTGGTTCTGTGTTGGGTGTTTTGTGTTGGTGGTTCAGTGCTGGGGTTCAGTGTTGCGGTCCAGTGTGGGGGTTCAGTGCGGGAGTTCAGTGCTGGGGGTTCAGTGGCAGTGTTCAGTATTGGGGGTTCAGTGTTAGGATTCATTGTTCAGGGTTAGTGTTGGGGATCAGTGCTATGGTTCAATGTTGGGGTTCAGTGGCGGGGAGTTCAGTGTTGGGGGGTTCAGTGTTGGGAATCAATGTTGGGGTTCAGTGTTGAGTGTTTTGTGTTGGTGGTCCAGTGTTGGGGGTTCAGTGCTGGGGTTCAGTGTTGGGGTCCAGTGTGGGGCTTCAGTGTTGGGGTTCAGTGCTGGGGTCCAATGCTGGTGTTCAGTGCTGTGGCTCGGTTTTGGGTGTTCAGTGTTGGGGTTCAGTGTTGGGCGTTCAGTGTTGGGGTTCAGTGTTGGTGCTCAGCATTGGGAGTTCAGTGTTGGGGTTCAGTGTTGTGTGTCCAGTGTTGGGGTTCATTGGTGGGGTTCATTGGTGTGGGTTCGGTGTTGGGGTTCAGTGTTGGGGGCCAGTGTTGGGGTTCACTGTTGGGGGTCAGTGTTCGGGGCTCGGTGTTGGGGGTTCAGTGTTGGTGTTCAGTGTCAGGGTTCAGTGCTGGGGGTCAGTATTGGTGGTTCAGCGTTAGGTTCAGTGTTCAAGGTTTAGTGTTGGGGTTCAGTGCTATGACTCGGTGTTGGGGTTCAGTGGCAGTGTTCAGTGTTGTGGGGTTCAGTGTTGGGAATCAGTGTTGGTGGTTCTGTGTTGGGTGTTTTGTGTTGGTGGTTCAGTGCTGGGGTTCAGTGTTGCGGTCCAGTGTGGGGGTTCAGTGCGGGAGTTCAGTGCTGGGGGTTCAGTGGCAGTGTTCAGTATTGGGGGTTCAGTGTTAGGATTCATTGTTCAGGGTTAGTGTTGGGGATCAGTGCTATGGCTCAATGTTGGGGTTCAGTGGCGGGGAGTTCAGTGTTGGGGGGTTCAGTGTTGGGAATCAATGTTGGGGTTCAGTGTTGAGTGTTTTGTGTTGGTGGTCCAGTGTTGGGGGTTCAGTGTTATGGTTCAGTGTTGGGGTCCAGTGTGGGGGTTCAGTGTTGGGAGGTCAGTGCTGGGGTTCAGTGTTGGGTGTTCAGCGGTGGGGTTCAGTGTTGGGGTTCAGCAATGGGAGTTCAGTGTTGGGGTTCAGTGTTGTATGTTCAGTGTTGGGGTCCATTGGTGGGGTTCGGTGTTGGGGGCCAGTTTTGGGGTTCACTGTTGGGGTTCAGCGCTAGGGGCTCGGTGTTGCGGGTTCAGTGTTGTGGTTCAGTGGCAGTGTTCAGTGTTGCGGGTTCAGTGTTGGGGTTCAGTGTCAGGGTTTTGTGATGGGGTCAGTATTGGGGGTTCAGCGTTAGGGTTCAGTGTTCAAGGTTTAGTGTTGGGGTTGAGTGCTATGACTCGGTGTTGGGGTTCAGTGGGGGTTCAGTGTTGGGGTTCAGTGTGGGGGTTCAGTGTTGTGGGGTTCACTGTTGGGGTTTATGTGTTGGTGGTTCAGTGTTGGGGTCCAGTGTGGGGTTCAGTGTTGGGGGTTCATTTTTGAGACTGGTCAGTGTTGGGGTTCAGTTTTGGGGTTCAGTGTTGGGGTTCAGTATTGGGATTCAATTTTGGGGATTCAGTGTTGGGGGGTCAGTGTTGGGGTTCAGTGTTGGGTGTTCAGTGTTGGGGTTCAGTGTTGGGCGTTTGTCAGCGTTGGGGGGGTCAGTGTTGATGTGTTCAGTGTTGGGGGTTCAGTGTCGGGGCTGGTCAGTGTTGGGGGTTCATTGTTTGAGGTTCAGTGTTGGGGTTCAGTGTTGTGGTTTCAGTGTTGGGGTTTAATGTTGGGGTTTAGTGTTGGGCTGGTCAGTTTTGGGGGTGTCAGTGTTGGGTGTTCATTGTTGGGCGTTCAGTGTTGGGGGATTCAGTGTTGTGGGCTCAACTTTGGGGTTCAGTTTTAGGGTTCAGTGCTGGGGTTCGGTGTTGGGGTACAGTGGTGGGATTTCGGTGTTGGGGTTCAGTGTTGGGGTTCAGTGTTAGGGTTCAGTGTTGGGGTTTAGCGTTAGGGGCTCAGTGTTGGGGTTCAATTTCGGGGTTCTGTGTTGGGGGTCCAGTGTTGGGTTCCAGTATTAGGGTTCAGTGCTGGGGTCCAGTGCTGGTGTTCAGTGCTATGGCTCGGTGTTGGGGGTTCAGTGTTGGGGTTCAGTGATGGGGGTTCAGTGTTGGGAATCAGTGTTGGTGGTTCAGTGTTGGGGGTTTTGTGTTGGTGGTTCAGTGTTGGGGGTTCTGTGCTGGGGTCCAGTGTGGGGGTTCAGTGTTGGGGTTCAGCACGGGTGTTCAGTGCTGGGGTTCAGTGTTGGGGTTCAGTGTTGGTGTTCAACATTGGGAGTTCAGTGGTGGGGTTCAGTGTTGGGAGGTCAGTGCTGGGGTTCAGTGTTGGGTGTTCAGCGGTGGGGTTCAGTGTTGGGGTTCAGCAATGGGAGTTCAGTGTTGGGGTTCAGTGTTGTATGTTCAGTGTTGGGGTTCAGTGTTGGGGTCCATCGGTGGGGGTTCGGTGTTGGGGGCCAGTGTTGGGGTTCTCTGTTGGGGTTCAGTGCTAGGGGCTCGGTGTTGCAGGTTCAGTGTTGTGGTTCAGTGGCAGTGTTCAGTGTTGGGGGTTCAGTGTTGGGGTTCAGTGTCAGGGTTTTGTGCTGGGGTCAGTATTGGGGGTTCAGCGTTAGGGTTCAGTGTTCAAGGTTTAGCGTTGGGGTTGAGTGCTATGACTCGGTGTTGGGGTTCAGTGTCAGGGTTTTGTGATGGGGTCAGTATTGGGGGTTCAGCGTTAGGGTTCAGTGTTCAAGGTTTAGTGTTGGGGTTCAGTGCTATGACTCGATGTTGGGGTTCAGTGGGGGTTCAGTGTTGGGGTTCAGTGTGGGGGTTCAGTGTTGGGGTTTATGTGTTGGTGGTTCAGTGTTGGGGTCCAGTGTGGGGTTCAGTGTTGGGGGTTCATTTCTGAGACTGGTCAGTTTTGGGGTTCAGTTTTGGGGTTCAGTGTTGGGGTTCAGTATTGGGGTTCAATTTTGGGGATTCAGTGTTGGGGGGTCAGTGTTGGGGTTCAGTGTTGGGTGTTCAGTGTTGGGGTTCAGTGTTGGGTGTTTGGCAGCGTTGGGGGGTCAGTGTTGATGTGTTCAGTGTTGGGGGTTCAGCGTCGGGGCTGGTCAGTGTTGGGGGTTCATTGTTTGGGGGTTCAGTGTTGGGGTCCAATGTTGGGTTTAGTGTTGGGGTTAGTGTTGGGGTGTTCAGTGTTGGGGTTCAGTGTTGGGGGTCAGTGTTGGGGTTCACTGTTTGGGTTCAGCTTTAGGGTTTCAGTGTTGGGGGTTCAGTGTTGGGGTTCAGTGGCAGTGTTCAGTGTTGTGGGGTTCAGTGTTGGGAATCAGTGTTGGTGGTTCTGTGTTGGGTGTTTTGTGTTGGTGGTTCAGTGCTGGGGTTCAGTGTTGCGGTCCAGTGTGGGGGTTCAGTGCGGGAGTTCAGTGCTGGGGGTTCAGTGGCAGTGTTCAGTATTGGGGGTTCAGTGTTAGGATTCATTGTTCAGGGTTAGTGTTGGGGATCAGTGCTATGGTTCAATGTTGGGGTTCAGTGGCGGGGAGTTCAGTGTTGGGGGGTTCAGTGTTGGGAATCAATGTTGGGGTTCAGTGTTGAGTGTTTTGTGTTGGTGGTCCAGTGTTGGGGGTTCAGTGCTGGGGTTCAGTGTTGGGGTCCAGTGTGGGGGTTCAGTGTTGGGGTTCAGTGCTGGGGTCCAGTGCTGGTGTTCAGTGCTGTGGCTCGGTGTTGGGTGTTCAGTGTTGGGGTTCAGTGTTGGGCGTTCAGTGTTGGGGTTCAGTGTTGGTGCTCAGCATTGGGAGTTCAGTGTTGGGGTTCAGTGTTGTGTGTCCAGTGTTGGGGTTCATTGGTGGGGTTCATTGGTGGGGGTTCGGTGTTGGGGTTCAGTGTTGGGGGCCAGTGTTGGGGTTCACTGTTGGGGGTCAGTGTTCGGGGCTCGGTGTTGGGGGTTCAGTGTTGGTGTTCAGTGTCAGGGTTCAGTGCTGGGGGTCAGTATTGGTGGTTCAGCGTTAGGTTCAGTGTTCAAGGTTTAGTGTTGGGGTTCAGTGCTATGACTCGGTGTTGGGGTTCAGTGGGGGTTCAGTGTTGGTGATCCAGCGTTGGTGGGTTCACTGTCGGGGTTCAGTGTTGGGGTCCAGTGTGGAGGTTCAATGTTGGGTTCAGTGCTGGGGTTCACTCTTGCGGGTTCAGTGTTGGGGTTCAGTGCTGGGAGGACAGTGATGGGGTTCAGTGTCGGGGTCCAGTGTGGGGGTCCAGTTTTGGGGTTCAGTGCGGGAGTTCAGTGCTGGGGTTCAGTGTTGGGGTTCAGTGATGGGAGGTCAGTGATTGGGTTCAGTGTTGGGGTCCAGTGTGATGGTCCAGTTTTGGGGTTCAGTGCGGGAGTTCAGTGCTGGGGTTCAGTGTTGGTGTTCAGTGTTGGTGTTCAGCATTGGGAGTTCAGTGTTGGGGTTCAGTGGCAGTGTTCAGTGTTGTGGGGTTCAGTGTTGAGAATATGTGTTGTGGTTTCAGTGTTGGGGTTTAATGTTGGGGTTCAGTGTTGGGCTGGTCAGTTTTGGGGGGGTCAGTGTTGGGTGTTCATTGTTGGGCGTTCAGTGTTTGGGGATTCAGTGTTGGGGTTCAATGTTGGGTTTAGTGTTGGGGTTAGTTTTGGGGTGTTCAGTGTTGGGGGTTCAGTGTTGTGGGTTCAACTTTGGGGTTCAGTTTTAGGGTTCGGTGCTGGGGTTCGGTGTTGGGGTTCAGTGGTGGGATTTCGGTGTTGGGGTTCAGTGTTGGAGTTCAGTGTTAGGGTTCAGTGTTGGGGTTCAGCGTTAGGGGCTCAGTGTTGGGGTTCCATTTCGGGGTTCTGTGTTGGGGGTCCAGTGTTGGGTTTCAGTATTAGGGTTCAGTGCTGGGGTCCAGTGCTGGTGTTCAGTGCTATGGTTCGGTGTTGGGGGTTCAGTGTTGGGGTACAGTGTTGGGGTTCAGTGATGGGGGGTTCAGTGTTGGGAATCAGTGTTGGTGGTTCAGTGTTGGGGGTTTTGTGTTGGTGGTTCAGTGTTGGGGTTTCAGTGCTGGTGTCCAGTGTGGGGGCTCAGTGTTGGGGTTCAGTGCGGGAGTTCAGTGCTGGGGTTCATTGTTGGGGTTCAGTGTTGGTGTTCATCATTGGGAGTTCAGTGGTGGGGTTCAGTGTTGGGAGGTCAGTGCTGGGGTTCAGTGTTGGGTGTTCAGCGGTGGGGTTCAGTGTTGGGGTTCAGCAATGGGAGTTCAGTGTTGGGGTTCAGTGTTGTATGTTCAGTGTTGGGGTCCATTGGTGGGGGTTCGGTGTTGGGGGCCAGTGTTGGGGTTCACTGTTGGGGTTCAGTGCTAGGGGCTCGGTGTTGCGGGTTCAGTGTTGTGGTTCAGTGGCAGTGTTCAGTGTTGCGGGTTCAGTGTTGGGGTTCAGTGTCAGGGTTTTGTGATGGGGTCAGTATTGGGGGTTCAGCGTTAGGGTTCAGTGTTCAAGGTTTAGTGTTGGGGTTCAGTGCTATGACTCGGTGTTGGGGTTCAGTGGGGGTTCAGTGTTGGGGTTCAGTGTGGGGGTTCAGTGTTGGGGGGTTCACTGTTGGGGTTTATGTGTTGGTGGTTCAGTGTTGGGGTCCAGTGTGGGGTTCAGCGTTGGGGGTTCATTTTTGAGACTGGTCAGTGTTGGGGTTCAGTTTTGGGGTTCAGTGTTGGGGTTCAGTATTGGGGTTCAATTTTGGGGATTCAGTGTTGGGGGGTCAGTGTTGGGGTTCATTGTTGGGTGTTCAGTGTTGGGGTTCAGTGTTGGGCGTTTGTCAGCGTTGGGGGGGTCAGTGTTGATGTGTTCAGTGTTGGGGGTTCAGTGTCGGGGCTGGTCAGTGTTGGGGGTTCATTGTTTGAGGTTCAGTGTTGGGGTTCAGTGTTGTGGTTTCAGTGTTGGGGTTTAATGTTGGGGTTTAGTGTTGGGCTGGTCAGTTTTGGGGGTGTCAGTGTTGGGTGTTCATTGTTGGGCGTTCAGTGTTGGGGGATTCAGTGTTGTGGGCTCAACTTTGGGGTTCAGTTTTAGGGTTCAGTGCTGGGGTTCGGTGTTGGGGTACAGTGGTGGGATTTCGGTGTTGGGGTTCAGTGTTGGGGTTCAGTGTTAGGGTTCAGTGTTGGGGTTTAGCGTTAGGGGCTCAGTGTTGGGGTTCAATTTCGGGGTTCTGTGTTGGGGGTCCAGTGTTGGGTTCCAGTATTAGGGTTCAGTGCTGGGGTCCAGTGCTGGTGTTCAGTGCTATGGCTCGGTGTTGGGGGTTCAGTGTTGGGGTTCAGTGATGGGGGTTCAGTGTTGGGAATCAGTGTTGGTGGTTCAGTGTTGGGGGTTTTGTGTTGGTGGTTCAGTGTTGGGGGTTCTGTGCTGGGGTCCAGTGTGGGGGTTCAGTGTTGGGGTTCAGCACGGGAGTTCAGTGCTGGGGTTCAGTGTTGGGGTTCAGTGTTGGTGTTCAACATTGGGAGTTCAGTGGTGGGGTTCAGTGTTGGGAGGTCAGTGCTGGGGTTCAGTGTTGGGTGTTCAGCGGTGGGGTTCAGTGTTGGGGTTCAGCAATGGGAGTTCAGTGTTGGGGTTCAGTGTTGTATGTTCAGTGTTGGGGTCCATCGGTGGGGGTTCGGTGTTGGGGGCCAGTGTTGGGGTTCTCTGTTGGGGTTCAGTGCTAGGGGCTCGGTGTTGCAGGTTCAGTGTTGTGGTTCAGTGGCAGTGTTCAGTGTTGGGGGTTCAGTGTTGGGGTTCAGTGTCAGGGTTTTGTGCTGGGGTCAGTATTGGGGGTTCAGCGTTAGGGTTCAGTGTTCAAGGTTTAGCGTTGGGGTTGAGTGCTATGACTCGGTGTTGGGGTTCAGTGGGGGGTTCAGTGTTGGGGTTCAGTGTTGTGTGTTCAGTTCTGGGGTTCATTGGTGGGGGTTCGGTGTTGGGATTCAGTGTTGGGGTCAGTGTTGGGGTTCACCGTTTGGGTTCAGCTTTAGGGGTTCAGTGATGAGGGTTCAGTGTTGGGAATCAGTGTTGGTGGTTCAGTGTTGGGGGTTTTGTGTTGGTGGTTCAGTGTTGGGGGTTCAGTGCTGGGGTCCAGTGTGGGGGTTCAGTGTTGGGGTTCAGCACGGGAGTTCAGTGCTGGGGTTCAGTGTTGGGGTTCAGTGTTGGTGTTCAACATTGGGAGTTCAGTGGTGGGGTTCAGTGTTGGGAGGTCAGTGCTGGGGTTCAGTGTTGGGTGTTCAGCGGTGGGGTTCAGTGTTGGGGTTCAGCAATGGGGGTTCAGTGTTGTATGTTCAGTGTTGGGGTTCAGTGTTCAAGGATAGTGTTGGGGTTCAGTGCTATGACTCGGTGTTGGGGTTCAGTGGGGGTTCAGTGTTGGGGTTCAGTGTGGGGGTTCAGTGTTGGGGTTTATGTGTTGGTGGTTCAGTGTTGGGGTCCAGTGTGGGGTTCAGTGTTGGGGGTTCATTTCTGAGACTGGTCAGTTTTGGGGTTCAGTTTTGGGGTTCAGTGTTGGGGTTCAGTATTGGGGTTCAATTGTGGGGATTCAGTGTTGGGGGGTCAGTGTTGGGGTTCAGTGTTGGGTGTTCAGTGTTGGGGTTCAGTGTTGGGTGTTTGTCAGCGTTGGGGGGTCAGTGTTGATGTGTTCAGTGTTGGGGGTTCAGTGTCGGGGCTGGTCAGTGTTGGGGTTCATTGTTTGAGGGTTCAGTGTTGGGGTTCAGTGTTGGGGTCCAGTGTTGGGGTTAGTGTTGGGGTGTTCAGTGTTGGGGTTCAGTGTTGGGGGTCAGTGTTGGGGTTCACTGTTTGGGTTCAGCTTTAGGGTTTCAGTGTTGGGGGTTCAGTGTTGGGGTTCAGTGGCAGTGTTCAGTGTTGTGGGGTTCAGTGTTGGGAATCAGTGTTGGTGGTTCTGTGTTGGGTGTTTTGTGTTGGTGGTTCAGTGCTGGGGTTCAGTGTTGCGGTCCAGTGTGGGGGTTCAGTGCGGGAGTTCAGTGCTGGGGGTTCAGTGGCAGTGTTCAGTATTGGGGGTTCAGTGTTAGGATTCATTGTTCAGGGTTAGTGTTGGGGATCAGTGCTATGGTTCAATGTTGGGGTTCAGTGGCGGGGAGTTCAGTGTTGGGGGTTTCAGTGTTGGGAATCAATGTTGGGGTTCAGTGTTGAGTGTTTTGTGTTGGTGGTCCAGTGTTGGGGGTTCAGTGCTGGGGTTCAGTGTTGGGGTCCAGTGTGGGGGTTCAGTGTTGGGGTTCAGTGCTGGGGTCCAGTGCTGGTGTTCAGTGCTGTGGCTCGGTGTTGGGTGTTCAGTGTTGGGGTTCAGTGTTGGGCGTTCAGTGTTGGGGTTCAGTGTTGGTGCTCAGCATTGGGAGTTCAGTGTTGGGGTTCAGTGTTGTGTGTCCAGTGTTGGGGTTCATTGGTGGGGTTCATTGGTGGGGGTTCGGTGTTGGGGTTCAGTGTTGGGGGCCAGTGTTGGGGTTCACTGTTGGGGGTCAGTGTTCGGGGCTCGGTGTTGGGGGTTCAGTGTTGGTGTTCAGTGTCAGGGTTCAGTGCTGGGGGTCTGTATTGGTGGTTCAGCGTTAGGTTCAGTGTTCAAGGTTTAGTGTTGGGGTTCAGTGCTATGACTCGGTGTTGGGGTTCAGTGGGGGTTCAGTGTTGGTGATCCAGCGTTGGTGGGTTCACTGTCGGGGTTCAGTGTTGGGGTCCAGTGTGGAGGTTCAATGTTGGGTTCAGTGCTGGGGTTCACTCTTGCGGGTTCAGTGTTGGGGTTCAGTGCTGGGAGGACAGTGATGGGGTTCAGTGTCGGGGTCCAGTGTGGGGGTCCAGTGTTGGGGTTCAGTGCGGGAGTTCAGTGCTGGGGTTCAGTGTTGGGGTTCAGTGATGGGAGGTCAGTGATTGGGTTCAGTGTTGGGGTCCAGTGTGATGGTCCAGTTTTGGGGTTCAGTGCGGGAGTTCAGTGCTGGGGTTCAGTGTTGGTGTTCAGTGTTGGTGTTCAGCATTGGGAGTTCAGTGTTGGGGTTCAGTGGCAGTGTTCAGTGTTGTGGGGTTCAGTGTTGAGAATATGTGTTGTGGTTTCAGTGTTGGGGTTTAATGTTGGGGTTCAGTGTTGGGCTGGTCAGTTTTGGGGGGGTCAGTGTTGGGTGTTCATTGTTGGGCGTTCAGTGTTTGGGGATTCAGTGTTGGGGTTCAATGTTGGGTTTAGTGTTGGGGTTAGTTTTGGGGTGTTCAGTGTTGGGGGTTCAGTGTTGTGGGTTCAACTTTGGGGTTCAGTTTTAGGGTTCGGTGCTGGGGTTCGGTGTTGGGGTTCAGTGGTGGGATTTCGGTGTTGGGGTTCAGTGTTGGAGTTCAGTGTTAGGGTTCAGTGTTGGGGTTCAGCGTTAGGGGCTCAGTGTTGGGGTTCCATTTCGGGGTTCTGTGTTGGGGGTCCAGTGTTGGGTTTCAGTATTAGGGTTCAGTGCTGGGGTCCAGTGCTGGTGTTCAGTGCTATGGTTCGGTGTTGGGGGTTCAGTGTTGGGGTACAGTGTTGGGGTTCAGTGATGGGGGGTTCAGTGTTGGGAATCAGTGTTGGTGGTTCAGTGTTGGGGGTTTTGTGTTGGTGGTTCAGTGTTGGGGTTTCAGTGCTGGTGTCCAGTGTGGGGGCTCAGTGTTGGGGTTCAGTGCGGGAGTTCAGTGCTGGGGTTCATTGTTGGGGTTCAGTGTTGGTGTTCATCATTGGGAGTTCAGTGGTGGGGTTCAGTGTTGGGAGGTCAGTGCTGGGGTTCAGTGTTGGGTGTTCAGCGGTGGGGTTCAGTGTTGGGGTTCAGCAATGGGAGTTCAGTGTTGGGGTTCAGTGTTGTATGTTCAGTGTTGGGGTCCATTGGTGGGGGTTCGGTGTTGGGGGCCAGTGTTGGGGTTCACTGTTGGGGTTCAGTGCTAGGGGCTCGGTGTTGCGGGTTCAGTGTTGTGGTTCAGTGGCAGTGTTCAGTGTTGCGGGTTCAGTGTTGGGGTTCAGTGTCAGGGTTTTGTGATGGGGTCAGTATTGGGGGTTCAGCGTTAGGGTTCAGTGTTCAAGGTTTAGTGTTGGGGTTCAGTGCTATGACTCGGTGTTGGGGTTCAGTGGGGGTTCAGTGTTGGGGTTCAGTGTGGGGGTTCAGTGTTGGGGGGTTCACTGTTGGGGTTTATGTGTTGGTGGTTCAGTGTTGGGGTCCAGTGTGGGGTTCAGTGTTGGGGGTTCATTTCTGAGACTGGTCAGTTTTGGGGTTCAGTTTTGGGTTTCAGTGTTGGGGTTCAGTATTGGGGTTCAATTTTGGGGATTCAGTGTTGGGGGGTCAGTGTTGGGTTCATTGTTGGGTGTTCAGTGTTGGGGTTCAGTGTTGGGCGTTTGTCAGCGTTGGGGGGTCAGTGTTGATGTGTTCAGTGTTGGGGGTTCAGTGTCGGGGCTGGTCAGTGTTGGGGGTTCATTGTTTGGGGGTTCAGTGTTGGGGTCCAATGTTGGGTTTAGTGTTGGGGTTAGTGTTGGGGTGTTCAGTGTTGGGGTTCAGTGTTGGGGGTCAGTGTTGGGGTTCAGTGGCAGTGTTCAGTGTTGTGGGGTTCAGTGTTGGGAATCAGTGTTGGTGGTTCTGTGTTGGGTGTTTTGTGTTGGTGGTTCAGTGCTGGGGTTCAGTGTTGCGGTCCAGTGTGGGGGTTCAGTGCGGGAGTTCAGTGCTGGGGGTTCAGTGGCAGTGTTCAGTATTGGGTGTTCAGTGTTAGGATTCATTGTTCAGGGTTAGTGTTGGGGATCAGTGCTATGGTTCAATGTTGGGGTTCAGTGGCGGGGAGTTCAGTGTTGGGGGGTTCAGTGTTGGGAATCAATGTTGGGGTTCAGTGTTGAGTGTTTTGTGTTGGTGGTCCAGTGTTGGGGGTTCAGTGTTATGGTTCAGTGTTGGGGTCCAGTGTGGGGGTTCAGTGTTGGGAGGTCAGTGCTGGGGTTCAGTGTTGGGTGTTCAGCGGTGGGGTTCAGTGTTGGGGTTCAGCAATGGGAGTTCAGTGTTGGGGTTCAGTGTTGTATGTTCAGTGTTGGGGTCCATTGGTGGGGTTCGGTGTTGGGGGCCAGTTTTGGGGTTCACTGTTGGGGTTCAGCGCTAGGGGCTCGGTGTTGCGGGTTCAGTGTTGTGGTTCAGTGGCAGTGTTCAGTGTTGCGGGTTCAGTGTTGGGGTTCAGTGTCAGGGTTTTGTGATGGGGTCAGTATTGGGGGTTCAGCGTTAGGGTTCAGTGTTCAAGGTTTAGTGTTGGGGTTGAGTGCTATGACTCGGTGTTGGGGTTCAGTGTTGGGGTTCAGTGTTGGGGTTCAGTGTGGGGGTTCAGTGTTGGGGGGTTCACTGTTGGGGTTTATGTGTTGGTGGTTCAGTGTTGGGGTCCAGTGTGGGGTTCAGTGTTGGGGGTTCATTTTTGAGACTGGTCAGTGTTGGGGTTCAGTTTTGGGGTTCAGTGTTGGGGTTCAGTATTGGGGTTCAATTTTGGGGATTCAGTGTTGGGGGGTCAGTGTTGGGGTTCAGTGTTGGGTGTTCAGTGTTGGGGTTCAGTGTTGGGCGTTTGTCAGCGTTGGGGGGGTCAGTGTTGATGTGTTCAGTGTTGGGGGTTCAGTGTCGGGGCTGGTCAGTGTTGGGGGTTCATTGTTTGAGGTTCAGTGTTGGGGTTCAGTGTTGTGGTTTCAGTGTTGGGGTTTAATGTTGGGGTTTAGTGTTGGGCTGGTCAGTTTTGGGGGTGTCAGTGTTGGGTGTTCATTGTTGGGCGTTCAGTGTTGGGGGATTCAGTGTTGTGGGCTCAACTTTGGGGTTCAGTTTTAGGGTTCAGTGCTGGGGTTCGGTGTTGGGGTACAGTGGTGGGATTTCGGTGTTGGGGTTCAGTGTTGGGGTTCAGTGTTAGGGTTCAGTGTTGGGGTTTAGCGTTAGGGGCTCAGTGTTGGGGTTCAATTTCGGGGTTCTGTGTTGGGGGTCCAGTGTTGGGTTCCAGTATTAGGGTTCAGTGCTGGGGTCCAGTGCTGGTGTTCAGTGCTATGGCTCGGTGTTGGGGGTTCAGTGTTGGGGTTCAGTGATGGGGGTTCAGTGTTGGGAATCAGTGTTGGTGGTTCAGTGTTGGGGGTTTTGTGTTGGTGGTTCAGTGTTGGGGGTTCTGTGCTGGGGTCCAGTGTGGGGGTTCAGTGTTGGGGTTCAGCACGGGAGTTCAGTGCTGGGGTTCAGTGTTGGGGTTCAGTGTTGGTGTTCAACATTGGGAGTTCAGTGGTGGGGTTCAGTGTTGGGAGGTCAGTGCTGGGGTTCAGTGTTGGGTGTTCAGCGGTGGGGTTCAGTGTTGGGGTTCAGCAATGGGAGTTCAGTGTTGGGGTTCAGTGTTGTATGTTCAGTGTTGGGGTTCAGTGTTGGGGTCCATCGGTGGGGGTTCGGTGTTGGGGGCCAGTGTTGGGGTTCTCTGTTGGGGTTCAGTGCTAGGGGCTCGGTGTTGCAGGTTCAGTGTTGTGGTTCAGTGGCAGTGTTCAGTGTTGGGGGTTCAGTGTTGGGGTTCAGTGTCAGGGTTTTGTGCTGGGGTCAGTATTGGGGGTTCAGCGTTAGGGTTCAGTGTTCAAGGTTTAGCGTTGGGGTTGAGTGCTATGACTCGGTGTTGGGGTTCAGTGTCAGGGTTTTGTGATGGGGTCAGTATTGGGGGTTCAGCGTTAGGGTTCAGTGTTCAAGGTTTAGTGTTGGGGTTCAGTGCTATGACTCGATTTTGGGGTTCAGTGGGGGTTCAGTGTTGGGGTTCAGTGTGGGGGTTCAGTGTTGGGGTTTATGTGTTGGTGGTTCAGTGTTGGGGTCCAGTGTGGGGTTCAGTGTTGGGGGTTCATTTCTGAGACTGGTCAGTTTTGGGGTTCGGTTTTGGGGTTCAGTGTTGGGGTTCAGTATTGGGGTTCAATTTTGGGGATTCAGTGTTGGGGGGTCAGTGTTGGGGTTCAGTGTTGGGTGTTCAGTGTTGGGGTTCAGTGTTGGGTGTTTGTCAGCGTTGGGGGGTCAGTGTTGATGTGTTCAGTGTTGGGGGTTCAGTGTCGGGGCTGGTCAGTGTTGGGGGTTCATTGTTTGGGGGTTCAGTGTTGGGGTCCAATGTTGGGTTTAGTGTTGGGGTTAGTGTTGGGGTGTTCAGTGTTGGGGTTCAGTGTTGGGGGTCAGTGTTGGGGTTCACTGTTTGGGTTCAGCTTTAGGGTTTCAGTGTTGGGGGTTCAGTGTTGGGGTTCAGTGGCAGTGTTCAGTGTTGTGGGGTTCAGTGTTGGGAATCAGTGTTGGTGGTTCTGTGTTGGGTGTTTTGTGTTGGTGGTTCAGTGCTGGGGTTCAGTGTTGCGGTCCAGTGTGGGGGTTCAGTGCGGGAGTTCAGTGCTGGGGGTTCAGTGGCAGTGTTCAGTATTGGGGGTTCAGTGTTAGGATTCATTGTTCAGGGTTAGTGTTGGGGATCAGTGCTATGGTTCAATGTTGGGGTTCAGTGGCGGGGAGTTCAGTGTTGGGGGGTTCAGTGTTGGGAATCAATGTTGGGGTTCAGTGTTGAGTGTTTTGTGTTGGTGGTCCAGTGTTGGGGGTTCAGTGCTGGGGTTCAGTGTTGGGGTCCAGTGTGGGGGTTCAGTGTTGGGGTTCAGTGCTGGGGTCCAGTGCTGGTGTTCAGTGCTGTGGCTCGGTGTTGGGTGTTCAGTGTTGGGGTTCAGTGTTGGGCGTTCAGTGTTGGGGTTCAGTGTTGGTGCTCAGCATTGGGAGTTCAGTGTTGGGGTTCAGTGTTGTGTGTCCAGTGTTGGGGTTCATTGGTGGGGTTCATTGGTGGGGGTTCGGTGTTGGGGTTCAGTGTTGGGGGCCAGTGTTGGGGTTCACTGTTGGGGGTCAGTGTTCGGGGCTCGGTGTTGGGGGTTCAGTGTTGGTGTTCAGTGTCAGGGTTCAGTGCTGGGGGTCAGTATTGGTGGTTCAGCGTTAGGTTCAGTGTTCAAGGTTTAGTGTTGGGGTTCAGTGCTATGACTCGGTGTTGGGGTTCAGTGGGGGTTCAGTGTTGGTGATCCAGCGTTGGTGGGTTCACTGTCGGGGTTCAGTGTTGGGGTCCAGTGTGGAGGTTCAATGTTGGGTTCAGTGCTGGGGTTCACTCTTGCGGGTTCAGTGTTGGGGTTCAGTGCTGGGAGGACAGTGATGGGGTTCAGTGTTGGGGTCCAGTGTGGGGGTCCAGTGTTGGGGTTCAGTGCGGGAGTTCAGTGCTGGGGTTCAGTGTTGGGGTTCAGTGATGGGAGGTCAGTGATTGGGTTCAGTGTTGGGGTCCAGTGTGGTGGTCCAGTTTTGGGGTTCAGTGCGGGAGTTCAGTGCTGGGGTTCAGTGTTGGTGTTCAGTGTTGGTGTTCAGCATTGGGAGTTCAGTGTTGGGGTTCAGTGGCAGTGTTCAGTGTTGTGGGGTTCAGTGTTGAGAATATGTGTTGTGGTTTCAGTGTTGGGGTTTAATGTTGGGGTTCAGTGTTGGGCTGGTCAGTTTTGGGGGGGTCAGTGTTGGGTGTTCATTGTTGGGCGTTCAGTGTTTGGGGATTCAGTGTTGGGGTTCAATGTTGGGTTTAGTGTTGGGGTTAGTTTTGGGGTGTTCAGTGTTGGGGGTTCAGTGTTGTGGGTTCAACTTTGGGGTTCAGTTTTAGGGTTCGGTGCTGGGGTTCGGTGTTGGGGTTCAGTGGTGGGATTTCGGTGTTGGGGTTCAGTGTTGGAGTTCAGTGTTAGGGTTCAGTGTTGGGGTTCAGCGTTAGGGGCTCAGTGTTGGGGTTCCATTTCGGGGTTCTGTGTTGGGGGTCCAGTGTTGGGTTTCAGTATTAGGGTTCAGTGCTGGGGTCCAGTGCTGGTGTTCAGTGCTATGGTTCGGTGTTGGGGGTTCAGTGTTGGGGTACAGTGTTGGGGTTCAGTGATGGGGGGTTCAGTGTTGGGAATCAGTGTTGGTGGTTCAGTGTTGGGGGTTTTGTGTTGGTGGTTCAGTGTTGGGGTTTCAGTGCTGGTGTCCAGTGTGGGGGCTCAGTGTTGGGGTTCAGTGCGGGAGTTCAGTGCTGGGGTTCATTGTTGGGGTTCAGTGTTGGTGTTCATCATTGGGAGTTCAGTGGTGGGGTTCAGTGTTGGGAGGTCAGTGCTGGGGTTCAGTGTTGGGTGTTCAGCGGTGGGGTTCAGTGTTGGGGTTCAGCAATGGGAGTTCAGTGTTGGGGTTCAGTGTTGTATGTTCAGTGTTGGGGTCCATTGGTGGGGGTTCGGTGTTGGGGGCCAGTGTTGGGGTTCACTGTTGGGGTTCAGTGCTAGGGGCTCGGTGTTGCGGGTTCAGTGTTGTGGTTCAGTGGCAGTGTTCAGTGTTGCGGGTTCAGTGTTGGGGTTCAGTGTCAGGGTTTTGTGATGGGGTCAGTATTGGGGGTTCAGCGTTAGGGTTCAGTGTTCAAGGTTTAGTGTTGGGGTTCAGTGCTATGACTCGGTGTTGGGGTTCAGTGGGGGTTCAGTGTTGGGGTTCAGTGTGGGGGTTCAGTGTTGGGGGGTTCACGGTTGGGGTTTATGTGTTGGTGGTCCAGTGTTGGGGTTCACTGTTGGGGTTCAGTGCTAGGGGCTCGGTGTTGCGGGTTCAGTGTTGAGGTTCAGTGGCAGTGTTCAGTGTTGCGGGTTCAGTGTTGGGGTTCAGTGTCAGGGTTTTGTGATGGGGTCAGTATTGGGGGTTCAGCGTTAGGGTTCAGTGTTCAAGGTTTAGTGTTGGGGTTCAGTGCTATGACTCGGTGTTGGGGTTCAGTGGGGGTTCAGTGTTGGGGTTCAGTGTGGGGGTTCAGTGTTGGGGGGTTCACTGTTGGGGTTTATGTGTTGGTGGTTCAGTGTTGGGGTCCAGTGTGGGGTTCAGTGTTGGGGGTTCATTTCTGAGACTGGTCAGTTTTGGGGTTCAGTTTTGGGGTTCAGTGTTGGGGTTCAGTATTGGGGTTCAATTTTGGGGATTCAGTGTTGGGGGGGTCAGTGTTGGGGTTCAGTGTTGGGTGTTCAGTGTCGGGGCTGGTCAGTGTTGGGGGTTCATTGTTTGGGGGTTCAGTGTTGGGGTCCAATGTTGGGTTTAGTGTTGGGGTTAGTGTTGGGGTGTTCAGTGTTGGGGTTCAGTGTTGGGGGTCAGTGTTGGGGTTCACTGTTTGGGTTCAGCTTTAGGGTTTCAGTGTTGGGGGTTCAGTGTTGGGGTTCAGTGGCAGTGTTCAGTGTTGTGGGGTTCAGTGTTGGGAATCAGTGTTGGTGGTTCTGTGTTGGGTGTTTTGTGTTGGTGGTTCAGTGCTGGGGTTCAGTGTTGCGGTCCAGTGTGGGGGTTCAGTGCGGGAGTTCAGTGCTGGGGGTTCAGTGGCAGTGTTCAGTATTGGGGGTTCAGTGTTAGGATTCATTGTTCAGGGTTAGTGTTGGGGATCAGTGCTATGGTTCAATGTTGGGGTTCAGTGGCGGGGAGTTCAGTGTTGGGGGGTTCAGTGTTGGGAATCAATGTTGGGGTTCAGTGTTGAGTGTTTTGTGTTGGTGGTCCAGTGTTGGGGGTTCAGTGTTATGGTTCAGTGTTGGGGTCCAGTGTGGGGGTTCAGTGTTGGGAGGTCAGTGCTGGGGTTCAGTGTTGGGTGTTCAGCGGTGGGGTTCAGTGTTGGGGTTCAGCAATGGGAGTTCAGTGTTGGGGTTCAGTGTTGTATGTTCAGTGTTGGGGTCCATTGGTGGGGTTCGGTGTTGGGGGCCAGTTTTGGGGTTCACTGTTGGGGTTCAGCGCTAGGGGCTCGGTGTTGCGGGTTCAGTGTTGTGGTTCAGTGGCAGTGTTCAGTGTTGCGGGTTCAGTGTTGGGGTTCAGTGTCAGGGTTTTGTGATGGGGTCAGTATTGGGGGTTCAGCGTTAGGGTTCAGTGTTCAAGGTTTAGTGTTGGGGTTGAGTGCTATGACTCGGTGTTGGGGTTCAGTGGGGGTTCAGTGTTGGGGTTCAGTGTGGGGGTTCAGTGTTGGGCGGTTCACTGTTGGGGTTTATGTGTTGGTGGTTCAGTGTTGGGGTCCAGTGTGGGGTTCAGTGTTGGGGGTTCATTTTTGAGACTGGTCAGTGTTGGGGTTCAGTTTTGGGGTTCAGTGTTGGGGTTCAGTATTGGGGTTCAATTTTGGGGATTCAGTGTTGGGGGGTCAGTGTTGGGGTTCAGTGTTGGGTGTTCAGTGTTGGGGTTCAGTGTTGGGCGTTTGTCAGCGTTGGGGGTGTCAGTGTTGATGTGTTCAGTGTTGGGGGTTCAGTGTCGGGGCTGGTCAGTGTTGGGGGTTCATTGTTTGAGGTTCAGTGTTGGGGTTCAGTGTTGTGGTTTCAGTGTTGGGGTTTAATGTTGGGGTTTAGTGTTGGGCTGGTCAGTTTTGGGGGTGTCAGTGTTGGGTGTTCATTGTTGGGCGTTCAGTGTTGGGGGATTCAGTGTTGTGGGCTCAACTTTGGGGTTCAGTTTTAGGGTTCAGTGCTGGGGTTCGGTGTTGGGGTGCAGTGGTGGGATTTCGGTGTTGGGGTTCAGTGTTGGGGTTCAGTGTTAGGGTTCAGTGTTGGGGTTTAGCGTTAGGGGCTCAGTGTTGGGGTTCAATTTCGGGGTTCTGTGTTGGGGGTCCAGTGTTGGGTTCCAGTATTAGGGTTCAGTGCTGGGGTCCAGTGCTGGTGTTCAGTGCTATGGCTCGGTGTTGGGGGTTCAGTGTTGGGGTTCAGTGATGGGGGTTCAGTGTTGGGAATCAGTGTTGGTGGTTCAGTGTTGGGGGTTTTGTGTTGGTGGTTCAGTGTTGGGGGTTCTGTGCTGGGGTCCAGTGTGGGGGTTCAGTGTTGGGGTTCAGCACGGGAGTTCAGTGCTGGGGTTCAGTGTGGGGGTTCAGTGTTGGTGTTCAACATTGGGAGTTCAGTGGTGGGGTTCAGTGTTGGGAGGTCAGTGCTGGGGTTCAGTGTTGGGTGTTCAGCGGTGGGGTTCAGTGTTGGGGTTCAGCAATGGGAGTTCAGTGTTGGGGTTCAGTGTTGCATGTTCAGTGTTGGGGTTCAGTGTTGGGGTCCATCGGTGGGGGTTCGGTGTTGGGGGCCAGTGTTGGGGTTCTCTGTTGGGGTTCAGTGCTAGGGGCTCGGTGTTGCAGGTTCAGTGTTGTGGTTCAGTGGCAGTGTTCAGTGTTGGGGGTTCAGTGTTGGGGTTCAGTGTCAGGGTTTTGTGCTGGGGTCAGTATTGGGGGTTCAGCGTTAGGGTTCAGTGTTCAAGGTTTAGCGTTGGGGTTGAGTGCTATGACTCGGTGTTGGGGTTCAGTGGGGGGTTCAGTGTTGGGGTTCAGTGTTGTGTGTTCAGTTCTGGGGTTCATTGGTGGGGGTTCGGTGTTGGGATTCAGTGTTGGGGGTCAGTGTTGGGGTTCACCGTTTGGGTTCAGCTTTAGGGGTTCAGTGATGGGGGTTCAGTGTTGGGAATCAGTGTTGGTGGTTCAGTGTTGGGGGTTTTGTGTTGGTGGTTCAGTGTTGGGGGTTCAGTGCTGGGGTCCAGTGTGGGGGTTCAGTGTTGGGGTTCAGCACGGGAGTTCAGTGCTGGGGTTCAGTGTTGGGGTTCAGTGTTGGTGTTCAACATTGGGATTTCGGTGTTGGGGTTCAGTGTTGGAGTTCAGTGTTAGGGTTCAGTGTTGGGGTTCAGCGTTAGGGGCTCAGTGTTGGGGTTCCAGTTCGGGGTTCTGTGTTGGGGGTCCAGTGTTGGGTTTCAGTATTAGGGTTCAGTGCTGGGGTCCAGTGCTGGTGTTCAGTGCTATGGTTCGGTGTTGGGGGTTCAGTGTTGGGGTTCAGTGTTGGTGTTCAACATTGGGAGTTCAGTGGTGGGGTTCAGTGTTGGGAGGTCAGTGCTGGGGTTCAGTGTTGGGTGTTCAGCGGTGGGGTTCAGTGTTGGGGTTCAGCAATGGGAGTTCAGTGTTGGGGTTCAGTGTTGCATGTTCAGTGTTGGGGTTCAGTGTTGGGGTCCATCGGTGGGGGTTCGGTGTTGGGGGCCAGTGTTGGGGTTCTCTGTTGGGGTTCAGTGTTAGGGGCTCGGTGTTGCAGGTTCAGTGTTGTGGTTCAGTGGCAGTGTTCAGTGTTGGGGGTTCAGTGTTGGGGTTCAGTGTCAGGGTTTTGTGCTGGGGTCAGTATTGGGGGTTCAGCGTTAGGGTTCAGTGTTCAAGGTTTAGCGTTGGGGTTGAGTGCTATGACTCGGTGTTGGGGTTCAGTGGGGGGTTCAGTATTGGGGTTCAGTGTTGTGTGTTCAGTTCTGGGGTTCATTGGTGGGGGTTCGGTGTTGGGATTCAGTGTTGGGGGTCAGTGTTGGGGTTCACCGTTTGGGTTCAGCTTTAGGGGTTCAGTGATGGGGGTTCAGTGTTGGGAATCAGTGTTGGTGGTTCAGTGTTGGGGGTTTTGTGTTGGTGGTTCAGTGTTGGGGGTTCAGTGCTGGGGTCCAGTGTGGGGGTTCAGTGTTGGGGTTCAGCACGGGAGTTCAGTGCTGGGGTTCAGTGTTGGGGTTCAGTGTTGGTGTTCAACATTGTGATTTCGGTGTTGGGGTTCAGTGTTGGAGTTCAGTGTTAGGGTTCAGTGTTGGGGTTCAGCGTTAGGGGCTCAGTGTTGGGGTTCCATTTCGGGGTTCTGTGTTGGGGGTCCAGTGTTGGGTTTCAGTATTAGGGTTCAGTGCTGGGGTCCAGTGCTGGTGTTCAGTGCTATGGTTCGGTGTTGGGGGTTCAGTGTTGGGGTACAGTGTTGGGGTTCAGTGATGGGGGGTTCAGTGTTGGGAATCAGTGTTGGTGGTTCAGTGTTGGGGGTTTTGTGTTGGTGGTTCAGTGTTGGGGTTTCAGTGCTGGTGTCCAGTGTGGGAGTTCAGTGTTGGGGTTCAGTGCGGGAGTTCAGTGCTGGGGTTCATTGTTGGGGTTCAGTGTTGGTGTTCATCATTGGGAGTTCAGTGGTGGGGTTCAGTGTTGGGAGGTCAGTGCTGGGGTTCAGTGTTGGGTGTCCAGCGGTGGGGTTCAGTGTTGGGGTTCAGCAATGGGAGTTCAGTGTTGGGGTTCAGTGTTGTATGTTCAGTGTTGGGGTCCATTGGTGGGGGTTCGGTGTTGGGGGCCAGTGTTGGGGTTCACTGTTGGGGTTCAGTGCTAGGGGCTCGGTGTTGCGGGTTCAGTGTTGTGGTTCAGTGGCAGTGTTCAGTGTTGCGGGTTCAGTGTTGGGGTTCAGTGTCAGGGTTTTGTGATGGGGTCAGTATTGGGGGTTCAGCGTTAGGGTTCAGTGTTCAAGGTTTAGTGTTGGGGTTCAGTGCTATGACTCGGTGTTGGGGTTCAGTGGGGGTTCAGTGTTGGGGTTCAGTGTGGGGGTTCAGTGTTGGGGGGTTCACTGTTGGGGTTTATGTTTTGGTGGTTCAGTGTTGGGGTCCAGTGTGGGGTTCAGTGTTGGGGGTTCATTTCTGAGACTGGTCAGTTTTGGGGTTCAGTTTTGGGGTTCAGTGTTGGGGTTCAGTATTGGGGTTCAATTTTGGGGATTCAGTGTTGGGGGGTCAGTGTTGGGGTTCAGTGTTGGGTGTTCAGTGTTGGGGTTCAGTGTTGGGCGTTTGTCAGCGTTGGGGGGTCAGTGTTGATGTGTTCAGTGTTGGGGGTTCAGTGTCGGGGCTGGTCAGTGTTGGGGGTTCATTGTTTGGGGGTTCAGTGTTGGGGTCCAATGTTGGGTTTAGTGTTGGGGTTAGTGTTGGGGTGTTCAGTGTTGGGGTTCAGTGTTGGGGGTCAGTGTTGGGGTTCACTGTTGGGTTCAGCTTTAGGGTTTCAGTGTTGGGGGTTCAGTGTTGGGGTTCAGTGGCAGTGTTCAGTGTTGTGGGGTTCAGTGTTGGGAATCAGTGTTGGTGGTTCTGTGTTGGGTGTTTTGTGTTGGTGGTTCAGTGCTGGGGTTCAGTGTTGCGGTCCAGTGTGGGGGTTCAGTGCGGGAGTTCAGTGCTGGGGGTTCAGTGGCAGTGTTCAGTATTGGGGGTTCAGTGTTAGGATTCATTGTTCAGGGTTAGTGTTGGGGATCAGTGCTATGGTTCAATGTTGGGGTTCAGTGGCGGGGAGTTCAGTGTTGGGGGGTTCAGTGTTGGGAATCAATGTTGGGGTTCAGTGTTGAGTGTTTTGTGTTGGTGGTCCAGTGTTGGGGGTTCAGTGTTATGGTTCAGTGTTGGGGTCCAGTGTGGGGGTTCAGTGTTGGGAGGTCAGTGCTGGGGTTCAGTGTTGGGTGTTCAGCGGTGGGGTTCAGTGTTGGGGTTCAGCAATGGGAGTTCAGTGTTGGGGTTCAGTGTTGTATGTTCAGTGTTGGGGTCCATTGGTGGGGTTCGGTGTTGGGGGCCAGTTTTGGGGTTCACTGTTGGGGTTCAGCGCTAGGGGCTCGGTGTTGCGGGTTCAGTGTTGTGGTTCAGTGGCAGTGTTCAGTGTTGCGGGTTCAGTGTTGGGGTTCAGTGTCAGGGTTTTGTGATGGGGTCAGTATTGGGGGTTCAGCGTTAGGGTTCAGTGTTCAAGGTTTAGTGTTGGGGTTGAGTGCTATGACTCGGTGTTGGGGTTCAGTGTTGGGGTTCAGTGTGGGGGTTCAGTGTTGGGGGGTTCACTGTTGGGGTTTATGTGTTGGTGGTTCAGTGTTGGGGTCCAGTGTGGGGTTCAGTGTTGGGGGTTCATTTTTGAGACTGGTCAGTGTTGGGGTTCAGTTTTGGGGTTCAGTGTTGGGGTTCAGTATTGGGGTTCAATTTTGGGGATTCAGTGTTGGGGGGTCAGTGTTGGGGTTCAGTGTTGGGTGTTCAGTGTTGGGGTTCAGTGTTGGGCGTTTGTCAGCGTTGGGGGGGTCAGTGTTGATGTGTTCAGTGTTGGGGGTTCAGTGTCGGGGCTGGTCAGTGTTGGGGGTTCATTGTTTGAGGTTCAGTGTTGGGGTTCAGTGTTGTTGTTTCAGTGTTGGGGTTTAATGTTGGGGTTTAGTGTTGGGCTGGTCAGTTTTGGGGGTGTCAGTGTTGGGTGTTCATTGTTGGGCGTTCAGTGTTGGGGGATTCAGTGTTGTGGGCTCAACTTTGGGGTTCAGTTTTAGGGTTCAGTGCTGGGGTTCGGTGTTGGGGTGCAGTGGTGGGATTTCGGTGTTGGGGTTCAGTGTTGGGGTTCAGTGTTAGGGTTCAGTGTTGGGGTTTAGCGTTAGGGCTCAGTGTTGGGGTTCAATTTCGGGGTTCTGTGTTGGGGGTCCAGTGTTGGGTTCCAGTATTAGGGTTCAGTGCTGGGGTCCAGTGCTGGTGTTCAGTGCTATGGCTCGGTGTTGGGGGTTCAGTGTTGGGGTTCAGTGATGGGGGTTCAGTGTTGGGAATCAGTGTTGGTGGTTCAGTGTTGGGGGTTTTGTGTTGGTGGTTCAGTGTTGGGGGTTCTGTGCTGGGGTCCAGTGTGGGGGTTCAGTGTTGGGGTTCAGCACGGGAGTTCAGTGCTGGGGTTCAGTGTTGGGGTTCAGTGTTGGTGTTCAACATTGGGAGTTCAGTGGTGGGGTTCAGTGTTGGGAGGTCAGTGCTGGGGTTCAGTGTTGGTTGTTCAGCGGTGGGGTTCAGTGTTGGGGTTCAGCAATGGGAGTTCAGTGTTGGGGTTCAGTGTTGTATGTTCAGTGTTGGGGTCCATTGGTGGGGTTCGGTGTTGGGGGCCAGTTTTGGGGTTCACTGTTGGGGTTCAGCGCTAGGGGCTCGGTGTTGCGGGTTCAGTGTTGTGGTTCAGTGGCAGTGTTCAGTGTTGCGGGTTCAGTGTTGGGGTTCAGTGTCAGGGTTTTGTGATGGGGTCAGTATTGGGGGTTCAGCGTTAGGGTTCAGTGTTCAAGGTTTAGTGTTGGGGTTGAGTGCTATGACTCGGTGTTGGGGTTCAGTGTTGGGGTTCAGTGTGGGGGTTCAGTGTTGGGGGGTTCACTGTTGGGGTTTATGTGTTGGTGGTTCAGTGTTGGGGTCCAGTGTGGGGTTCAGTGTTGGGGGTTCATTTTTGAGACTGGTCAGTGTTGGGGTTCAGTTTTGGGGTTCAGTGTTGGGGTTCAGTATTGGGGTTCAATTTTGGGGATTCAGTGTTGGGGGGTCAGTGTTGGGGTTCAGTGTTGGGTGTTCAGTGTTGGGGTTCAGTGTTGGGCGTTTGTCAGCGTTGGGGGGGTCAGTGTTGATGTGTTCAGTGTTGGGGGTTCAGTGTCGGGGCTGGTCAGTGTTGGGGGTTCATTGTTTGAGGTTCAGTGTTGGGGTTCAGTGTTGTGGTTTCAGTGTTGGGGTTTAATGTTGGGGTTTAGTGTTGGGCTGGTCAGTTTTGGGGGTGTCAGTGTTGGGTGTTCATTGTTGGGCGTTCAGTGTTGGGGGATTCAGTGTTGTGGGCTCAACTTTGGGGTTCAGTTTTAGGGTTCAGTGCTGGGGTTCGGTGTTGGGGTGCAGTGGTGGGATTTCGGTGTTGGGGTTCAGTGTTGGGGTTCAGTGTTAGGGTTCAGTGTTGGGGTTTAGCGTTAGGGGCTCAGTGTTGGGGTTCAATTTCGGGGTTCTGTGTTGGGGGTCCAGTGTTGGGTTCCAGTATTAGGGTTCAGTGCTGGGGTCCAGTGCTGGTGTTCAGTGCTATGGCTCGGTGTTGGGGGTTCAGTGTTGGGGTTCAGTGATGGGGGTTCAGTGTTGGGAATCAGTGTTGGTGGTTCAGTGTTGGGGGTTTTGTGTTGGTGGTTCAGTGTTGGGGGTTCTGTGCTGGGGTCCAGTGTGGGGGTTCAGTGTTGGGGTTCAGTGTGGGGTTCAGTGTTGGGGGTTCATTTCTGAGACTGGTCAGTTTTGGGGTTCAGTTTTGGGGTTCAGTGTTGGGGTTCAGTATTGGGGTTCAATTTTGGGGATTCAGTGTTGGGGGGTCAGTGTTGGGGTTCAGTGTTGGGTGTTCAGTGTTGGGGTTCAGTGTTGGGCGTTTGTCAGCGTTGGGGGGTCAGTGTTGATGTGTTCAGTGTTGGGGGTTCAGTGTCGGGGCTGGTCAGTGTTGGGGGTTCATTGTTTGGGGGTTCAGTGTTGGGGTCCAATGTTGGGTTTAGTGTTGGGGTTAGTGTTGGGGTGTTCAGTGTTGGGGTTCAGTGTTGGGGGTCAGTGTTGGGGTTCACTGTTGGGTTCAGCTTTAGGGTTTCAGTGTTGGGGGTTCAGTGTTGGGGTTCAGTGGCAGTGTTCAGTGTTGTGGGGTTCAGTGTTGGGAATCAGTGTTGGTGGTTCTGTGTTGGGTGTTTTGTGTTGGTGGTTCAGTGCTGGGGTTCAGTGTTGCGGTCCAGTGTGGGGGTTCAGTGCGGGAGTTCAGTGCTGGGGGTTCAGTGGCAGTGTTCAGTATTGGGGGTTCAGTGTTAGGATTCATTGTTCAGGGTTAGTGTTGGGGATCAGTGCTATGGTTCAATGTTGGGGTTCAGTGGCGGGGAGTTCAGTGTTGGGGGGTTCAGTGTTGGGAATCAATGTTGGGGTTCAGTGTTGAGTGTTTTGTGTTGGTGGTCCAGTGTTGGGGGTTCAGTGTTATGGTTCAGTGTTGGGGTCCAGTGTGGGGGTTCAGTGTTGGGAGGTCAGTGCTGGGGTTCAGTGTTGGGTGTTCAGCGGTGGGGTTCAGTGTTGGGGTTCAGCAATGGGAGTTCAGTGTTGGGGTTCAGTGTTGTATGTTCAGTGTTGGGGTCCATTGGTGGGGTTCGGTGTTGGGGGCCAGTTTTGGGGTTCACTGTTGGGGTTCAGCGCTAGGGGCTCGGTGTTGCGGGTTCAGTGTTGTGGTTCAGTGGCAGTGTTCAGTGTTGCGGGTTCAGTGTTGGGGTTCAGTGTCAGGGTTTTGTGATGGGGTCAGTATTGGGGGTTCAGCGTTAGGGTTCAGTGTTCAAGGTTTAGTGTTGGGGTTGAGTGCTATGACTCGGTGTTGGGGTTCAGTGTTGGGGTTCAGTGTGGGGGTTCAGTGTTGGGGGGTTCACTGTTGGGGTTTATGTGTTGGTGGTTCAGTGTTGGGGTCCAGTGTGGGGTTCAGTGTTGGGGGTTCATTTTTGAGACTGGTCAGTGTTGGGGTTCAGTTTTGGGGTTCAGTGTTGGGGTTCAGTATTGGGGTTCAATTTTGGGGATTCAGTGTTGGGGGGTCAGTGTTGGGGTTCAGTGTTGGGTGTTCAGTGTTGGGGTTCAGTGTTGGGCGTTTGTCAGCGTTGGGGGGGTCAGTGTTGATGTGTTCAGTGTTGGGGGTTCAGTGTCGGGGCTGGTCAGTGTTGGGGGTTCATTGTTTGAGGTTCAGTGTTGGGGTTCAGTGTTGTTGTTTCAGTGTTGGGGTTTAATGTTGGGGTTTAGTGTTGGGCTGGTCAGTTTTGGGGGTGTCAGTGTTGGGTGTTCATTGTTGGGCGTTCAGTGTTGGGGGATTCAGTGTTGTGGGCTCAACTTTGGGGTTCAGTTTTAGGGTTCAGTGCTGGGGTTCGGTGTTGGGGTGCAGTGGTGGGATTTCGGTGTTGGGGTTCAGTGTTGGGGTTCAGTGTTAGGGTTCAGTGTTGGGGTTTAGCGTTAGGGCTCAGTGTTGGGGTTCAATTTCGGGGTTCTGTGTTGGGGGTCCAGTGTTGGGTTCCAGTATTAGGGTTCAGTGCTGGGGTCCAGTGCTGGTGTTCAGTGCTATGGCTCGGTGTTGGGGGTTCAGTGTTGGGGTTCAGTGATGGGGGTTCAGTGTTGGGAATCAGTGTTGGTGGTTCAGTGTTGGGGGTTTTGTGTTGGTGGTTCAGTGTTGGGGGTTCTGTGCTGGGGTCCAGTGTGGGGGTTCAGTGTTGGGGTTCAGCACGGGAGTTCAGTGCTGGGGTTCAGTGTTGGGGTTCAGTGTTGGTGTTCAACATTGGGAGTTCAGTGGTGGGGTTCAGTGTTGGGAGGTCAGTGCTGGGGTTCAGTGTTGGTTGTTCAGCGGTGGGGTTCAGTGTTGGGGTTCAGCAATGGGAGTTCAGTGTTGGGGTTCAGTGTTGTATGTTCAGTGTTGGGGTCCATTGGTGGGGTTCGGTGTTGGGGGCCAGTTTTGGGGTTCACTGTTGGGGTTCAGCGCTAGGGGCTCGGTGTTGCGGGTTCAGTGTTGTGGTTCAGTGGCAGTGTTCAGTGTTGCGGGTTCAGTGTTGGGGTTCAGTGTCAGGGTTTTGTGATGGGGTCAGTATTGGGGGTTCAGCGTTAGGGTTCAGTGTTCAAGGTTTAGTGTTGGGGTTGAGTGCTATGACTCGGTGTTGGGGTTCAGTGTTGGGGTTCAGTGTGGGGGTTCAGTGTTGGGGGGTTCACTGTTGGGGTTTATGTGTTGGTGGTTCAGTGTTGGGGTCCAGTGTGGGGTTCAGTGTTGGGGGTTCATTTTTGAGACTGGTCAGTGTTGGGGTTCAGTTTTGGGGTTCAGTGTTGGGGTTCAGTATTGGGGTTCAATTTTGGGGATTCAGTGTTGGGGGGTCAGTGTTGGGGTTCAGTGTTGGGTGTTCAGTGTTGGGGTTCAGTGTTGGGCGTTTGTCAGCGTTGGGGGGGTCAGTGTTGATGTGTTCAGTGTTGGGGGTTCAGTGTCGGGGCTGGTCAGTGTTGGGGGTTCATTGTTTGAGGTTCAGTGTTGGGGTTCAGTGTTGTGGTTTCAGTGTTGGGGTTTAATGTTGGGGTTTAGTGTTGGGCTGGTCAGTTTTGGGGGTGTCAGTGTTGGGTGTTCATTGTTGGGCGTTCAGTGTTGGGGGATTCAGTGTTGTGGGCTCAACTTTGGGGTTCAGTTTTAGGGTTCAGTGCTGGGGTTCGGTGTTGGGGTGCAGTGGTGGGATTTCGGTGTTGGGGTTCAGTGTTGGGGTTCAGTGTTAGGGTTCAGTGTTGGGGTTTAGCGTTAGGGGCTCAGTGTTGGGGTTCAATTTCGGGGTTCTGTGTTGGGGGTCCAGTGTTGGGTTCCAGTATTAGGGTTCAGTGCTGGGGTCCAGTGCTGGTGTTCAGTGCTATGGCTCGGTGTTGGGGGTTCAGTGTTGGGGTTCAGTGATGGGGGTTCAGTGTTGGGAATCAGTGTTGGTGGTTCAGTGTTGGGGGTTTTGTGTTGGTGGTTCAGTGTTGGGGGTTCTGTGCTGGGGTCCAGTGTGGGGGTTCAGTGTTGGGGTTCAGCACGGGAGTTCAGTGCTGGGGTTCAGTGTTGGGGTTCAGTGTTGGTGTTCAACATTGGGAGTTCAGTGGTGGGGTTCAGTGTTGGGAGGTCAGTGCTGGGGTTCAGTGTTGGGTGTTCAGCGGTGGGGTTCAGTGTTGGGGTTCAGCAATGGGAGTTCAGTGTTGGGGTTCAGTGTTGCATGTTCAGTGTTGGGGTTCAGTGTTGGGGTCCATCGGTGGGGGTTCGGTGTTGGGGGCCAGTGTTGGGGTTCTCTGTTGGGGTTCAGTGCTAGGGGCTCGGTGTTGCAGGTTCAGTGTTGTGGTTCAGTGGCAGTGTTCAGTGTTGGGGGTTCAGTGTTGGGGTTCAGTGTCAGGGTTTTGTGCTGGGGTCAGTATTGGGGGTTCAGCGTTAGGGTTCAGTGTTCAAGGTTTAGCGTTGGGGTTGAGTGCTATGACTCGGTGTTGGGGTTCAGTGGGGGGTTCAGTGTTGGGGTTCAGTGTTGTGTGTTCAGTTCTGGGGTTCATTGGTGGGGGTTCGGTGTTGGGATTCAGTGTTGGGGGTCAGTGTTGGGGTTCACCGTTTGGGTTCAGCTTTAGGGGTTCAGTGATGGGGGTTCAGTGTTGGGAATCAGTGTTGGTGGTTCAGTGTTGGGGGTTTTGTGTTGGTGGTTCAGTGTTGGGGGTTCAGTGCTGGGGTCCAGTGTGGGGGTTCAGTGTTGGGGTTCAGCACGGGAGTTCAGTGCTGGGGTTCAGTGTTGGGGTTCAGTGTTGGTGTTCAACATTGGGATTTCGGTGTTGGGGTTCAGTGTTGGAGTTCAGTGTTAGGGTTCAGTGTTGGGGTTCAGCGTTAGGGGCTCAGTGTTGGGGTTCCATTTCGGGGTTCTGTGTTGGGGGTCCAGTGTTGGGTTTCAGTATTAGGGTTCAGTGCTGGTGTTCAGTGCTATGGTTCGGTGTTGGGGGTTCAGTGTTGGGGTACAGTGTTGGGGTTCAGTGATGGGGGTTCAGTGTTGGGAATCAGTGTTGGTGGTTCAGTGTTGGGGGTTTTGTGTTGGTGGTTCAGTGTTGGGGTTTCAGTGCTGGTGTCCAGTGTGGGGGCTCAGTGTTGGGGTTCAGTGCGGGAGTTCAGTGCTGGGGTTCATTGTTGGGGTTCAGTGTTGGTGTTCATCATTGGGAGTTCAGTGGTGGGGTTCAGTGTTGGGAGGTCAGTGCTGGGGTTCAGTGTTGGGTGTTCAGCGGTGGGGTTCAGTGTTGGGGTTCAGCAATGGGAGTTCAGTGTTGGGGTTCAGTGTTGTATGTTCAGTGTTGGGGTCCATTGGTGGGGGTTCGGTGTTGGGGGCCAGTGTCGGGGTTCACTGTTGGGGTTCAGTGCTAGGGGCTCGGTGTTGCGGGTTCAGTGTTGTGGTTCAGTGGCAGTGTTCAGTGTTGCGGGTTCAGTGTTGGGGTTCAGTGTCAGGGTTTTGTGATGGGGTCAGTATTGGGGGTTCAGCGTTAGGGTTCAGTGTTCAAGGTTTAGTGTTGGGGTTCAGTGCTATGACTCGGTGTTGGGGTTCAGTGGGGGTTCAGTGTTGGGGTTCAGTGTGGGGGTTCAGTGTTGGGGGGTTCACTGTTGGGGTTTATGTGTTGGTGGTTCAGTGTTGGGGTCCAGTGTGGGGTTCAGTGTTGGGGGTTCATTTCTGAGACTGGTCAGTTTTGGGGTTCAGTTTTGGGGTTCAGTGTTGGGGTTCAGTATTGGGGTTCAATTTTGGGGATTCAGTGTTGGGGGGTCAGTGTTGGGGTTCATTGTTGGGTGTTCAGTGTTGGGGTTCAGTGTTGGGCGTTTGTCAGCGTTGGGGGGTCAGTGTTGATGTGTTCAGTGTTGGGGGTTCAGTGTCGGGGCTGGTCAGTGTTGGGGGTTCATTGTTTGGGGGTTCAGTGTTGGGGTCCAATGTTGGGTTTAGTGTTGGGGTTAGTGTTGGGGTGTTCAGTGTTGGGGTTCAGTGTTGGGGGTCAGTGTTGGGGTTCAGTGGCAGTGTTCAGTGTTGTGGGGTTCAGTGTTGGGAATCAGTGTTGGTGGTTCTGTGTTGGGTGTTTTGTGTTGGTGGTTCAGTGCTGGGGTTCAGTGTTGCGGTCCAGTGTGGGGGTTCAGTGCGGGAGTTCAGTGCTGGGGGTTCAGTGGCAGTGTTCAGTATTGGGGGTTCAGTGTTAGGATTCATTGTTCAGGGTTAGTGTTGGGGATCAGTGCTATGGTTCAATGTTGGGGTTCAGTGGCGGGGAGTTCAGTGTTGGGGGGTTCAGTGTTGGGAATCAATGTTGGGGTTCAGTGTTGAGTGTTTTGTGTTGGTGGTCCAGTGTTGGGGGTTCAGTGTTATGGTTCAGTGTTGGGGTCCAGTGTGGGGGTTCAGTGTTGGGAGGTCAGTGCTGGGGTTCAGTGTTGGGTGTTCAGCGGTGGGGTTCAGTGTTGGGGTTCAGCAATGGGAGTTCAGTGTTGGGGTTCAGTGTTGTATGTTCAGTGTTGGGGTCCATTGGTGGGGTTCGGTGTTGGGGGCCAGTTTTGGGGTTCACTGTTGGGGTTCAGCGCTAGGGGCTCGGTGTTGCGGGTTCAGTGTTGTGGTTCAGTGGCAGTGTTCAGTGTTGCGGGTTCAGTGTTGGGGTTCAGTGTCAGGGTTTTGTGATGGGGTCAGTATTGGGGGTTCAGCGTTAGGGTTCAGTGTTCAAGGTTTAGTGTTGGGGTTGAGTGCTATGACTCGGTGTTGGGGTTCAGTGGGGGTTCAGTGTTGGGGTTCAGCAATGGGAGTTCAGTGTTGGGGTTCAGTGTTGTATGTTCAGTGTTGGGGTCCATTGGTGGGGTTCGGTGTTGGGGGCCAGTTTTGGGGTTCACTGTTGGGGTTCAGCGCTAGGGGCTCGGTGTTGCGGGTTCAGTGTTGTGGTTCAGTGGCAGTGTTCAGTGTTGCGGGTTCAGTGTTGGGGTTCAGTGTCAGGGTTTTGTGATGGGGTCAGTATGGGGGGTTCAGCGTTAGGGTTCAGTGTTCAAGGTTTAGTGTTGGGGTTCAGTGCTATGACTCGGTGTTGGGGTTCAGTGGGGGTTCAGTGTTGGGGTTCAGTGTGGGGGTTCAGTGTTGGGGGGTTCACTGTTGGGGTTTATGTGTTGGTGGTTCAGTGTTGGGGTCCAGTGTGGGGTTCAGTGTTGGGGGTTCATTTCTGAGACTGGTCAGTTTTGGGGTTCAGTTTTGGGGTTCAGTGTTGGGGTTCAGTATTGGGGTTCAATTTTGGGGATTCAGTGTTGGGGGGTCAGTGTTGGGGTTCAGTGTTGGGTGTTCAGTGTTGGGGTTCAGTGTTGGGCGTTTGTCAGCGTTGGGGGGTCAGTGTTGATGTGTTCAGTGTTGGGGGTTCAGTGTCGGGGCTGGTCAGTGTTGGGGGTTCATTGTTTGGGGGTTCAGTGTTGGGGTCCAATGTTGGGTTTAGTGTTGGGGTTAGTGTTGGGGTGTTCAGTGTTGGGGTTCAGTGTTGGGGGTCAGTGTTGGGGTTCACTGTTGGGTTCAGCTTTAGGGTTTCAGTGTTGGGGGTTCAGTGTTGGGGTTCAGTGGCAGTGTTCAGTGTTGTGGGGTTCAGTGTTGGGAATCAGTGTTGGTGGTTCTGTGTTGGGTGTTTTGTGTTGGTGGTTCAGTGCTGGGGTTCAGTGTTGCGGTCCAGTGTGGGGGTTCAGTGCGGGAGTTCAGTGCTGGGGGTTCAGTGGCAGTGTTCAGTATTGGGGGTTCAGTGTTAGGATTCATTGTTCAGGGTTAGTGTTGGGGATCAGTGCTATGGTTCAATGTTGGGGTTCAGTGGCGGGGAGTTCAGTGTTGGGGGGTTCAGTGTTGGGAATCAATGTTGGGGTTCAGTGTTGAGTGTTTTGTGTTGGTGGTCCAGTGTTGGGGGTTCAGTGTTATGGTTCAGTGTTGGGGTCCAGTGTGGGGGTTCAGTGTTGGGAGGTCAGTGCTGGGGTTCAGTGTTGGGTGTTCAGCGGTGGGGTTCAGTGTTGGGGTTCAGCAATGGGAGTTCAGTGTTGGGGTTCAGTGTTGTATGTTCAGTGTTGGGGTCCATTGGTGGGGTTCGGTGTTGGGGGCCAGTTTTGGGGTTCACTGTTGGGGTTCAGCGCTAGGGGCTCGGTGTTGCGGGTTCAGTGTTGTGGTTCAGTGGCAGTGTTCAGTGTTGCGGGTTCAGTGTTGGGGTTCAGTGTCAGGGTTTTGTGATGGGGTCAGTATTGGGGGTTCAGCGTTAGGGTTCAGTGTTCAAGGTTTAGTGTTGGGGTTGAGTGCTATGACTCGGTGTTGGGGTTCAGTGGGGGTTCAGTGTTGGGGTTCAGTGTGGGGGTTCAGTGTTGGGGGGTTCACTGTTGGGGTTTATGTGTTGGTGGTTCAGTGTTGGGGTCCAGTGTGGGGTTCAGTGTTGGGGGTTCATTTTTGAGACTGGTCAGTGTTGGGGTTCAGTTTTGGGGTTCAGTGTTGGGGTTCAGTATTGGGGTTCAATTTTGGGGATTCAGTGTTGGGGGGTCAGTGTTGGGGTTCAGTGTTGGGTGTTCAGTGTTGGGGTTCAGTGTTGGGCGTTTGTCAGCGTTGGGGGGGTCAGTGTTGATGTGTTCAGTGTTGGGGGTTCAGTGTCGGGGCTGGTCAGTGTTGGGGGTTCATTGTTTGAGGGTCAGTGTTGGGGTTCAGTGTTGTGGTTTCAGTGTTGGGGTTTAATGTTGGGGTTTAGTGTTGGGCTGGTCAGTTTTGGGGGTGTCAGTGTTGGGTGTTCATTGTTGGGCGTTCAGTGTTGGGGGATTCAGTGTTGTGGGCTCAACTTTGGGGTTCAGTTTTAGGGTTCAGTGCTGGGGTTCGGTGTTGGGGTACAGTGGTGGGATTTCGGTGTTGGGGTTCAGTGTTGGGGTTCAGTGTTAGGGTTCAGTGTTGGGGTTTAGCGTTAGGGGCTCAGTGTTGGGGTTCAATTTCGGGGTTCTGTGTTGGGGGTCCAGTGTTGGGTTCCAGTATTAGGGTTCAGTGCTGGGGTCCAGTGCTGGTGTTCAGTGCTATGGCTCGGTGTTGGGGTTCAGTGATGGGGGTTCAGTGTTGGGAATCAGTGTTGGTGGTTCAGTGTTGGGGGTTTTGTGTTGGTGGTTCAGTGTTGGGGGTTCTGTGCTGGGGTCCAGTGTGGGGGTTCAGTGTTGGGGTTCAGCACGGGAGTTCAGTGCTGGGGTTCAGTGTTGGGGTTCAGTGTTGGTGTTCAACATTGGGAGTTCAGTGGTGGGGTTCAGTGTTGGGAGGTCAGTGCTGGGGTTCAGTGTTGGGTGTTCAGCGGTGGGGTTCAGTGTTGGGGTTCAGCAATGGGAGTTCAGTGTTGGGGTTCAGTGTTGTATGTTCAGTGTTGGGGTTCAGTGTTGGGGTCCATCGGTGGGGGTTCGGTGTTGGGGGCCAGTGTTGGGGTTCTCTGTTGGGGTTCAGTGCTAGGGGCTCGGTGTTGCAGGTTCAGTGTTGTGGTTCAGTGGCAGTGTTCAGTGTTGGGGGTTCAGTGTTGGGGTTCAGTGTCAGGGTTTTGTGCTGGGGTCAGTATTGGGGGTTCAGCGTTAGGGTTCAGTGTTCAAGGTTTAGCGTTGGGGTTGAGTGCTATGACTCCTGTGTTGGGGTTCAGTGGGGGGTTCAGTGTTGGGGTTCAGTGTTGTGTGTTCAGTTCTGGGGTTCATTGGTGGGGGTTCGGTGTTGGGATTCAGTGTTGGGGGTCAGTGTTGGGGTTCACCGTTTGGGTTCAGCTTTAGGGGTTCAGTGATGGGGGTTCAGTGTTGGGAATCAGTGTTGGTGGTTCAGTGTTGGGGGTTTTGTGTTGGTGGTTCAGTGTTGGGGGTTCAGTGCTGGGGTCCAGTGTGGGGGTTCAGTGTTGGGGTTCAGCACGGGAGTTCAGTGCTGGGGTTCAGTGTTGGGGTTCAGTGTTGGTGTTCAACATTGGGAGTTCAGTGGTGGGGTTCAGTGTTGGGAGGTCAGTGCTGGGGTTCAGTGTTGGGTGTTCAGCGGTGGGGTTCAGTGTTGGGGTTCAGCAATGGGAGTTCAGTGTTGGGGTTCAGTGTTGTATGTTCAGTGTTGGGGTTC
The DNA here is from genome assembly GCF_044704955.1 of Pristiophorus japonicus. Taxonomy (NCBI): domain Eukaryota; kingdom Metazoa; phylum Chordata; class Chondrichthyes; family Pristiophoridae; genus Pristiophorus; species Pristiophorus japonicus. The sequence continues at coordinate 58,816,162 of NC_091993.1, forward strand.
AGTGTTGGGGTCCATCGGTGGGGGTTCGGTGTTGGGGGCCAGTGTTGGGGTTCTCTGTTGGGGTTCAGTGCTAGGGGCTCGGTGTTGCAGGTTCAGTGTTGTGGTTCAGTGGCAGTGTTCAGTGTTGGGGGTTCAGTGTTGGGGTTCAGTGTCAGGGTTTTGTGCTGGGGTCAGTATTGGGGGTTCAGCGTTAGGGTTCAGTGTTCAAGGTTTAGCGTTGGGGTTGAGTGCTATGACTCGGTGTTGGGGTTCAGTGTCAGGGTTTTGTGATGGGGTCAGTATTGGGGGTTCAGCGTTAGGGTTCAGTGTTCAAGGTTTAGTGTTGGGGTTCAGTGCTATGACTCGGTGTTGGGGTTCAGTGGGGGTTCAGTGTTGGGGTTCAGTGTGGGGGTTCAGTGTTGGGGTTTATGTGTTGGTGGTTCAGTGTTGGGGTCCAGTGTGGGGTTCAGTGTTGGGGGTTCATTTCTGAGACTGGTCAGTTTTGGGGTTCAGTTTTGGGGTTCAGTGTTGGGGTTCAGTATTGGGGTTCAATTTTGGGGATTCAGTGTTGGGGGGTCAGTGTTGGGGTTCAGTGTTGGGTGTTCAGTGTTGGGGTTCAGTGTTGGGTGTTTGTCAGCGTTGGGGGGTCAGTGTTGATGTGTTCAGTGTTGGGGGTTCAGTGTCGGGGCTGGTCAGTGTTGGGGTTCATTGTTTGGGGGTTCAGTGTTGGGGTCCAATGTTGGGTTTAGTGTTGGGGTTAGTGTTGGGGTGTTCAGTGTTGGGGTTCAGTGTTGGGGGTCAGTGTTGGGGTTCACTGTTTGGGTTCAGCTTTAGGGTTTCAGTTTTGGGGGTTCAGTGTTGGGGTTCAGTGGCAGTGTTCAGTGTTGTGGGGTTCAGTGTTGGGAATCAGTGTTGGTGGTTCTGTGTTGGGTGTTTTGTGTTGGTGGTTCAGTGCTGGGGTTCAGTGTTGCGGTCCAGTGTGGGGGTTCAGTGCGGGAGTTCAGTGCTGGGGGTTCAGTGGCAGTGTTCAGTATTGGGGGTTCAGTGTTAGGATTCATTGTTCAGGGTTAGTGTTGGGGATCAGTGCTATGGTTCAATGTTGGGGTTCAGTGGCGGGGAGTTCAGTGTTGGGGGGTTCAGTGTTGGGAACCAATGTTGGGGTTCAGTGTTGAGTGTTTTGTGTTGGTGGTCCAGTGTTGGGGGTTCAGTGCTGGGGTTCAGTGTTGGGGTCCAGTGTGGGGGTTCAGTGTTGGGGTTCAGTGCTGGGGTCCAGTGCTGGTGTTCAGTGCTGTGGCTCGGTGTTGGGTGTTCAGTGTTGGGGTTCAGTGTTGGGCGTTCAGTGTTGGGGTTCAGTGTTGGTGCTCAGCATTGGGAGTTCAGTGTTGGGGTTCAGTGTTGTGTGTCCAGTGTTGGGGTTCATTGGTGGGGTTCATTGGTGGGGGTTCGGTGTTGGGGTTCAGTGTTGGGGGCCAGTGTTGGGGTTCACTGTTGGGGGTCAGTGTTCGGGGCTCGGTGTTGGGGGTTCAGTGTTGGTGTTCAGTGTCAGGGTTCAGTGCTGGGGGTCAGTATTGGTGGTTCAGCGTTAGGTTCAGTGTTCAAGGTTTAGTGTTGGGGTTCAGTGCTATGACTCGGTGTTGGGGTTCAGTGGGGGTTCAGTGTTGGTGATCCAGCGTTGGTGGGTTCACTGTCGGGGTTCAGTGTTGGGGTCCAGTGTGGAGGTTCAATGTTGGGTTCAGTGCTGGGGTTCACTCTTGCGGGTTCAGTGTTGGGGTTCAGTGCTGGGAGGACAGTGATGGGGTTCAGTGTTGGGGTCCAGTGTGGGGGTCCAGTGTTGGGGTTCAGTGCGGGAGTTCAGTGCTGGGGTTCAGTGTTGGGGTTCAGTGATGGGAGGTCAGTGATTGGGTTCAGTGTTGGGGTCCAGTGTGATGGTTCAGTTTTGGGGTTCAGTGCGGGAGTTCAGTGCTGGGGTTCAGTGTTTGTGTTCAGTGTTGGTGTTCAGCATTGGGAGTTCAGTGTTGGGGTTCAGTGGCAGTGTTCAGTGTTGTGGGGTTCAGTGTTGAGAATATGTGTTGTGGTTTCAGTGTTGGGGTTTAATGTTGGGGTTCAGTGTTGGGCTGGTCAGTTTTGGGGGGGTCAGTGTTGGGTGTTCATTGTTGGGGTTCAATGTTGGGTTTAGTGTTGGGGTTAGTTTTGGGGTGTTCAGTGTTGGGGGTTCAGTGTTGTGGGTTCAACTTTGGGGTTCAGTTTTAGGGTTCGGTGCTGGGGTTCGGTGTTGGGGTTCAGTGGTGGGATTTCGGTGTTGGGGTTCAGTGTTGGAGTTCAGTGTTAGGGTTCAGTGTTGGGGTTCAGCGTTAGGGGCTCAGTGTTGGGGTTCCATTTCTGGGTTCTGTGTTGGGGGTCCAGTGTTGGGTTTCAGTATTAGGGTTCAGTGCTGGGGTCCAGTGCTGGTGTTCAGTGCTATGGTTCGGTGTTGGGGGTTCAGTGTTGGGGTACAGTGTTGGGGTTCAGTGATGGGGGTTCAGTGTTGGGAATCAGTGTTGGTGGTTCAGTGTTGGGGGTTTTGTGTTGGTGGTTCAGTGTTGGGGTTTCAGTGCTGGTGTCCAGTGTGGGGGCTCAGTGTTGGGGTTCAGTGCGGGAGTTCAGTGCTGGGGTTCATTGTTGGGGTTCAGTGTTGGTGTTCATCATTGGGAGTTCAGTGGTGGGGTTCAGTGTTGGGAGGTCAGTGCTGGGGTTCAGTGTTGGGTGTTCAGCGGTGGGGTTCAGTGTTGGGGTTCAGCAATGGGAGTTCAGTGTTGGGGTTCAGTGTTGTATGTTCAGTGTTGGGGTCCATTGGTGGGGGTTCGGTGTTGGGGGCCAGTGTTGGGGTTCACTGTTGGGGTTCAGTGCTAGGGGCTCGGTGTTGCGGGTTCAGTGTTGTGGTTCAGTGGCAGTGTTCAGTGTTGCGGGTTCAGTGTTGGGGTTCAGTGTCAGGGTTTTGTGATGGGGTCAGTATTGGGGGTTCAGCGTTAGGGTTCAGTGTTCAAGGTTTAGTGTTGGGGTTGAGTGCTATGACTCGGTGTTGGGGTTCAGTGGGGGTTCAGTGTTGGGGTTCAGTGTGGGGGTTCAGTGTTGGGGGGTTCACTGTTGGGGTTTATGTGTTGGTGGTTCAGTGTTGGGGTCCAGTGTGAGGTTCAGTGTTGGGGGTTCATTTCTGAGACTGGTCAGTTTTGGGGTTCAGTGTTGGGGTTCAGTGTTGGGGTTCAGTATTGGGGTTCAATTTTGGGGATTCAGTGTTGGGGGGTCAGTGTTGGGGTTCAGTGTTGGGTGTTCAGTGTTGGGGTTCAGTGTTGGGCGTTTGTCAGCGTTGGGGGGTCAGTGTTGATGTGTTCAGTGTTGGGGGTTCAGTGTCGGGGCTGGTCAGTGTTGGGGGTTCATTGTTTGAGGGTTCAGTGTTGGGGTCCAATGTTGGGTTTAGTGTTGGGGTTAGTGTTGGGGTGTTCAGTGTTGGGGTTCAGTGTTGGGGGTCAGTGTTGGGGTTCACTGTTGGGTTCAGCTTTAGGGTTTCAGTGTTGGGGGTTCAGTGTTGGGGTTCAGTGGCAGTGTTCAGTGTTGTGGGGTTCAGTGTTGGGAATCAGTGTTGGTGGTTCTGTGTTGAGTGTTTTGTGTTGGTGGTTCAGTGCTGGGGTTCAGTGTTGCGGTCCAGTGTTGGGGTTCAGTGCGGGAGTTCAGTGCTGGGGGTTCAGTGGCAGTGTTCAGTATTGGGGGTTCAGTGTTAGGATTCATTGTTCAGGGTTAGTGTTGGGGATCAGTGCTATGGTTCAATGTTGGGGTTCAGTGGCGGGGAGTTCAGTGTTGGGGGGTTCAGTGTTGGGAATCAATGTTGGGGTTCAGTGTTGAGTGTTTTGTGTTGGTGGTCCAGTGTTGGGGGTTCAGTGTTATGGTTCAGTGTTGGGGTCCAGTGTGGGGGTTCAGTGTTGGGAGGTCAGTGCTGGGGTTCAGTGTTGGGTGTTCAGCGGTGGGGTTCAGTGTTGGGGTTCAGCAATGGGAGTTCAGTGTTGGGGTTCAGTGTTGTATGTTCAGTGTTGGGGTCCATTGGTGGGGTTCGGTGTTGGGGGCCAGTTTTGGGGTTCACTGTTGGGGTTCAGCGCTAGGGGCTCGGTGTTGCGGGTTCAGTGTTGTGGTTCAGTGGCAGTGTTCAGTGTTGCGGGTTCAGTGTTGGGGTTCAGTGTCAGGGTTTTGTGATGGGGTCAGTATTGGGGGTTCAGCGTTAGGGTTCAGTGTTCAAGGTTTAGTGTTGGGGTTGAGTGCTATGACTCGGTGTTGGGGTTCAGTGGGGGTTCAGTGTTGGGGTTCAGTGTGGGGGTTCAGTGTTGGGGGGTTCACTGTTGGGGTTTATGTGTTGGTGGTTCAGTGTTGGGGTCCAGTGTGGGGTTCAGTGTTGGGGGTTCATTTTTGAGACTGGTCAGTGTTGGGGTTCAGTTTTGGGGTTCAGTGTTGGGGTTCAGTATTGGGGTTCAATTTTGGGGATTCAGTGTTGGGGGGTCAGTGTTGGGGTTCAGTGTTGGGTGTTCAGTGTTGGGGTTCAGTGTTGGGCGTTTGTCAGCGTTGGGGGGGTCAGTGTTGATGTGTTCAGTGTTGGGGGTTCAGTGTCGGGGCTGGTCAGTGTTGGGGGTTCATTGTTTGAGGTTCAGTGTTGGGGTTCAGTGTTGTGGTTTCAGTGTTGGGGTTTAATGTTGGGGTTTAGTGTTGGGCTGGTCAGTTTTGGGGGTGTCAGTGTTGGGTGTTCATTGTTGGGCGTTCAGTGTTGGGGGATTCAGTGTTGTGGGCTCAACTTTGGGGTTCAGTTTTAGGGTTCAGTGCTGGGGTTCGGTGTTGGGGTACAGTGGTGGGATTTCGGTGTTGGGGTTCAGTGTTGGGGTTCAGTGTTAGGGTTCAGTGTTGGGATTTAGCGTTAGGGGCTCAGTGTTGGGGTTCAATTTCGGGGTTCTGTGTTGGGGGTCCAGTGTTGGGTTCCAGTATTAGGGTTCAGTGCTGGGGTCCAGTGCTGGTGTTCAGTGCTATGGCTCGGTGTTGGGGGTTCAGTGTTGGGGTTCAGTGATGGGGGTTCAGTGTTGGGAATCAGTGTTGGTGGTTCAGTGTTGGGGGTTTTGTGTTGGTGGTTCAGTGTTGGGGGTTCTGTGCTGGGGTCCAGTGTGGGGGTTCAGTGTTGGGGTTCAGCACGGGAGTTCAGTGCTGGGGTTCAGTGTTGGGGTTCAGTGTTGGTGTTCAACATTGGGAGTTCAGTGGTGGGGTTCAGTGTTGGGAGGTCAGTGCTGGGGTTCAGTGTTGGGTGTTCAGCGGTGGGGTTCAGTGTTGGGGTTCAGCAATGGGAGTTCAGTGTTGGGGTTCAGTGTTGGATGTTCAGTGTTGGGGTTCAGTGTTGGGGTCCATCGGTGGGGGTTCGGTGTTGGGGGCCAGTGTTGGGGTTCTCTGTTGGGGTTCAGTGCTAGGGGCTCGGTGTTGCAGGTTCAGTGTTGTGGTTCAGTGGCAGTGTTCAGTGTTGGGGGTTCAGTGTTGGGGTTCAGTGTCAGGGTTTTGTGCTGGGGTCAGTATTGGGGGTTCAGCGTTAGGGTTCAGTGTTCAAGGTTTAGCGTTGGGGTTGAGTGCTATGACTCGGTGTTGGGGTTCAGTGGGGGGTTCAGTGTTGGGGTTCAGTGTTGTGTGTTCAGTTCTGGGGTTCATTGGTGGGGGTTCGGTGTTGGGATTCAGTGTTGGGGGTCAGTGTTGGGGTTCACCGTTTGGGTTCAGCTTTAGGGGTTCAGTGATGGGGGTTCAGTGTTGGGAATCAGTGTTGGTGGTTCAGTGTTGGGGGTTTTGTGTTGGTGGTTCAGTGTTGGGGGTTCAGTGCTGGGGTTCAGTGTTGGGGTCCAGTGTGGGGGTTCAGTGTTGGGGTTCAGTGCTGGGGTCCAGTGCTGGTGTTCAGTGCTGTGGCTCGGTGTTGGGTGTTCAGTGTTGGGGTTCAGTGTTGGGCGTTCAGTGTTGGGGTTCAGTGTTGGTGCTCAGCATTGGGAGTTCAGTGTTGGGGTTCATTGGTGGGGTTCATTGGTGGGGGTTCGGCGTTGGGGTTCAGTGTTGGGGGCCAGTGTTGGGGTTCACTGTTGGGGGTCAGTGTTCGGGGCTCGGTGTTGGGGGTTCAGTGTTGGTGTTCAGTGTCAGGGTTCAGTGCTGGGGGTCAGTATTGGTGGTTCAGCGTTAGGTTCAGTGTTCAAGGTTTAGTGTTGGGGTTCAGTGCTATGACTCGGTGTTGGGGTTCAGTGGGGGTTCAGTGTTGGTGATCCAGCGTTGGTGGGTTCACTGTCGGGGTTCAGTGTTGGGGTCCAGTGTGGAGGTTCAATGTTGGATTCAGTGCTGGGGTTCACTCTTGCGGGTTCAGTGTTGGGGTTCAGTGCTGGGAGGACAGTGATGGGGTTCAGTGTTGGGGTCCAGTGTGGGGGTCCAGTGTTGGGGTTCAGTGCGGGAGTTCAGTGCTGGGGTTCAGTGTTGGGGTTCAGTGATGGGAGGTCAGTGATTGGGTTCAGTGTTGGGGTCCAGTGTGGTGGTCCAGTTTTGGGGTTCAGTGCGGGAGTTCAGTGCTGGGGTTCAGTGTTGGTGTTCAGTGTTGGTGTTCAGCATTGGGAGTTCAGTGTTGGGGTTCAGTGGCAGTGTTCAGTGTTGTGGGGTTCAGTGTTGAGAATATGTGTTGTGGTTTCAGTGTTGGGGTTTAATGTTGGGGTTCAGTGTTGGGCTGGTCAGTTTTGGGGGGGTCAGTGTTGGGTGTTCATTGTTGGGCGTTCAGTGTTTGGGGATTCAGTGTTGGGGTTCAATGTTGGGTTTAGTGTTGGGGTTAGTTTTGGGGTGTTCAGTGTTGGGGGTTCAGTGTTGTGGGTTCAACTTTGGGGTTCAGTTTTAGGGTTCGGTGCTGGGGTTCGGTGTTGGGGTTCAGTGGTGGGATTTCGGTGTTGGGGTTCAGTGTTGGAGTTCCGTGTTAGGGTTCAGTGTTGGGGTTCAGCGTTAGGGGCTCAGTGTTGGGGTTCCATTTCGGGGTTCTGTGTTGGGGGTCCAGTGTTGGGTTTCAGTATTAGGGTTCAGTGCTGGGGTCCAGTGCTGGTGTTCAGTGCTATGGTTCGGTGTTGGGGGTTCAGTGTTGGGGTACAGTGTTGGGGTTCAGTGATGGGGGGTTCAGTGTTGGGAATCAGTGTTGGTGGTTCAGTGTTGGGGGTTTTGTGTTGGTGGTTCAGTGTTGGGGTTTCAGTGCTGGTGTCCAGTGTGGGGGTTCAGTGTTGGGGTTCAGTGCGGGAGTTCAGTGCTGGGGTTCATTGTTGGGGTTCAGTGTTGGTGTTCATCATTGGGAGTTCAGTGGTGGGGTTCAGTGTTGGGAGGTCAGTGCTGGGGTTCAGTGTTGGGTGTTCAGCGGTGGGGTTCAGTGTTGGGGTTCAGCAATGGGAGTTCAGTGTTGGGGTTCAGTGTTGTATGTTCAGTGTTGGGGTCCATTGGTGGGGGTTCGGTGTTGGGGGCCAGTGTTGGGGTTCACTGTTGGGGTTCAGTGCTAGGGGCTCGGTGTTGCGGGTTCAGTGTTGTGGTTCAGTGGCAGTGTTCAGTGTTGCGGGTTCAGTGTTGGGGTTCAGTGTCAGGGTTTTGTGATGGGGTCAGTATTGGGGGTTCAGCGTTAGGGTTCAGTGTTCAAGGTTTAGTGTTGGGGTTCAGTGCTATGACTCGGTGTTGGGGTTCAGTGGGGGTTCAGTGTTGGGGTTCAGTGTGGGGGTTCAGTGTTGGGGGGTTCACTGTTGGGGTTTATGTGTTGGTGGTTCAGTGTTGGGGTCCAGTGTGGGGTTCAGTGTTGGGGGTTCATTTCTGAGACTGGTCAGTTTTGGGGTTCAGTTTTGGGGTTCAGTGTTGGGGTTCAGTATTGGGGTTCAATTTTGGGGATTCAGTGTTGGGGGGTCAGTGTTGGGGTTCAGTGTTGGGTGTTCAGTGTTGGGGTTCAGTGTTGGGCGTTTGTCAGCGTTGGGGGGTCAGTGTTGATGTGTTCAGTGTTGGGGGTTCAGTGTCGGGGCTGGTCAGTGTTGGGGGTTCATTGTTTGGGGGTTCAGTGTTGGGGTCCAATGTTGGGTTTAGTGTTGGGGTTAGTGTTGGGGTGTTCAGTGTTGGGGTTCAGTGTTGGGGGTCAGTGTTGGGGTTCACTGTTGGGTTCAGCTTTAGGGTTTCAGTTTTGGGGGTTCAGTGTTGGGGTTCAGTGGCAGTGTTCAGTGTTGTGGGGTTCAGTGTTGGGAATCAGTGTTGGTGGTTCTGTGTTGGGTGTTTTGTGTTGGTGGTTCAGTGCTGGGGTTCAGTGTTGCGGTCCAGTGTGGGGGTTCAGTGCGGGAGTTCAGTGCTGGGGGTTCAGTGGCAGTGTTCAGTATTGGGGGTTCAGTGTTAGGATTCATTGTTCAGGGTTAGTGTTGGGGATCAGTGCTATGGTTCAATGTTGGGGTTCAGTGGCGGGGAGTTCAGTGTTGGGGGGTTCAGTGTTGGGAATCAATGTTGGGGTTCAGTGTTGAGTGTTTTGTGTTGGTGGTCCAGTGTTGGGGGTTCAGTGTTATGGTTCAGTGTTGGGGTCCAGTGTGGGGGTTCAGTGTTGGGAGGTCAGTGCTGGGGTTCAGTGTTGGGTGTTCAGCGGTGGGGTTCAGTGTTGGGGTTCAGCAATGGGAGTTCAGTGTTGGGGTTCAGTGTTGTATGTTCAGTGTTGGGGTCCATTGGTGGGGTTCGGTGTTGGGGGCCAGTTTTGGGGTTCACTGTTGGGGTTCAGCGCTAGGGGCTCGGTGTTGCGGGTTCAGTGTTGTGGTTCAGCGGCAGTGTTCAGTGTTGCGGGTTCAGTGTTGGGGTTCAGTGTCAGGGTTTTGTGATGGGGTCAGTATTGGGGGTTCAGCGTTAGGGTTCAGTGTTCAAGGTTTAGTGTTGGGGTTGAGTGCTATGACTCGGTGTTGGGGTTCAGTGGGGGTTCAGTGTTGGGGTTCAGTGTGGGGGTTCAGTGTTGGGGGGTTCACTGTTGGGGTTTATGTGTTGGTGGTTCAGTGTTGGGGTCCAGTGTGGGGTTCAGTGTTGGGGGTTCATTTTTGAGACTGGTCAGTGTTGGGGTTCAGTTTTGGGGTTCAGTGTTGGGGTTCAGTATTGGGGTTCAATTTTGGGGATTCAGTGTTGGGGGGTCAGTGTTGGGGTTCAGTGTTGGGTGTTCAGTGTTGGGGTTCAGTGTTGGGCGTTTGTCAGCGTTGGGGGGGTCAGTGTTGATGTGTTCAGTGTTGGGGGTTCAGTGTCGGGGCTGGTCAGTGTTGGGGGTTCATTGTTTGAGGTTCAGTGTTGGGGTTCAGTGTTGTGGTTTCAGTGTTGGGGTTTAATGTTGGGGTTTAGTGTTGGGCTGGTCAGTTTTGGGGGTGTCACTGTTGGGTGTTCATTGTTGGGCGTTCAGTGTTGGGGGATTCAGTGTTGTGGGCTCAACTTTGGGGTTCAGTTTTAGGGTTCAGTGCTGGGGTTCGGTGTTGGGGTACAGTGGTGGGATTTCGGTGTTGGGGTTCAGTGTTGGGGTTCAGTGTTAGGGTTCAGTGTTGGGGTTTAGCGTTAGGGGCTCAGTGTTGGGGTTCAATTTCGGGGTTCTGTGTTGGGGGTCCAGTGTTGGGTTCCAGTATTAGGGTTCAGTGCTGGGGTCCAGTGCTGGTGTTCAGTGCTATGGCTCGGTGTTGGGGGTTCAGTGTTGGGGTTCAGTGATGGGGGTTCAGTGTTGGGAATCAGTGTTGGTGGTTCAGTGTTGGGGGTTTTGTGTTGGTGGTTCAGTGTTGGGGGTTCTGTGCTGGGGTCCAGTGTGGGGGTTCAGTGTTGGGGTTCAGCACGGGAGTTCAGTGCTGGGGTTCAGTGTTGGGGTTCAGTGTTGGTGTTCAACATTGGGAGTTCAGTGGTGGGGTTCAGTGTTGGGAGGTCAGTGCTGGGGTTCAGTGTTGGGTGTTCAGCGGTGGGGTTCAGTGTTGGGGTTCAGCAATGGGAGTTCAGTGTTGGGGTTCAGTGTTGTATGTTCAGTGTTGGGGTTCAGTGTTGGGGTCCATCGGTGGGGGTTCGGTGTTGGGGGCCAGTGTTGGGGTTCTCTGTTGGGGTTCAGTGCTAGGGGCTCGGTGTTGCAGGTTCAGTGTTGTGGTTCAGTGGCAGTGTTCAGTGTTGGGGGTTCAGTGTTGGGGTTCAGTGTCAGGGTTTTGTGCTGGGGTCAGTATTGGGGGTTCAGCGTTAGGGTTCAGTGTTCAAGGTTTAGCGTTGGGGTTGAGTGCTATGACTCGGTGTTGGGGTTCAGTGGGGGGTTCAGTGTTGGGGTTCAGTGTTGTGTGTTCAGTTCTGGGGTTCATTGGTGGGGGTTCGGTGTTGGGATTCAGTGTTGGGGGTCAGTGTTGGGGTTCACCGTTTGGGTTCAGCTTTAGGGGTTCAGTGATGGGGGTTCAGTGTTGGGAATCAGTGTTGGTGGTTCAGTGTTGGGGGTTTTGTGTTGGTGGTTCAGTGTTGGGGGTTCAGTGCTGGGGTTCAGTGTTGGGGTCCAGTGTGGGGGTTCAGTGTTGGGGTTCAGTGCTGGGGTCCAGTGCTGGTGTTCAGTGCTGTGGCTCGGTGTTGGGTGTTCAGTGTTGGGGTTCAGTGTTGGGCGTTCAGTGTTGGGGTTCAGTGTTGGTGCTCAGCATTGGGAGTTCAGTGTTGGGGTTCAGTGTTGTGTTTCCAGTGTTGGGGTTCATTGGTGGGGTTCATTGGTGGGGGTTCGGTGTTGGGGTTCAGTGTTGGGGGCCAGTGTTGGGGTTCACTGTTGGGGGTCAGTGTTCGGGGCTCGGTGTTGGGGGTTCAGTGTTGGTGTTCAGTGTCAGGGTTCAGTGCTGGGGGTCAGTATTGGTGGTTCAGCGTTAGGTTCAGTGTTCAAGGTTTAGTGTTGGGGTTCAGTGCTATGACTCGGTGTTGGGGTTCAGTGGGGGTTCAGTGTTGGTGATCCAGCGTTGGTGGGTTCACTGTCGGGGTTCAGTGTTGGGGTCCAGTGTGGAGGTTCAATGTTGGGTTCAGTGCTGGGGTTCACTCTTGCGGGTTCAGTGTTGGGGTTCAGTGCTGGGAGGACAGTGATGGGGTTCAGTGTTGGGGTCCAGTGTGGGGGTCCAGTGTTGGGGTTCAGTGCGGGAGTTCAGTGCTGGGGTTCAGTGTTGGGGTTCAGTGATGGGAGGTCAGTGATTGGGTTCAGTGTTGGGGTCCAGTGTGGTGGTCCAGTTTTGGGGTTCAGTGCGGGAGTTCAGTGCTGGGGTTCAGTGTTGGTGTTCAGTGTTGGTGTTCAGCATTGGGAGTTCAGTGTTGGGGTTCAGTGGCAGTGTTCAGTGTTGTGGGGTTCAGTGTTGAGAATATGTGTTGTGGTTTCAGTGTTGGGGTTTAATGTTGGGGTTCAGTGTTGGGCTGGTCAGTTTTGGGGGGGTCAGTGTTGGGTGTTCATTGTTGGGCGTTCAGTGTTTGGGGATTCAGTGTTGGGGTTCAATGTTGGGTTTAGTGTTGGGGTTAGTTTTGGGGTGTTCAGTGTTGGGGGTTCAGTGTTGTGGGTTCAACATTGGGGTTCAGTTTTAGGGTTCGGTGCTGGGGTTCGGTGTTGGGGTTCAGTGGTGGGATTTCGGTGTTGGGGTTCAGTGTTGGAGTTCAGTGTTAGGGTTCAGTGTTGGGGTTCAGCGTTAGGGGCTCAGTGTTGGGGTTCCATTTCGGGGTTCTGTGTTGGGGGTCCAGTGTTGGGTTTCAGTATTAGGGTTCAGTGCTGGGGTCCAGTGCTGGTGTTCAGTGCTATGGTTCGGTGTTGGGGGTTCAGTGTCGGGGCTGGTCAGTGTTGGGGGTTCATTGTTTGGGGGTTCAGTGTTGGGGTCCAATGTTGGGTTTAGTGTTGGGGTTAGTGTTGGGGTGTTCAGTGTTGGGGTTCAGTGTTGGGGGTCAGTGTTGGGGTTCACTGTTGGGTTCAGCTTTAGGGTTTCAGTGTTGGGGGTTCAGTGTTGGGGTTCAGTGGCAGTGTTCAGTGTTGTGGGGTTCAGTGTTGGGAATCAGTGTTGGTGGTTCTGTGTTGGGTGTTTTGTGTTGGTGGTTCAGTGCTGGGGTTCAGTGTTGCGGTCCAGTGTGGGGGTTCGGTGCTGGAGTTCAGTGCTGGGGGTTCAGTGGCAGTGTTCATTATTGGGGGTTCAGTGTTAGGATTCATTGTTCAGGGTTAGTGTTGGGGATCAGTGCTATGGTTCAATGTTGGGGTTCAGTGGCGGGGAGTTCAGTGTTGGGGGGTTCAGTGTTGGGAATCAATGTTGGGGTTCAGTGTTGAGTGTTTTGTGTTGGTGGTCCAGTGTTGGGGGTTCAGTGTTATGGTTCAGTGTTGGGGTCCAGTGTGGGGGTTCAGTGTTGGGAGGTCAGTGCTGGGGTTCAGTGTTGGGTGTTCAGCGGTGGGGTTCAGTGTTGGGGTTCAGCAATGGGAGTTCAGTGTTGGGGTTCAGTGTTGTATGTTCAGTGTTGGGGTCCATTGGTGGGGTTCGGTGTTGGGGGCCAGTTTTGGGGTTCACTGTTGGGGTTCAGCGCTAGGGGCTCGGTGTTGCGGGTTCAGTGTTGTGGTTCAGTGGCAGTGTTCAGTGTTGCGGGTTCAGTGTTGGGGTTCAGTGTCAGGGTTTTGTGATGGGGTCAGTATTGGGGGTTCAGCGTTAGGGTTCAGTGTTCAAGGTTTAGTGTTGGGGTTGAGTGCTATGACTCGGTGTTGGGGTTCAGTGGGGGTTCAGTGTTGGGGTTCAGTGTGGGGGTTCAGTGTTGGGGGGTTCACTGTTGGGGTTTATGTGTTGGTGGTTCAGTGTTGGGGTCCAGTGTGGGGTTCAGTGTTGGGGGTTCATTTTTGAGACTGGTCAGTGTTGGGGTTCAGTTTTGGGGTTCAGTGTTGGGGTTCAGTATTGGGGTTCAATTTTGGGGATTCAGTGTTGGGGGGTCAGTGTTGGGGTTCAGTGTTGGGTGTTCAGTGTTGGGGTTCAGTGTTGGGCGTTTGTCAGCGTTGGGGGGGTCAGTGTTTATGTGTTCAGTGTTGGGGGTTCAGTGTCGGGGCTGGTCAGTGTTGGGGGTTCATTGTTTGAGGTTCAGTGTTGGGGTTCAGTGTTGTGGTTTCAGTGTTGGGGTTTAATGTTGGGGTTTAGTGTTGGGCTGGTCAGTTTTGGGGGTGTCACTGTTGGGTGTTCATTGTTGGGCGTTCAGTGTTGGGGGATTCAGTGTTGTGGGCTCAACTTTGGGGTTCAGTTTTAGGGTTCAGTGCTGGGGTTCGGTGTTGGGGTACAGTGGTGGGATTTCGGTGTTGGGGTTCAGTGTTGGGGTTCAGTGTTAGGGTTCAGTGTTGGGGTTTAGCGTTAGGGGCTCAGTGTTGGGGTTCAATTTCGGGGTTCTGTGTTGGGGGTCCAGTGTTGGGTTCCAGTATTAGGGTTCAGTGCTGGGGTCCAGTGCTGGTGTTCAGTGCTATGGCTCGGTGTTGGGGGTTCAGTGTTGGGGTTCAGTGATGGGGGTTCAGTGTTGGGAATCAGTGTTGGTGGTTCAGTGTTGGGGGTTTTGTGTTGGTGGTTCAGTGTTGGGGGTTCTGTGCTGGGGTCCAGTGTGGGGGTTCAGTGTTGGGGTTCAGCACGGGAGTTCAGTGCTGGGGTTCAGTGTTGGGGTTCAGTGTTGGTGTTCAACATTGGGAGTTCAGTGGTGGGGTTCAGTGTTGGGAGGTCAGTGCTGGGGTTCAGTGTTGGGTGTTCAGCGGTGGGGTTCAGTGTTGGGGTTCAGCAATGGGAGTTCAGTGTTGGGGTTCAGTGTTGGATGTTCAGTGTTGGGGTTCAGTGTTGGGGTCCATCGGTGGGGGTTCGGTGTTGGGGGCCAGTGTTGGGGTTCTCTGTTGGGGTTCAGTGCTAGGGGCTCGGTGTTGCAGATTCAGTGTTGTGGTTCAGTGGCAGTGTTCAGTGTTGGGGGTTCAGTGTTGGGGTTCAGTGTCAGGGTTTTGTGCTGGGGTCAGTATTGGGGGTTCAGCGTTAGGGTTCAGTGTTCAAGGTTTAGCGTTGGGGTTGAGTGCTATGACTCGGTGTTGGGGTTCAGTGGGGGGTTCAGTGTTGGGGTTCAGTGTTGTGTGTTCAGTTCTGGGGTTCATTGGTGGGGGTTCGGTGTTGGGATTCAGTGTTGGGGGTCAGTGTTGGGGTTCACCGTTTGGGTTCAGCTTTAGGGGTTCAGTGATGGGGGTTCAGTGTTGGGAATCAGTGTTGGTGGTTCAGTGTTGGGGGTTTTGTGTTGGTGGTTCAGTGTTGGGGGTTCAGTGCTGGGGTTCAGTGTTGGGGTCCAGTGTGGGGGTTCAGTGTTGGGGTTCAGTGCTGGGGTCCAGTGCTGGTGTTCAGTGCTGTGGCTCGGTGTTGGGTGTTCAGTGTTGGGGTTCAGTGTTGGGCGTTCAGTGTTGGGGTTCAGTGTTGGTGCTCAGCATTGGGAGTTCAGTGTTGGGGTTCAGTGTTGTGTTTCCAGTGTTGGGGTTCATTGGTGGGGTTCATTGGTGGGGGTTCGGTGTTGGGGTTCACTGTTGGGGGCCAGTGTTGGGGTTCACTGTTGGGGGTCAGTGTTCGGGGCTCGGTGTTGGGGGTTCAGTGTTGGTGTTCAGTGTCAGGGTTCAGTGCTGGGGGTCAGTATTGGTGGTTCAGCGTTAGGTTCAGTGTTCAAGGTTTAGTGTTGGGGTTCAGTGCTATGACTCGGTGTTGGGGTTCAGTGGGGGTTCAGTGTTGGTGATCCAGCGTTGGTGGGTTCACTGTCGGGGTTCAGTGTTGGGGTCCAGTGTGGAGGTTCAATGTTGGGTTCAGTGCTGGGGTTCACTCTTGCGGGTTCAGTGTTGGGGTTCAGTGCTGGGAGGACAGTGATGGGGTTCAGTGTTGGGGTCCAGTGTGGGGGTCCAGTGTTGGGGTTCAGTGCGGGAGTTCAGTGCTGGGGTTCAGTGTTGGGGTTCAGTGATGGGAGGTCAGTGATTGGGTTCAGTGTTGGGGTCCAGTGTGGTGGTCCAGTTTTGGGGTTCAGTGCGGGAGTTCAGTGCTGGGGTTCAGTGTTGGTGTTCAGTGTTGGTGTTCAGCATTGGGAGTTCAGTGTTGGGGTTCAGTGGCAGTGTTCAGTGTTGTGGGGTTCAGTGTTGAGAATATGTGTTGTGGTTTCAGTGTTGGGGTTTAATGTTGGGGTTCAGTGTTGGGCTGGTCAGTTTTGGGGGGGTCAGTGTTGGGTGTTCATTGTTGGGCGTTCAGTGTTTGGGGATTCAGTGTTGGGGTTCAATGTTGGGTTTAGTGTTGGGGTTAGTTTTGGGGTGTTCAGTGTTGGGGGTTCAGTGTTGTGGGTTCAACTTTGGGGTTCAGTTTTAGGGTTCGGTGCTGGGGTTCGGTGTTGGGGTTCAGTGGTGGGATTTCGGTGTTGGGGTTCAGTGTTGGAGTTCCGTGTTAGGGTTCAGTGTTGGGGTTCAGCGTTAGGGGCTCAGTGTTGGGGTTCCATTTCGGGGTTCTGTGTTGGGGGTCCAGTGTTGGGTTTCAGTATTAGGGTTCAGTGCTGGGGTCCAGTGCTGGTGTTCAGTGCTATGGTTCGGTGTTGGGGGTTCAGTGTTGGGGTACAGTGTTGGGGTTCAGTGATGGGGGGTTCAGTGTTGGGAATCAGTGTTGGTGGTTCAGTGTTGGGGGTTTTGTGTTGGTGGTTCAGTGTTGGGGTTTCAGTGCTGGTGTCCAGTGTGGGGGTTCAGTGTTGGGGTTCAGTGCGGGAGTTCAGTGCTGGGGTTCATTGTTGGGGTTCAGTGTTGGTGTTCATCATTGGGAGTTCAGTGGTGGGGTTCAGTGTTGGGAGGTCAGTGCTGGGGTTCAGTGTTGGGTGTTCAGCGGTGGGGTTCAGTGTTGGGGTTCAGCAATGGGAGTTCAGTGTTGGGGTTCAGTGTTGTATGTTCAGTGTTGGGGTCCATTGGTGGGGGTTCGGTGTTGGGGGCCAGTGTTGGGGTTCACTGTTGGGGTTCAGTGCTAGGGGCTCGGTGTTGCGGGTTCAGTGTTGTGGTTCAGTGGCAGTGTTCAGTGTTGCGGGTTCAGTGTTGGGGTTCAGTGTCAGGGTTTTGTGATGGGGTCAGTATTGGGGGTTCAGCGTTAGGGTTCAGTGTTCAAGGTTTAGTGTTGGGGTTCAGTGCTATGACTCGGTGTTGGGGTTCAGTGGGGGTTCAGTGTTGGGGTTCAGTGTGGGGGTTCAGTGTTGGGGGGTTCACTGTTGGGGTTTATGTGTTGGTGGTTCAGTGTTGGGGTCCAGTGTGGGGTTCAGTGTTGGGGGTTCATTTCTGAGACTGGTCAGTTTTGGGGTTCAGTTTTGGGGTTCAGTGTTGGGGTTCAGTATTGGGGTTCAATTTTGGGGATTCAGTGTTGGGGGGTCAGTGTTGGGGTTCAGTGTTGGGTGTTCAGTGTTGGGGTTCAGTGTTGAGCGTTTGTCAGCGTTGGGGGGTCAGTGTTGATGTGTTCAGTGTTGGGGGTTCAGTGTCGGGGCTGGTCAGTGTTGGGGGTTCATTGTTTGGGGGTTCAGTGTTGGGGTCCAATGTTGGGTTTAGTGTTGGGGTTAGTGTTGGGGTGTTCAGTGTTGGGGTTCAGTGTTGGGGGTCAGTGTTGGGGTTCACTGTTGGGTTCAGCTTTAGGGTTTCAGTGTTGGGGGTTCAGTGTTGGGGTTCAGTGGCAGTGTTCAGTGTTGTGGGGTTCAGTGTTGGGAATCAGTGCTGGTGGTTCTGTGTTGGGTGTTTTGTGTTGGTGGTTCAGTGCTGGGGTTCAGTGTTGCGGTCCAGTGTGGGGGTTCAGTGCGGGAGTTCAGTGCTGGGGGTTCAGTGGCAGTGTTCAGTATTGGGGGTTCAGTGTTAGGATTCATTGTTCAGGGTTAGTGTTGGGGATCAGTGCTATGGTTCAATGTTGGGGTTCAGTGGCGGGGAGTTCAGTGTTGGGGGGTTCAGTGTTGGGAATCAATGTTGGGGTTCAGTGTTGAGTGTTTTGTGTTGGTGGTCCAGTGTTGGGGGTTCAGTGTTATGGTTCAGTGTTGGGGTCCAGTGTGGGGGTTCAGTGTTGGGAGGTCAGTGCTGGGGTTCAGTGTTGGGTGTTCAGCGGTGGGGTTCAGTGTTGGGGTTCAGCAATGGGAGTTCAGTGTTGGGGTTCAGTGTTGTATGTTCAGTGTTGGGGTCCATTGGTGGGGTTCGGTGTTGGGGGCCAGTTTTGGGGTTCACTGTTGGGGTTCAGCGCTAGGGGCTCGGTGTTGCGGGTTCAGTGTTGTGGTTCAGTGGCAGTGTTCAGTGTTGCGGGTTCAGTGTTGGGGTTCAGTGTCAGGGTTTTGTGATGGGGTCAGTATTGGGGGTTCAGCGTTAGGGTTCAGTGTTCAAGGTTTAGTGTTGGGGTTGAGTGCTATGACTCGGTGTTGGGGTTCAGTGGGGGTTCAGTGTTGGGGTTCAGTGTGGGGGTTCAGTGTTGGGGGGTTCACTGTTGGGGTTTATGTGTTGGTGGTTCAGTGTTGGGGTCCAGTGTGGGGTTCAGTGTTGGGGGTTCATTTTTGAGACTGGTCAGTGTTGGGGTTCAGTTTTGGGGTCCAGTGTTGGGGTTCAGTATTGGGGTTCAATTTTGGGGATTCAGTGTTGGGGGGTCATTTTTGAGACTGGTCAGTGTTGGGGTTCAGTTTTGGGGTTCAGTGTTGGGCGTTTGTCAGCGTTGGGGGGGTCAGTGTTGATGTGTTCAGTGTTGGGGGTTCAGTGTCGGGGCTGGTCAGTGTTGGGGGTTCATTGTTTGAGGTTCAGTGTTGGGGTTCAGTGTTGTGGTTTCAGTGTTGGGGTTTAATGTTGGGGTTTAGTGTTGGGCTGGTCAGTTTTGGGGGTGTCACTGTTGGGTGTTCATTGTTGGGCGTTCAGTGTTGGGGGATTCAGTGTTGTGGGCTCAACTTTGGGGTTCAGTTTTAGGGTTCAGTGCTGGGGTTCGGTGTTGGGGTACAGTGGTGGGATTTCGGTGTTGGGGTTCAGTGTTGGGGTTCAGTGTTAGGGTTCAGTGTTGGGGTTTAGCGTTAGGGGCTCAGTGTTGGGGTTCAATTTCGGGGTTCTGTGTTGGGGGTCCAGTGTTGGGTTCCAGTATTAGGGTTCAGTGCTGGGGTCCAGTGCTGGTGTTCAGTGCTATGGCTCGGTGTTGGGGGTTCAGTGTTGGGGTTCAGTGATGGGGGTTCAGTGTTGGGAATCAGTGTTGGTGGTTCAGTGTTGGGGGTTTTGTGTTGGTGGTTCAGTGTTGGGGGTTCTGTGCTGGGGTCCAGTGTGGGGGTTCAGTGTTGGGGTTCAGCACGGGAGTTCAGTGCTGGGGTTCAGTGTTGGGGTTCAGTGTTGGTGTTCAACATTGGGAGTTCAGTGGTGGGGTTCAGTGTTGGGAGGTCAGTGCTGGGGTTCAGTGTTGGGTGTTCAGCGGTGGGGTTCAGTGTTGGGGTTCAGCAATGGGAGTTCAGTGTTGGGGTTCAGTGTTGTATGTTCAGTGTTGGGGTTCAGTGTTGGGGTCCATCGGTGGGGGTTCGGTGTTGGGGGCCAGTGTTGGGGTTCTCTGTTGGGGTTCAGTGCTAGGGGCTCGGTGTTGCAGGTTCAGTGTTGTGGTTCAGTGGCAGTGTTCAGTGTTGGGGGTTCAGTGTTGGTATTCAGTGTCAGGGTTTTGTGCTGGGGTCAGTATTGGGGGTTCAGCGTTAGGGTTCAGTGTTCAAGGTTTAGCGTTGGGGTTGAGTGCTATGACTCGGTGTTGGGGTTCAGTGGGGGGTTCAGTGTTGGGGTTCAGTGTTGTGTGTTCAGTTCTGGGGTTCATTGGTGGGGGTTCGGTGTTGGGATTCAGTGTTGGGGGTCAGTGTTGGGGTTCACCGTTTGGGTTCAGCTTTAGGGGTTCAGTGATGGGGGTTCAGTGTTGGGAATCAGTGTTGGTGGTTCAGTGTTGGGGGTTTTGTGTTGGTGGTTCAGTGTTGGGGGTTCAGTGCTGGGGTTCAGTGTTGGGGTCCAGTGTGGGGGTTCAGTGTTGGGGTTCAGTGCTGGGGTCCAGTGCTGGTGTTCAGTGCTGTGGCTCGGTGTTGGGTGTTCAGTGTTGGGGTTCAGTGTTGGGCGTTCAGTGTTGGGGTTCAGTGTTGGTGCTCAGCATTGGGAGTTCAGTGTTGGGGTTCAGTGTTGTGTTTCCAGTGTTGGGGTTCATTGGTGGGGTTCATTGGTGGGGGTTCGGTGTTGGGGTTCAGTGTTGGGGGCCAGTGTTGGGGTTCACTGTTGGGGGTCAGTGTTCGGGGCTCGGTGTTGGGGGTTCAGTGTTGGTGTTCAGTGTCAGGGTTCAGTGCTGGGGGTCAGTATTGGTGGTTCAGCGTTAGGTTCAGTGTTCAAGGTTTAGTGTTGGGGTTCAGTGCTATGACTCGGTGTTGGGGTTCAGTGGGGGTTCAGTGTTGGTGATCCAGCGTTGGTGGGTTCACTGTCGGGGTTCAGTGTTGGGGTCCAGTGTGGAGGTTCAATGTTGGGTTCAGTGCTGGGGTTCACTCTTGCGGGTTCAGTGTTGGGGTTCAGTGCTGGGAGGACAGTGATGGGGTTCAGTGTTGGGGTCCAGTGTGGGGGTCCAGTGTTGGGGTTCAGTGCGGGAGTTCAGTGCTGGGGTTCAGTGTTGGGGTTCAGTGATGGGAGGTCAGTGATTGGGTTCAGTGTTGGGGTCCAGTGTGGTGGTCCAGTTTTGGGGTTCAGTGCGGGAGTTCAGTGCTGGGGTTCAGTGTTGGTGTTCAGTGTTGGTGTTCAGCATTGGGAGTTCAGTGTTGGGGTTCAGTGGCAGTGTTCAGTGTTGTGGGGTTCAGTGTTGAGAATAAGTGTTGTGGTTTCAGTGTTGGGGTTTAATGTTGGGGTTCAGTGTTGGGCTGGTCAGTTTTGGGGGGGTCAGTGTTGGGTGTTCATTGTTGGGCGTTCAGTGTTTGGGGATTCAGTGTTGGGGTTCAATGTTGGGTTTAGTGTTGGGGTTAGTTTTGGGGTGTTCAGTGTTGGGGGTTCAGTGTTGTGGGTTCAACATTGGGGTTCAGTTTTAGGGTTCGGTGCTGGGGTTCGGTGTTGGGGTTCAGTGGTGGGATTTCGGTGTTGGGGTTCAGTGTTGGAGTTCAGTGTTAGGGTTCAGTGTTGGGGTTCAGCGTTAGGGGCTCAGTGTTGGGGTTCCATTTCGGGGTTCTGTGTTGGGGGTCCAGTGTTGGGTTTCAGTATTAGGGTTCAGTGCTGGGGTCCAGTGCTGGTGTTCAGTGCTATGGTTCGGTGTTGGGGGTTCAGTGTCGGGGCTGGTCAGTGTTGGGGGTTCATTGTTTGGGGGTTCAGTGTTGGGGTCCAATGTTGGGTTTAGTGTTGGGGTTAGTGTTGGGGTGTTCAGTGTTGGGGTTCAGTGTTGCGGGTCAGTGTTGGGGTTCACTGTTGGGTTCAGCTTTAGGGTTTCAGTGTTGGGGGTTCATTGTTGGGGTTCAGTGGCAGTGTTCAGTGTTGTGGGGTTCAGTGTTGGGAATCAGTGTTGGTGGTTCTGTGTTGGGTGTTTTGTGTTGGTGGTTCAGTGCTGGGGTTCAGTGTTGCGGTCCAGTGTGGGGGTTCAGTGCGGGAGTTCAGTGCTGGGGGTTCAGTGGCAGTGTTCAGTATTGGGGGTTCAGTGTTAGGATTCATTGTTCAGGGTTAGTGTTGGGGATCAGTGCTATGGTTCAATGTTGGGGTTCAGTGGCGGGGAGTTCAGTGTTGGGGGGTTCAGTGTTGGGAATCAATGTTGGGGTTCAGTGTTGAGTGTTTTGTGTTGGTGGTCCAGTGTTGGGGGTTCAGTGTTATGGTTCAGTGTTGGGGTCCAGTGTGGGGGTTCAGTGTTGGGAGGTCAGTGCTGGGGTTCAGTGTTGGGTGTTCAGCGGTGGGGTTCAGTGTTGGGGTTCAGCAATGGGAGTTCAGTGTTGGGGTTCAGTGTTGTATGTTCAGTGTTGGGGTCCATTGGTGGGGTTCGGTGTTGGGGGCCAGTTTTGGGGTTCACTGTTGGGGTTCAGCGCTAGGGGCTCGGTGTTGCGGGTTCAGTGTTGTGGTTCAGTGGCAGTGTTCAGTGTTGCGGGTTCAGTGTTGGGGTTCAGTGTCAGGGTTTTGTGATGGGGTCAGTATTGGGGGTTCAGCGTTAGGGTTCAGTGTTCAAGGTTTAGTGTTGGGGT
Source organism: Pristiophorus japonicus (assembly GCF_044704955.1). Lineage (NCBI taxonomy): Eukaryota > Metazoa > Chordata > Chondrichthyes > Pristiophoridae > Pristiophorus > Pristiophorus japonicus. The sequence goes on from NC_091993.1 coordinate 58,837,330, forward strand.
TGAGTGCTATGACTCGGTGTTGGGGTTCAGTGGGGGTTCAGTGTTGGGGTTCAGTGTGGGGGTTCAGTGTTGGGGGGTTCACTGTTGGGGTTTATGTGTTGGTGGTTCAGTGTTGGGGTCCAGTGTGGGGTTCAGTGTTGGGGGTTCATTTTTGAGACTGGTCAGTGTTGGGGTTCAGTTTTGGGGTTCAGTGTTGGGGTTCAGTATTGGGGTTCAATTTTGGGGATTCAGTGTTGGGGGGTCAGTGTTGGGGTTCAGTGTTGGGTGTTCAGTGTTGGGGTTCAGTGTTGGGCGTTTGTCAGCGTTGGGGGGGTCAGTGTTGATGTGTTCAGTGTTGGGGGTTCAGTGTCGGGGCTGGTCAGTGTTGGGGGTTCATTGTTTGAGGTTCAGTGTTGGGGTTCAGTGTTGTGGTTTCAGTGTTGGGGTTTAATGTTGGGGTTTAGTGTTGGGCTGGTCAGTTTTGGGGGTGTCAGTGTTGGGTGTTCATTGTTGGGCGTTCAGTGTTGGGGGATTCAGTGTTGTGGGCTCAACTTTGGGGTTCAGTTTTAGGGTTCAGTGCTGGGGTTCGGTGTTGGGGTACAGTGGTGGGATTTCGGTGTTGGGGTTCAGTGTTGGGGTTCAGTGTTAGGGTTCAGTGTTGGGGTTTAGCGTTAGGGGCTCAGTGTTGGGGTTCAATTTCGGGGTTCTGTGTTGGGGGTCCAGTGTTGGGTTCCAGTATTAGGGTTCAGTGCTGGGGTCCAGTGCTGGTGTTCAGTGCTATGGCTCGGTGTTGGGGGTTCAGTGTTGGGGTTCAGTGATGGGGGTTCAGTGTTGGGAATCAGTGTTGGTGGTTCAGTGTTGGGGGTTTTGTGTTGGTGGTTCAGTGTTGGGGGTTCTGTGCTGGGGTCCAGTGTGGGGGTTCAGTGTTGGGGTTCAGCACGGGAGTTCAGTGCTGGGGTTCAGTGTTGGGGTTCAGTGTTGGTGTTCAACATTGGGAGTTCAGTGGTGGGGTTCAGTGTTGGGAGGTCAGTGCTGGGGTTCAGTGTTGGGTGTTCAGCGGTGGGGTTCAGTGTTGGGGTTCAGCAATGGGAGTTCAGTGTTGGGGTTCAGTGTTGGATGTTCAGTGTTGGGGTTCAGTGTTGGGGTCCATCGGTGGGGGTTCGGTGTTGGGGGCCAGTGTTGGGGTTCTCTGTTGGGGTTCAGTGCTAGGGGCTCGGTGTTGCAGGTTCAGTGTTGTGGTTCAGTGGCAGTGTTCAGTGTTGGGGGTTCAGTGTTGGGGTTCAGTGTCAGGGTTTTGTGCTGGGGTCAGTATTGGGGGTTCAGCGTTAGGGTTCAGTGTTCAAGGTTTAGCGTTGGGGTTGAGTGCTATTACTCGGTGTTGGGGTTCAGTGGGGGGTTCAGTGTTGGGGTTCAGTGTTGTGTGTTCAGTTCTGGGGTTCATTGGTGGGGGTTCGGTGTTGGGATTCAGTGTTGGGGGTCAGTGTTGGGGTTCACCGTTTGGGTTCAGCTTTAGGGGTTCAGTGATGGGGGTTCAGTGTTGGGAATCAGTGTTGGTGGTTCAGTGTTGGGGGTTTTGTGTTGGTGGTTCAGTGTTGGGGGTTCAGTGCTGGGGTTCAGTGTTGGGGTCCAGTGTGGGGGTTCAGTGTTGGGGTTCAGTGCTGGGGTCCAGTGCTGGTGTTCAGTGCTGTGGCTCGGTGTTGGGTGTTCAGTGTTGGGGTTCAGTGTTGGGCGTTCAGTGTTGGGGTTCAGTGTTGGTGCTCAGCATTGGGAGTTCAGTGTTGGGGTTCAGTGTTGTGTTTCCAGTGTTGGGGTTCATTGGTGGGGTTCATTGGTGGGGGTTCGGCGTTGGGGTTCAGTGTTGGGGGCCAGTGTTGGGGTTCACTGTTGGGGGTCAGTGTTCGGGGCTCGGTGTTGGGGGTTCAGTGTTGGTGTTCAGTGTCAGGGTTCAGTGCTGGGGGTCAGTATTGGTGGTTCAGCGTTAGGTTCAGTGTTCAAGGTTTAGTGTTGGGGTTCAGTGCTATGACTCGGTGTTGGGGTTCAGTGGGGGTTCAGTGTTGGTGATCCAGCGTTGGTGGGTTCACTGTCGGGGTTCAGTGTTGGGGTCCAGTGTGGAGGTTCAATGTTGGGTTCAGTGCTGGGGTTCACTCTTGCGGGTTCAGTGTTGGGGTTCAGTGCTGGGAGGACAGTGATGGGGTTCAGTGTTGGGGTCCAGTGTGGGGGTCCAGTGTTGGGGTTCAGTGCGGGAGTTCAGTGCTGGGGTTCAGTGTTGGGGTTCAGTGATGGGAGGTCAGTGATTGGATTCAGTGTTGGGGTCCAGTGTGGTGGTCCAGTTTTGGGGTTCAGTGCGGGAGTTCAGTGCTGGGGTTCAGTGTTGGTGTTCAGTGTTGGTGTTCAGCATTGGGAGTTCAGTGTTGGGGTTCAGTGGCAGTGTTCAGTGTTGTGGGGTTCAGTGTTGAGAATATGTGTTGTGGTTTCAGTGTTGGGGTTTAATGTTGGGGTTCAGTGTTGGGCTGGTCAGTTTTGGGGGGGTCAGTGTTGGGTGTTCATTGTTGGGCGTTCAGTGTTTGGGGATTCAGTGTTGGGGTTCAATGTTGGGTTTAGTGTTGGGGTTAGTTTTGGGGTGTTCAGTGTTGGGGGTTCAGTGTTGTGGGTTCAACTTTGGGGTTCAGTTTTAGGGTTCGGTGCTGGGGTTCGGTGTTGGGGTTCAGTGGTGGGATTTCGGTGTTGGGGTTCAGTGTTGGAGTTCCGTGTTAGGGTTCAGTGTTGGGGTTCAGCGTTAGGGGCTCAGTGTTGGGGTTCCATTTCGGGGTTCTGTGTTGGGGGTCCAGTGTTGGGTTTCAGTATTAGGGTTCAGTGCTGGGGTCCAGTGCTGGTGTTCAGTGCTATGGTTCGGTGTTGGGGGTTCAGTGTTGGGGTACAGTGTTGGGGTTCAGTGATGGGGGGTTCAGTGTTGGGAATCAGTGTTGGTGGTTCAGTGTTGGGGGTTTTGTGTTGGTGGTTCAGTGTTGGGGTTTCAGTGCTGGTGTCCAGTGTGGGGGTTCAGTGTTGGGGTTCAGTGCGGGAGTTCAGTGCTGGGGTTCATTGTTGGGGTTCAGTGTTGGTGTTCATCATTGGGAGTTCAGTGGTGGGGTTCAGTGTTGGGAGGTCAGTGCTGGGGTTCAGTGTTGGGTGTTCAGCGGTGGGGTTCAGTGTTGGGGTTCAGCAATGGGAGTTCAGTGTTGGGGTTCAGTGTTGTATGTTCAGTGTTGGGGTCCATTGGTGGGGGTTCGGTGTTGGGGGCCAGTGTTGGGGTTCACTGTTGGGGTTCAGTGCTAGGGGCTCGGTGTTGCGGGTTCAGTGTTGTGGTTCAGTGGCAGTGTTCAGTGTTGCGGGTTCAGTGTTGGGGTTCAGTGTCAGGGTTTTGTGATGGGGTCAGTATTGGGGGTTCAGCGTTAGGGTTCAGTGTTCAAGGTTTAGTGTTGGGGTTCAGTGCTATGACTCGGTGTTGGGGTTCAGTGGGGGTTCAGTGTTGGGGTTCAGTGTGGGGGTTCAGTGTTGGGGGGTTCACTGTTGGGGTTTATGTGTTGGTGGTTCAGTGTTGGGGTCCAGTGTGGGGTTCAGTGTTGGGGGTTCATTTCTGAGACTGGTCAGTTTTGGGGTTCAGTTTTGGGGTTCAGTGTTGGGGTTCAGTATTGGGGTTCAATTTTGGGGATTCAGTGTTGGGGGGTCAGTGTTGGGGTTCAGTGTTGGGTGTTCAGTGTTGGGGTTCAGTGTTGGGCGTTTGTCAGCGTTGGGGGGTCAGTGTTGATGTGTTCAGTGTTGGGGGTTCAGTGTCGGGGCTGGTCAGTGTTGGGGGTTCATTGTTTGGGGGTTCAGTGTTGGGGTCCAATGTTGGGTTTAGTGTTGGGGTTAGTGTTGGGGTGTTCAGTGTTGGGGTTCAGTGTTGGGGGTCAGTGTTGGGGTTCACTGTTGGGTTCAGCTTTAGGGTTTCAGTGTTGGGGGTTCAGTGTTGGGGTTCAGTGGCAGTGTTCAGTGTTGTGGGGTTCAGTGTTGGGAATCAGTGTTGGTGGTTCTGTGTTGGGTGTTTTGTGTTGGTGGTTTAGTGCTGGGGTTCAGTGTTGCGGTCCAGTGTGGGGGTTCAGTGCGGGAGTTCAGTGCTGGGGGTTCAGTGGCAGTGTTCAGTATTGGGGGTTCAGTGTTAGGATTCATTGTTCAGGGTTAGTGTTGGGGATCAGTGCTATGGTTCAATGTTGGGGTTCAGTGGCGGGGAGTTCAGTGTTGGGGGGTTCAGTGTTGGGAATCAATGTTGGGGTTCAGTGTTGAGTGTTTTGTGTTGGTGGTCCAGTGTTGGGGGTTCAGTGTTATGGTTCAGTGTTGGGGTCCAGTGTGGGGGTTCAGTGTTGGGAGGTCAGTGCTGGGGTTCAGTGTTGGGTGTTCAGCGGTGGGGTTCAGTGTTGGGGTTCAGCAATGGGAGTTCAGTGTTGGGGTTCAGTGTTGTATGTTCAGTGTTGGGGTCCATTGGTGGGGTTCGGTGTTGGGGGCCAGTTTTGGGGTTCACTGTTGGGGTTCAGCGCTAGGGGCTCGGTGTTGCGGGTTCAGTGTTGTGGTTCAGTGGCAGTGTTCAGTGTTGCGGGTTCAGTGTTGGGGTTCAGTGTCAGGGTTTTGTGATGGGGTCAGTATTGGGGGTTCAGCGTTAGGGTTCAGTGTTCAAGGTTTAGTGTTGGGGTTGAGTGCTATGACTCGGTGTTGGGGTTCAGTGGGGGTTCAGTGTTGGGGTTCAGTGTGGGGGTTCAGTGTTGGGGGGTTCACTGTTGGGGTTTATGTGTTGGTGGTTCAGTGTTGGGGTCCAGTGTGGGGTTCAGTGTTGGGGGTTCATTTTTGAGACTGGTCAGTGTTGGGGTTCAGTTTTGGGGTTCAGTGTTGGGGTTCAGTATTGGGGTTCAATTTTGGGGATTCAGTGTTGGGGGGTCAGTGTTGGGGTTCAGTGTTGGGTGTTCAGTGTTGGGGTTCAGTGTTGGGCGTTTGTCAGCGTTGGGGGGGTCAGTGTTGATGTGTTCAGTGTTGGGGGTTCAGTGTCGGGGCTGGTCAGTGTTGGGGGTTCATTGTTTGAGGTTCAGTGTTGGGGTTCAGTGTTGTGGTTTCAGTGTTGGGGTTTAATGTTGGGGTTTAGTGTTGGGCTGGTCAGTTTTGGGGGTGTCACTGTTGGGTGTTCATTGTTGGGCGTTCAGTGTTGGGGGATTCAGTGTTGTGGGCTCAACTTTGGGGTTCAGTTTTAGGGTTCAGTGCTGGGGTTCGGTGTTGGGGTACAGTGGTGGGATTTCGGTGTTGGGGTTCAGTGTTGGGGTTCAGTGTCAGGGTTCAGTGTTGGGGTTTAGCGTTAGGGGCTCAGTGTTGGGGTTCAATTTCGGGGTTCTGTGTTGGGAGGTCAGTGCTGGGGTTCAGTGTTGGGTGTTCAGCGATGGGGTTCAATGTTGGGGTTCAGCAATGGGAGTTCAGTGTTGGGGTTCAGTGTTGTATGTTCAGTGTTGGGGTCCATTGGTGGGGGTTCGGTGTTGGGGGCCAGTGTTGGGGTTCAATGTTGGGGTTCAGTGCTAGGGGCTCGGTGTTGCAGGTTCAGAGTTGTGGTTCAGTGGCAGCGTTCAGTGTTGGGGGTCCAGTGTTGGGTTTCAGTATTAGGGTTCAGTGCTGGGGTCCAGTGCTGGTGTTCAGTGCTATGGCTCGGTGTTGGGGGTTCAGTGTTGGGGTTCAGTGATGGGGGTTCAGTGTTGGGAATCAGTGTTGGTGGTTCAGTGTTGGGGGTTTTGTGTTGGTGGTTCAGTGTTGGGGGTTCTGTGCTGGGGTCCAGTGTGGGGGTTCAGTGTTGGGGTTCAGCACGGGAGTTCAGTGCTGGGGTTCAGTGTTGGGGTTCAGTGTTGGTGTTCAACATTGGGAGTTCAGTGGTGGGGTTCAGTGTTGGGAGGTCAGTGCTGGGGTTCAGTGTTGGGTGTTCAGCGGTGGGGTTCAGTGTTGGGGTTCAGCAATGGGAGTTCAGTGTTGGGGTTCAGTGTTGTATGTTCAGTGTTGGGGTTCAGTGTTGGGGTCCATCGGTGGGGGTTCGGTGTTAGGGGCCAGTGTTGGGGTTCTCTGTTGGGGTTCAGTGCTAGGGGCTCGGTGTTGCAGGTTCAGTGTTGTGGTTCAGTGGCAGTGTTCAGTGTTGGGGGTTCAGTGTTGGGGTTCAGTGTCAGGGTTTTGTGCTGGGGTCAGTATTGGGGGTTCAGCGTTAGGGTTCAGTGTTCAAGGTTTAGCGTTGGGGTTGAGTGCTATGACTCGGTGTTGGGGTTCAGTGGGGGGTTCAGTGTTGGGGTTCAGTGTTGTGTGTTCAGTTCTGGGGTTCATTGGTGGGGGTTCGGTGTTGGGATTCAGTGTTGGGGGTCAGTGTTGGGGTTCACCGTTTGGGTTCAGCTTTAGGGGTTCAGTGATGGGGGTTCAGTGTTGGGAATCAGTGTTGGTGGTTCAGTGTTGGGGGTTTTGTGTTGGTGGTTCAGTGTTGGGGGTTCAGTGCTGGGGTTCAGTGTTGGGGTCCAGTGTGGGGGTTCAGTGTTGGGGTTCAGTGCTGGGGTCCAGTGCTGGTGTTCAGTGCTGTGGCTCGGTGTTGGGTGTTCAGTGTTGGGGTTCAGTGTTGGGCGTTCAGTGTTGGGGTTCAGTGTTGGTGCTCAGCATTGGGAGTTCAGTGTTGGGGTTCAGTGTTGTGTTTCCAGTGTTGGGGTTCATTGGTGGGGTTCATTGGTGGGGGTTCGGTGTTGGGGTTCAGTGTTGGGGGCCAGTGTTGGGGTTCACTGTTGGGGGTCAGTGTTCGGGGCTCGGTGTTGGGGGTTCAGTGTTGGTGTTCAGTGTCAGGGTTCAGTGCTGGGGGTCAGTATTGGTGGTTCAGCGTTAGGTTCAGTGTTCAAGGTTTAGTGTTGGGGTTCAGTGCTATGACTCGGTGTTGGGGTTCAGTGGGGGTTCAGTGTTGGTGATCCAGCGTTGGTGGGTTCACTGTCGGGGTTCAGTGTTGGGGTCCAGTGTGGAGGTTCAATGTTGGGTTCAGTGCTGGGGTTCACTCTTGCGGGTTCAGTGTTGGGGTTCAGTGCTGGGAGGACAGTGATGGGGTTCAGTGTTGGGGTCCAGTGTGGGGGTCCAGTGTTGGGGTTCAGTGCGGGAGTTCAGTGCTGGGGTTCAGTGTTGGGGTTCAGTGATGGGAGGTCAGTGATTGGGTTCAGTGTTGGGGTCCAGTGTGGTGGTCCAGTTTTGGGGTTCAGTGCGGGAGTTCAGTGCTGGGGTTCAGTGTTGGTGTTCAGTGTTGGTGTTCAGCATTGGGAGTTCAGTGTTGGGGTTCAGTGGCAGTGTTCAGTGTTGTGGGGTTCAGTGTTGAGAATATGTGTTGTGGTTTCAGTGTTGGGGTTTAATGTTGGGGTTCAGTGTTGGGCTGGTCAGTTTTGGGGGGGTCAGTGTTGGGTGTTCATTGTTGGGCGTTCAGTGTTTGGGGATTCAGTGTTGGGGTTCAATGTTGGGTTTAGTGTTGGGGTTAGTTTTGGGGTGTTCAGTGTTGGGGGTTCAGTGTTGTGGGTTCAACTTTGTGGTTCAGTTTTAGGGTTCGGTGCTGGGGTTCGGTGTTGGGGTTCAGTGGTGGGATTTCGGTGTTGGGGTTCAGTGTTGGAGTTCCGTGTTAGGGTTCAGTGTTGGGGTTCAGCGTTAGGGGCTCAGTGTTGGGGTTCCATTTCGGGGTTCTGTGTTGGGGGTCCAGTGTTGGGTTTCAGTATTAGGGTTCAGTGCTGGGGTCCAGTGCTGGTGTTCAGTGCTATGGTTCGGTGTTGGGGGTTCAGTGTTGGGGTACAGTGTTGGGGTTCAGTGATGGGGGGCTCAGTGTTGGGAATCAGTGTTGGTGGTTCAGTGTTGGGGGTTTTGTGTTGGTGGTTCAGTGTTGGGGTTTCAGTGCTGGTGTCCAGTGTGGGGGTTCAGTGTTGGGGTTCAGTGCGGGAGTTCAGTGCTGGGGTTCATTGTTGGGGTTCAGTGTTGGTGTTCATCATTGGGAGTTCAGTGGTGGGGTTCAGTGTTGGGAGGTCAGTGCTGGGGTTCAGTGTTGGGTGTTCAGCGGTGGGGTTCAGTGTTGGGGTTCAGCAATGGGAGTTCAGTGTTGGGGTTCAGTGTTGTATGTTCAGTGTTGGGGTCCATTGGTGGGGGTTCGGTGTTGGGGGCCAGTGTTGGGGTTCACTGTTGGGGTTCAGTGCTAGGGGCTCGGTGTTGCGGGTTCAGTGTTGTGGTTCAGTGGCAGTGTTCAGTGTTGCGGGTTCAGTGTTGGGGTTCAGTGTCAGGGTTTTGTGATGGGGTCAGTATTGGGGGTTCAGCGTTAGGGTTCAGTGTTCAAGGTTTAGTGTTGGGGTTCAGTGCTATGACTCGGTGTTGGGGTTCAGTGGGGGTTCAGTGTTGGGGTTCAGTGTGGGGGTTCAGTGTTGGGGGGTTCACTGTTGGGGTTTATGTGTTGGTGGTTCAGTGTTGGGGTCCAGTGTGGGGTTCAGTGTTGGGGGTTCATTTCTGAGACTGGTCAGTTTTGGGGTTCAGTTTTGGGGTTCAGTGTTGGGGTTCAGTATTGGGGTTCAATTTTGGGGATTCAGTGTTGGGGGGTCAGTGTTGGGGTTCAGTGTTGGGTGTTCAGTGTTGGGGTTCAGTGTTGGGCGTTTGTCAGCGTTGGGGGGTCAGTGTTGATGTGTTCAGTGTTGGGGGTTCAGTGTCGGGGCTGGTCAGTGTTGGGGGTTCATTGTTTGGGGGTTCAGTGTTGGGGTCCAATGTTGGGTTTAGTGTTGGGGTTAGTGTTGGGGTGTTCAGTGTTGGGGTTCAGTGTTGGGGGTCAGTGTTGGGGTTCACTGTTTGGGTTCAGCTTTAGGGTTTCAGTGTTGGGGGTTCAGTGTTGGGGTTCAGTGGCAGTGTTCAGTGTTGTGGGGTTCAGTGTTGGGAATCAGTGTTGGTGGTTCTGTGTTGGGTGTTTTGTGTTGGTGGTTCAGTGCTGGGGTTCAGTGTTGCGGTCCAGTGTGGGGGTTCAGTGCGGGAGTTCAGTGCTGGGGGTTCAGTGGCAGTGTTCAGTATTGGGGGTTCAGTGTTAGGATTCATTGTTCAGGGTTAGTGTTGGGGATCAGTGCTATGGTTCAATGTTGGGGTTCAGTGGCGGGGAGTTCAGTGTTGGGGGGTTCAGCGTTGGGAATCAATGTTGGGGTTCAGTGTTGAGTGTTTTGTGTTGGTGGTCCAGTGTTGGGGGTTCAGTGTTATGGTTCAGTGTTGGGGTCCAGTGTGGGGGTTCAGTGTTGGGAGGTCAGTGCTGGGGTTCAGTGTTGGGTGTTCAGCGGTGGGGTTCAGTGTTGGGGTTCAGCAATGGGAGTTCAGTGTTGGGGTTCAGTGTTGTATGTTCAGTGTTGGGGTCCATTGGTGGGGTTCGGTGTTGGGGGCCAGTTTTGGGGTTCACTGTTGGGGTTCAGCGCTAGGGGCTCGGTGTTGCGGGTTCAGTGTTCTGGTTCAGTGGCAGTGTTCAGTGTTGCGGGTTCAGTGTTGGGGTTCAGTGTCAGGGTTTTGTGATGGGGTCAGTATTGGGGGTTCAGCGTTAGGGTTCAGTGTTCAAGGTTTAGTGTTGGGGTTGAGTGCTATGACTCGGTGTTGGGGTTCAGTGGGGGTTCAGTGTTGGGGTTCAGTGTGGGGGTTCAGTGTTGGGGGGTTCACTGTTGGGGTTTATGTGTTGGTGGTTCAGTGTTGGGGTCCAGTGTGGGGTTCAGTGTTGGGGGTTCATTTTTGAGACTGGTCAGTGTTGGGGTTCAGTTTTGGGGTTCAGTGTTGGGGTTCAGTATTGGGGTTCAATTTTGGGGATTCAGTGTTGGGGGGTCATTTTTGAGACTGGTCAGTGTTGGGGTTCAGTTTTGGGGTTCAGTGTTGGGCGTTTGTCAGCGTTGGGGGGGGTCAGTGTTGATGTGTTCAGTGTTGGGGGTTCAGTGTCGGGGCTGGTCAGTGTTGGGGGTTCATTGTTTGAGGTTCAGTGTTGGGGTTCAGTGTTGTGGTTTCAGTGTTGGGGTTTAATGTTGGGGTTTAGTGTTGGGCTGGTCAGTTTTGGGGGTGTCACTGTTGGGTGTTCATTGTTGGGCGTTCAGTGTTGGGGGATTCAGTGTTGTGGGCTCAACTTTGGGGTTCAGTTTTAGGGTTCAGTGCTGGGGTTCGGTGTTGGGGTACAGTGGTGGGATTTCGGTGTTGGGGTTCAGTGTTGGGGTTCAGTGTTAGGGTTCAGTGTTGGGGTTTAGCGTTAGGGGCTCAGTGTTGGGGTTCAATTTCGGGGTTCTGTGTTGGGAGGTCAGTGCTGGGGTTCAGTGTTGGGTGTTCAGCGATGGGGTTCAATGTTGGGGTTCAGCAATGGGAGTTCAGTGTTGGGGTTCAGTGTTGTATGTTCAGTGTTGGGGTCCATTGGTGGGGGTTCGGTGTTGGGGGCCAGTGTTGGGGTTCAATGTTGGGGTTCAGTGCTAGGGGCTCGGTGTTGCAGGTTCAGAGTTGTGGTTCAGTGGCAGCGTTCAGTGTTGGGGGTCCAGTGTTGGGTTTCAGTATTAGGGTTCAGTGCTGGGGTCCAGTGCTGGTGTTCAGTGCTATGGCTCGGTGTTGGGGGTTCAGTGTTGGGGTTCAGTGATGGGGGTTCAGTGTTGGGAATCAGTGTTGGTGGTTCAGTGTTGGGGGTTTTGTGTTGGTGGTTCAGTGTTGGGGGTTCTGTGCTGGGGTCCAGTGTGGGGGTTCAGTGTTGGGGTTCAGCACGGGAGTTCAGTGCTGGGGTTCAGTGTTGGGGTTCAGTGTTGGTGTTCAACATTGGGAGTTCAGTGGTGGGGTTCAGTGTTGGGAGGTCAGTGCTGGGGTTCAGTGTTGGGTGTTCAGCGGTGGGGTTCAGTGTTGGGGTTCAGCAATGGGAGTTCAGTGTTGGGGTTCAGTGTTGGATGTTCAGTGTTGGGGTTCAGTGTTGGGGTCCATCGGTGGGGGTTCGGTGTTGGGGGCCAGTGTTGGGGTTCTCTGTTGGGGTTCAGTGCTAGGGGCTCGGTGTTGCAGGTTCAGTGTTGTGGTTCAGTGGCAGTGTTCAGTGTTGGGGGTTCAGTGTTGGGGTTCAGTGTCAGGGTTTTGTGCTGGGGTCAGTATTGGGGGTTCAGCGTTAGGGTTCAGTGTTCAAGGTTTAGCGTTGGGGTTGAGTGCTATGACTCGGTGTTGGGGTTCAGTGGGGGGTTCAGTGTTGGGGTTCAGTGTTGTGTGTTCAGTTCTGGGGTTCATTGGTGGGGGTTCGGTGTTGGGATTCAGTGTTGGGGGTCAGTGTTGGGGTTCACCGTTTGGGTTCAGCTTTAGGGGTTCAGTGATGGGGGTTCAGTGTTGGGAATCAGTGTTGGTGGTTCAGTGTTGGGGGTTTTGTGTTGGTGGTTCAGTGTTGGGGGTTCAGTGCTGGGGTTCAGTGTTGGGGTCCAGTGTGGGGGTTCAGTGTTGGGGTTCAGTGCTGGGGTCCAGTGCTGGTGTTCAGTGCTGTGGCTCGGTGTTGGGTGTTCAGTGTTGGGGTTCAGTGTTGGGCGTTCAGTGTTGGGGTTCAGTTTTGGTGCTCAGCATTGGGAGTTCAGTGTTGGGGTTCAGTGTTGTGTTTCCAGTGTTGGGGTTCATTGGTGGGGTTCATTGGTGGGGGTTCGGCGTTGGGGTTCAGTGTTGGGGGCCAGTGTTGGGGTTCACTGTTGGGGGTCAGTGTTCGGGGCTCGGTGTTGGGGGTTCAGTGTTGGTGTTCAGTGTCAGGGTTCAGTGCTGGGGGTCAGTATTGGTGGTTCAGCGTTAGGTTCAGTGTTCAAGGTTTAGTGTTGGGGTTCAGTGCTATGACTCGGTGTTGGGGTTCAGTGGGGGTTCAGTGTTGGTGATCCAGCGTTGGTGGGTTCACTGTCGGGGTTCAGTGTTGGGGTCCAGTGTGGAGGTTCAATGTTGGGTTCAGTGCTGGGGTTCACTCTTGCGGGTTCAGTGTTGGGGTTCAGTGCTGGGAGGACAGTGATGGGGTTCAGTGTTGGGGTCCAGTGTGGGGGTCCAGTGTTGGGGTTCAGTGCGGGAGTTCAGTGCTGGGGTTCAGTGTTGGGGTTCAGTGATGGGAGGTCAGTGATTGGATTCAGTGTTGGGGTCCAGTGTGGTGGTCCAGTTTTGGGGTTCAGTGCGGGAGTTCAGTGCTGGGGTTCAGTGTTGGTGTTCAGTGTTGGTGTTCAGCATTGGGAGTTCAGTGTTGGGGTTCAGTGGCAGTGTTCAGTGTTGTGGGGTTCAGTGTTGAGAATATGTGTTGTGGTTTCAGTGTTGGGGTTTAATGTTGGGGTTCAGTGTTGGGGTCCATTGGTGGGGGTTCGGTGTTGGGGGCCAGTGTTGGGGTTCGCTGTTGGGGTTCAGTGCTAGGGGCTCGGTGTTGCAGGTTCAGTGTTGTGGTTCAGTGGCAGTGTTCAGTGTTGGGGGTTCAGTGTTGGGGTTCAGTGTCAGGGTTTTGTGCTGGGGTCAGTATTGGGGGTTCAGCGTTAGGGTTCAGTGTTCAAGGTTTAGCGTTGGGGTTGAGTGCTATGACTCGGTGTTGGGGTTCAGTGGGGGGTTCAGTGTTGGGGTTCAGTGTTGTGTGTTCAGTTCTGGGGTTCATTGGTGGGGGTTCGGTGTTGGGATTCAGTGTTGGGGGTCAGTGTTGGGGTTCACCGTTTGGGTTCAGCTTTAGGGGTTCAGTGATGGGGGTTCAGTGTTGGGAATCAGTGTTGGTGGTTCAGTGTTGGGGGTTTTGTGTTGGTGGTTCAGTGTTGGGGGTTCAGTGCTGGGGTTCAGTGTTGGGGTCCAGTGTGGGGGTTCAGTGTTGGGGTTCAGTGCTGGGGTCCAGTGCTGGTGTTCAGTGCTGTGGCTCGGTGTTGGGTGTTCAGTGTTGGGGTTCAGTGTTGGGCGTTCAGTGTTGGGGTTCAGTTTTGGTGCTCAGCATTGGGAGTTCAGTGTTGGGGTTCAGTGTTGTGTTTCCAGTGTTGGGGTTCATTGGTGGGGTTCATTGGTGGGGGTTCGGCGTTGGGGTTCAGTGTTGGGGGCCAGTGTTGGGGTTCACTGTTGGGGGTCAGTGTTCGGGGCTCGGTGTTGGGGGTTCAGTGTTGGTGTTCAGTGTCAGGGTTCAGTGCTGGGGGTCAGTATTGGTGGTTCAGCGTTAGGTTCAGTGTTCAAGGTTTAGTGTTGGGGTTCAGTGCTATGACTCGGTGTTGGGGTTCAGTGGGGGTTCAGTGTTGGTGATCCAGCGTTGGTGGGTTCACTGTCGGGGTTCAGTGTTGGGGTCCAGTGTGGAGGTTCAATGTTGGGTTCAGTGCTGGGGTTCACTCTTGCGGGTTCAGTGTTGGGGTTCAGTGCTGGGAGGACAGTGATGGGGTTCAGTGTTGGGGTCCAGTGTGGGGGTCCAGTGTTGGGGTTCAGTGCGGGAGTTCAGTGCTGGGGTTCAGTGTTGGGGTTCAGTGATGGGAGGTCAGTGATTGGATTCAGTGTTGGGGTCCAGTGTGGTGGTCCAGTTTTGGGGTTCAGTGCGGGAGTTCAGTGCTGGGGTTCAGTGTTGGTGTTCAGTGTTGGTGTTCAGCATTGGGAGTTCAGTGTTGGGGTTCAGTGGCAGTGTTCAGTGTTGTGGGGTTCAGTGTTGAGAATATGTGTTGTGGTTTCAGTGTTGGGGTTTAATGTTGGGGTTCAGTGTTGGGCTGGTCAGTTTTGGGGGGGTCAGTGTTGGGTGTTCATTGTTGGGCGTTCAGTGTTTGGGGATTCAGTGTTGGGGTTCAATGTTGGGTTTAGTGTTGGGGTTAGTTTTGGGGTGTTCAGTGTTGGGGGTTCAGTGTTGTGGGTTCAACTTTGGGGTTCAGTTTTAGGGTTCGGTGCTGGGGTTCGGTGTTGGGGTTCAGTGGTGGGATTTCGGTGTTGGGGTTCAGTGTTGGAGTTCCGTGTTAGGGTTCAGTGTTGGGGTTCAGCGTTAGGGGCTCAGTGTTGGGGTTCCATTTCGGGGTTCTGTGTTGGGGGTCCAGTGTTGGGTTTCAGTATTAGGGTTCAGTGCTGGGGTCCAGTGCTGGTGTTCAGTGCTATGGTTCGGTGTTGGGGGTTCAGTGTTGGGGTACAGTGTTGGGGTTCAGTGATGGGGGGTTCAGTGTTGGGAATCAGTGTTGGTGGTTCAGTGTTGGGGGTTTTGTGTTGGTGGTTCAGTGTTGGGGTTTCAGTGCTGGTGTCCAGTGTGGGGGTTCAGTGTTGGGGTTCAGTGCGGGAGTTCAGTGCTGGGGTTCATTGTTGGGGTTCAGTGTTGGTGTTCATCATTGGGAGTTCAGTGGTGGGGTTCAGTGTTGGGAGGTCAGTGCTGGGGTTCAGTGTTGGGTGTTCAGCGGTGGGGTTCAGTGTTGGGGTTCAGCAATGGGAGTTCAGTGTTGGGGTTCAGTGTTGTATGTTCAGTGTTGGGGTCCATTGGTGGGGGTTCGGTGTTGGGGGCCAGTGTTGGGGTTCACTGTTGGGGTTCAGTGCTAGGGGCTCGGTGTTGCGGGTTCAGTGTTGTGGTTCAGTGGCAGTGTTCAGTGTTGCGGGTTCAGTGTTGGGGTTCAGTGTCAGGGTTTTGTGATGGGGTCAGTATTGGGGGTTCAGCGTTAGGGTTCAGTGTTCAAGGTTTAGTGTTGGGGTTCAGTGCTATGACTCGGTGTTGGGGTTCAGTGGGGGTTCAGTGTTGGGGTTCAGTGTGGGGGTTCAGTGTTGGGGGGTTCACTGTTGGGGTTTATGTGTTGGTGGTTCAGTGTTGGGGTCCAGTGTGGGGTTCAGTGTTGGGGGTTCATTTCTGAGACTGGTCAGTTTTGGGGTTCAGTTTTGGGGTTCAGTGTTGGGGTTCAGTATTGGGGTTCAATTTTGGGGATTCAGTGTTGGGGGGTCAGTGTTGGGGTTCAGTGTTGGGTGTTCAGTGTTGGGGTTCAGTGTTGGGCGTTTGTCAGCGTTGGGGGGTCAGTGTTGATGTGTTCAGTGTTGGGGGTTCAGTGTCGGGGCTGGTCAGTGTTGGGGGTTCATTGTTTGGGGGTTCAGTGTTGGGGTCCAATGTTGGGTTTAGTGTTGGGGTTAGTGTTGGGGTGTTCAGTGTTGGGGTTCAGTGTTGGGGGTCAGTGTTGGGGTTCACTGTTGGGTTCAGCTTTAGGGTTTCAGTGTTGGGGGTTCAGTGTTGGGGTTCAGTGGCAGTGTTCAGTGTTGTGGGGTTCAGTGTTGGGAATCAGTGTTGGTGGTTCTGTGTTGGGTGTTTTGTGTTGGTGGTTTAGTGCTGGGGTTCAGTGTTGCGGTCCAGTGTGGGGGTTCAGTGCGGGAGTTCAGTGCTGGGGGTTCAGTGGCAGTGTTCAGTATTGGGGGTTCAGTGTTAGGATTCATTGTTCAGGGTTAGTGTTGGGGATCAGTGCTATGGTTCAATGTTGGGGTTCAGTGGCGGGGAGTTCAGTGTTGGGGGGTTCAGTGTTGGGAATCAATGTTGGGGTTCAGTGTTGAGTGTTTTGTGTTGGTGGTCCAGTGTTGGGGGTTCAGTGTTATGGTTCAGTGTTGGGGTCCAGTGTGGGGGTTCAGTGTTGGGAGGTCAGTGCTGGGGTTCAGTGTTGGGTGTTCAGCGGTGGGGTTCAGTGTTGGGGTTCAGCAATGGGAGTTCAGTGTTGGGGTTCAGTGTTGTATGTTCAGTGTTGGGGTCCATTGGTGGGGTTCGGTGTTGGGGGCCAGTTTTGGGGTTCACTGTTGGGGTTCAGCGCTAGGGGCTCGGTGTTGCGGGTTCAGTGTTGTGGTTCAGTGGCAGTGTTCAGTGTTGCGGGTTCAGTGTTGGGGTTCAGTGTCAGGGTTTTGTGATGGGGTCAGTATTGGGGGTTCAGCGTTAGGGTTCAGTGTTCAAGGTTTAGTGTTGGGGTTGAGTGCTATGACTCGGTGTTGGGGTTCAGTGGGGGTTCAGTGTTGGGGTTCAGTGTGGGGGTTCAGTGTTGGGGGGTTCACTGTTGGGGTTTATGTGTTGGTGGTTCAGTGTTGGGGTCCAGTGTGGGGTTCAGTGTTGGGGGTTCATTTTTGAGACTGGTCAGTGTTGGGGTTCAGTTTTGGGGTTCAGTGTTGGGGTTCAGTATTGGGGTTCAATTTTGGGGATTCAGTGTTGGGGGGTCAGTGTTGGGGTTCAGTGTTGGGTGTTCAGTGTTGGGGTTCAGTGTTGGGCGTTTGTCAGCGTTGGGGGGGTCAGTGTTGATGTGTTCAGTGTTGGGGGTTCAGTGTCGGGGCTGGTCAGTGTTGGGGGTTCATTGTTTGAGGTTCAGTGTTGGGGTTCAGTGTTGTGGTTTCAGTGTTGGGGTTTAATGTTGGGGTTTAGTGTTGGGCTGGTCAGTTTTGGGGGTGTCACTGTTGGGTGTTCATTGTTGGGCGTTCAGTGTTGGGGGATTCAGTGTTGTGGGCTCAACTTTGGGGTTCAGTTTTAGGGTTCAGTGCTGGGGTTCGGTGTTGGGGTACAGTGGTGGGATTTCGGTGTTGGGGTTCAGTGTTGGGGTTCAGTGTTAGGGTTCAGTGTTGGGGTTTAGCGTTAGGGGCTCAGTGTTGGGGTTCAATTTCGGGGTTCTGTGTTGGGAGGTCAGTGCTGGGGTTCAGTGTTGGGTGTTCAGCGATGGGGTTCAATGTTGGGGTTCAGCAATGGGAGTTCAGTGTTGGGGTTCAGTGTTGTATGTTCAGTGTTGGGGTCCATTGGTGGGGGTTCGGTGTTGGGGGCCAGTGTTGGGGTTCAATGTTGGGGTTCAGTGCTAGGGGCTCGGTGTTGCAGGTTCAGAGTTGTGGTTCAGTGGCAGCGTTCAGTGTTGGGGGTCCAGTGTTGGGTTTCAGTATTAGGGTTCAGTGCTGGGGTCCAGTGCTGGTGTTCAGTGCTATGGCTCGGTGTTGGGGGTTCAGTGTTGGGGTTCAGTGATGGGGGTTCAGTGTTGGGAATCAGTGTTGGTGGTTCAGTGTTGGGGGTTTTGTGTTGGTGGTTCAGTGTTGGGGGTTCTGTGCTGGGGTCCAGTGTGGGGGTTCAGTGTTGGGGTTCAGCACGGGAGTTCAGTGCTGGGGTTCAGTGTTGGGGTTCAGTGTTGGTGTTCAACATTGGGAGTTCAGTGGTGGGGTTCAGCAATGGGAGTTCAGTGTTGGGGTTCAGTGTTGTATGTTCAGTGTTGGGGTTCAGTGTTGGGGTCCATCGGTGGGGGTTCGGTGTTAGGGGCCAGTGTTGGGGTTCTCTGTTGGGGTTCAGTGCTAGGGGCTCGGTGTTGCAGGTTCAGTGTTGTGGTTCAGTGGCAGTGTTCAGTGTTGGGGGTTCAGTGTTGGGGTTCAGTGTCAGGGTTTTGTGCTGGGGTCAGTATTGGGGGTTCAGCGTTAGGGTTCAGTGTTCAAGGTTTAGCGTTGGGGTTGAGTGCTATGACTCGGTGTTGGGGTTCAGTGGGGGGTTCAGTGTTGGGGTTCAGTGTTGTGTGTTCAGTTCTGGGGTTCATTGGTGGGGGTTCGGTGTTGGGATTCAGTGTTGGGGGTCAGTGTTGGGGTTCACCGTTTGGGTTCAGCTTTAGGGGTTCAGTGATGGGGGTTCAGTGTTGGGAATCAGTGTTGGTGGTTCAGTGTTGGGGGTTTTGTGTTGGTGGTTCAGTGTTGGGGGTTCAGTGCTGGGGTTCAGTGTTGGGGTCCAGTGTGGGGGTTCAGTGTTGGGGTTCAGTGCTGGGGTCCAGTGCTGGTGTTCAGTGCTGTGGCTCGGTGTTGGGTGTTCAGTGTTGGGGTTCAGTGTTGGGCGTTCAGTGTTGGGGTTCAGTGTTGGTGCTCAGCATTGGGAGTTCAGTGTTGGGGTTCAGTGTTGTGTTTCCAGTGTTGGGGTTCATTGGTGGGGTTCATTGGTGGGGGTTCGGTGTTGGGGTTCAGTGTTGGGGGCCAGTGTTGGGGTTCACTGTTGGGGGTCAGTGTTCGGGGCTCGGTGTTGGGGGTTCAGTGTTGGTGTTCAGTGTCAGGGTTCAGTGCTGGGGGTCAGTATTGGTGGTTCAGCGTTAGGTTCAGTGTTCAAGGTTTAGTGTTGGGGTTCAGTGCTATGACTCGGTGTTGGGGTTCAGTGGGGGTTCAGTGTTGGTGATCCAGCGTTGGTGGGTTCACTGTCGGGGTTCAGTGTTGGGGTCCAGTGTGGAGGTTCAATGTTGGGTTCAGTGCTGGGGTTCACTCTTGCGGGTTCAGTGTTGGGGTTCAGTGCTGGGAGGACAGTGATGGGGTTCAGTGTTGGGGTCCAGTGTGGGGGTCCAGTGTTGGGGTTCAGTGCGGGAGTTCAGTGCTGGGGTTCAGTGTTGGGGTTCAGTGATGGGAGGTCAGTGATTGGGTTCAGTGTTGGGGTCCAGTGTGGTGGTCCAGTTTTGGGGTTCAGTGCGGGAGTTCAGTGCTGGGGTTCAGTGTTGGTGTTCAGTGTTGGTGTTCAGCATTGGGAGTTCAGTGTTGGGGTTCAGTGGCAGTGTTCAGTGTTGTGGGGTTCAGTGTTGAGAATATGTGTTGTGGTTTCAGTGTTGGGGTTTAATGTTGGGGTTCAGTGTTGGGCTGGTCAGTTTTGGGGGGGTCAGTGTTGGGTGTTCATTGTTGGGCGTTCAGTGTTTGGGGATTCAGTGTTGGGGTTCAATGTTGGGTTTAGTGTTGGGGTTAGTTTTGGGGTGTTCAGTGTTGGGGGTTCAGTGTTGTGGGTTCAACTTTGGGGTTCAGTTTTAGGGTTCGGTGCTGGGGTTCGGTGTTGGGGTTCAGTGGTGGGATTTCGGTGTTGGGGTTCAGTGTTGGAGTTCCGTGTTAGGGTTCAGTGTTGGGGTTCAGCGTTAGGGGCTCAGTGTTGGGGTTCCATTTCGGGGTTCTGTGTTGGGGGTCCAGTGTTGGGTTTCAGTATTAGGGTTCAGTGCTGGGGTCCAGTGCTGGTGTTCAGTGCTATGGTTCGGTGTTGGGGGTTCAGTGTTGGGGTACAGTGTTGGGGTTCAGTGATGGGGGGTTCAGTGTTGGGAATCAGTGTTGGTGGTTCAGTGTTGGGGGTTTTGTGTTGGTGGTTCAGTGTTGGGGTTTCAGTGCTGGTGTCCAGTGTGGGGGTTCAGTGTTGGGGTTCAGTGCGGGAGTTCAGTGCTGGGGTTCATTGTTGGGGTTCAGTGTTGGTGTTCATCATTGGGAGTTCAGTGGTGGGGTTCAGTGTTGGGAGGTCAGTGCTGGGGTTCAGTGTTGGGTGTTCAGCGGTGGGGTTCAGCAATGGGAGTTCAGTGTTGGGGTTCAGTGTTGTATGTTCAGTGTTGGGGTCCATTGGTGGGGTTCGGTGTTGGGGGCCAGTTTTGGGGTTCACTGTTGGGGTTCAGCGCTAGGGGCTCGGTGTTGCGGGTTCAGTGTTGTGGTTCAGTGGCAGTGTTCAGTGTTGCGGGTTCAGTGTTGGGGTTCAGTGTCAGGGTTTTGTGATGGGGTCAGTATTGGGGGTTCAGCGTTAGGGTTCAGTGTTCAAGGTTTAGTGTTGGGGTTGAGTGCTATGACTCGGTGTTGGGGTTCAGTGGGGGTTCAGTGTTGGGGTTCAGTGTGGGGTTTCAGTGTTGGGGGGTTCACTGTTGGGGTTTATGTGTTGGTGGTTCAGTGTTGGGGTCCAGTGTCGGGGCTGGTCAGTGTTGGGGGTTCATTGTTTGGGGGTTCAGTGTTGGGGTCCAATGTTGGGTTTAGTGTTGGGGTTAGTGTTGGGGTGTTCAGTGTTGGGGTTCAGTGTTGGGGGTCAGTGTTGGGGTTCACTGTTGGGTTCAGCTTTAGGGTTTCAGTGTTGGGGGTTCAGTGTTGGGGTTCAGTGGCAGTGTTCAGTGTTGTGGGGTTCAGTGTTGGGAATCAGTGTTGGTGGTTCTGTGTTGGGTGTTTTGTGTTGGTGGTTTAGTGCTGGGGTTCAGTGTTGCGGTCCAGTGTGGGGGTTCAGTGCGGGAGTTCAGTGCTGGGGGTTCAGTGGCAGTGTTCAGTATTGGGGGTTCAGTGTTAGGATTCATTGTTCAGGGTTAGTGTTGGGGATCAGTGCTATGGTTCAATGTTGGGGTTCAGTGGCGGGGAGTTCAGTGTTGGGGGGTTCAGTGTTGGGAATCAATGTTGGGGTTCAGTGTTGAGTGTTTTGTGTTGGTGGTCCAGTGTTGGGGGTTCAGTGTTATGGTTCAGTGTTGGGGTCCAGTGTGGGGGTTCAGTGTTGGGAGGTCAGTGCTGGGGTTCAGTGTTGGGTGTTCAGCGGTGGGGTTCAGTGTTGGGGTTCAGCAATGGGAGTTCAGTGTTGGGGTTCAGTGTTGTATGTTCAGTGTTGGGGTCCATTGGTGGGGTTCGGTGTTGGGGGCCAGTTTTGGGGTTCACTGTTGGGGTTCAGCGCTAGGGGCTCGGTGTTGCGGGTTCAGTGTTGTGGTTCAGTGGCAGTGTTCAGTGTTGCGGGTTCAGTGTTGGGGTTCAGTGTCAGGGTTTTGTGATGGGGTCAGTATTGGGGGTTCAGCGTTAGGGTTCAGTGTTCAAGGTTTAGTGTTGGGGTTGAGTGCTATGACTCGGTGTTGGGGTTCAGTGGGGGTTCAGTGTTGGGGTTCAGTGTGGGGGTTCAGTGTTGGGGGGTTCACTGTTGGGGTTTATGTGTTGGTGGTTCAGTGTTGGGGTCCAGTGTGGGGTTCAGTGTTGGGGGTTCATTTTTGAGACTGGTCAGTGTTGGGGTTCAGTTTTGGGGTTCAGTGTTGGGGTTCAGTATTGGGGTTCAATTTTGGGGATTCAGTGTTGGGGGGTCAGTGTTGGGGTTCAGTGTTGGGTGTTCAGTGTTGGGGTTCAGTGTTGGGCGTTTGTCAGCGTTGGGGGGGTCAGTGTTGAAAAAAACGAAAAAAGAGAGATAGAAAAAACAATAAGAAAAAAAAAAAAAAAAGAAAGTGTTGGGGTTCAGGTGTTTAACAACAAACAAAAACAGTGTTGGGGTTTAATGTTGGGGTTTAGTGTTGGGCTGGTCAGTTTTGGGGGTGTCACTGTTGGGTGTTCATTGTTGGGCGTTCAGTGTTGGGGGATTCAGTGTTGTGGGCTCAACTTTGGGGTTCAGTTTTAGGGTTCAGTGCTGGGGTTCGGTGTTGGGGTACAGTGGTGGGATTTCGGTG
Organism: Pristiophorus japonicus; assembly: GCF_044704955.1. NCBI lineage: Eukaryota > Metazoa > Chordata > Chondrichthyes > Pristiophoridae > Pristiophorus > Pristiophorus japonicus. The sequence goes on from NC_091993.1 coordinate 58,858,419, forward strand.
TTGGGGTTCAGTGTTGGGGTTCAGTGTTAGGGTTCAGTGTTGGGGTTTAGCGTTAGGGGCTCAGTGTTGGGGTTCAATTTCGGGGTTCTGTGTTGGGAGGTCAGTGCTGGGGTTCAGTGTTGGGTGTTCAGCGATGGGGTTCAATGTTGGGGTTCAGCAATGGGAGTTCAGTGTTGGGGTTCAGTGTTGTATGTTCAGTGTTGGGGTCCATTGGTGGGGGTTCGGTGTTGGGGGCCAGTGTTGGGGTTCAATGTTGGGGTTCAGTGCTAGGGGCTCGGTGTTGCAGGTTCAGAGTTGTGGTTCAGTGGCAGCGTTCAGTGTTGGGGGTCCAGTGTTGGGTTTCAGTATTAGGGTTCAGTGCTGGGGTCCAGTGCTGGTGTTCAGTGCTATGGCTCGGTGTTGGGGGTTCAGTGTTGGGGTTCAGTGATGGGGGTTCAGTGTTGGGAATCAGTGTTGGTGGTTCAGTGTTGGGGGTTTTGTGTTGGTGGTTCAGTGTTGGGGGTTCTGTGCTGGGGTCCAGTGTGGGGGTTCAGTGTTGGGGTTCAGCACGGGAGTTCAGTGCTGGGGTTCAGTGTTGGGGTTCAGTGTTGGTGTTCAACATTGGGAGTTCAGTGGTGGGGTTCAGTGTTGGGAGGTCAGTGCTGGGGTTCAGTGTTGGGTGTTCAGCGGTGGGGTTCAGTGTTGGGGTTCAGCAATGGGAGTTCAGTGTTGGGGTTCAGTGTTGTATGTTCAGTGTTGGGGTTCAGTGTTGGGGTCCATCGGTGGGGGTTCGGTGTTGGGGGCCAGTGTTGGGGTTCTCTGTTGGGGTTCAGTGCTAGGGGCTCGGTGTTGCAGGTTCAGTGTTGTGGTTCAGTGGCAGTGTTCAGTGTTGGGGGTTCAGTGTTGGGGTTCAGTGTCAGGGTTTTGTGCTGGGGTCAGTATTGGGGGTTCAGCGTTAGGGTTCAGTGTTCAAGGTTTAGCGTTGGGGTTGAGTGCTATGACTCGGTGTTGGGGTTCAGTGGGGGGTTCAGTGTTGGGGTTCAGTGTTGTGTGTTCAGTTCTGGGTTTCATTGGTGGGGGTTCGGTGTTGGGATTCAGTGTTGGGGGTCAGTGTTGGGGTTCACCGTTTGGGTTCAGCTTTAGGGGTTCAGTGATGGGGGTTCAGTGTTGGGAATCAGTGTTGGTGGTTCAGTGTTGGGGGTTTTGTGTTGGTGGTTCAGTGTTGGGGGTTCAGTGCTGGGGTTCAGTGTTGGGGTCCAGTGTGGGGGTTCAGTGTTGGGGTTCAGTGCTGGGGTCCAGTGCTGGTGTTCAGTGCTGTGGCTCGGTGTTGGGTGTTCAGTGTTGGGGTTCAGTGTTGGGCGTTCAGTGTTGGGGTTCAGTGTTGGTGCTCAGCATTGGGAGTTCAGTGTTGGGGTTCAGTGTTGTGTTTCCAGTGTTGGGGTTCATTGGTGGGGTTCATTGGTGGGGGTTCGGTGTTGGGGTTCAGTGTTGGGGGCCAGTGTTGGGGTTCACTGTTGGGGGTCAGTGTTCGGGGCTCGGTGTTGGGGGTTCAGTGTTGGTGTTCAGTGTCAGGGTTCAGTGCTGGGGGTCAGTATTGGTGGTTCAGCGTTAGGTTCAGTGTTCAAGGTTTAGTGTTGGGGTTCAGTGCTATGACTCGGTGTTGGGGTTCAGTGGGGGTTCAGTGTTGGTGATCCAGCGTTGGTGGGTTCACTGTCGGGGTTCAGTGTTGGGGTCCAGTGTGGAGGTTCAATGTTGGGTTCAGTGCTGGGGTTCACTCTTGCGGGTTCAGTGTTGGGGTTCAGTGCTGGGAGGACAGTGATGGGGTTCAGTGTTGGGGTCCAGTGTGGGGGTCCAGTGTTGGGGTTCAGTGCGGGAGTTCAGTGCTGGGGTTCAGTGTTGGGGTTCAGTGATGGGAGGTCAGTGATTGGGTTCAGTGTTGGGGTCCAGTGTGGTGGTCCAGTTTTGGGGTTCAGTGCGGGAGTTCAGTGCTGGGGTTCAGTGTTGGTGTTCAGTGTTGGTGTTCAGCATTGGGAGTTCAGTGTTGGGGTTCAGTGGCAGTGTTCAGTGTTGTGGGGTTCAGTGTTGAGAATATGTGTTGTGGTTTCAGTGTTGGGGTTTAATGTTGGGGTTCAGTGTTGGGCTGGTCAGTTTTGGGGGGGTCAGTGTTGGGTGTTCATTGTTGGGCGTTCAGTGTTTGGGGATTCAGTGTTGGGGTTCAATGTTGGGTTTAGTGTTGGGGTTAGTTTTGGGGTGTTCAGTGTTGGGGGTTCAGTGTTGTGGGTTCAACTTTGGGGTTCAGTTTTAGGGTTCGGTGCTGGGGTTCGGTGTTGGGGTTCAGTGGTGGGATTTCGGTGTTGGGGTTCAGTGTTGGAGTTCCGTGTTAGGGTTCAGTGTTGGGGTTCAGCGTTAGGGGCTCAGTGTTGGGGTTCCATTTCGGGGTTCTGTGTTGGGGGTCCAGTGTTGGGTTTCAGTATTAGGGTTCAGTGCTGGGGTCCAGTGCTGGTGTTCAGTGCTATGGTTCGGTGTTGGGGGTTCAGTGTTGGGGTACAGTGTTGGGGTTCAGTGATGGGGGGTTCAGTGTTGGGAATCAGTGTTGGTGGTTCAGTGTTGGGGGTTTTGTGTTGGTGGTTCAGTGTTGGGGTTTCAGTGCTGGTGTCCAGTGTGGGGGTTCAGTGTTGGGGTTCAGTGCGGGAGTTCAGTGCTGGGGTTCATTGTTGGGGTTCAGTGTTGGTGTTCATCATTGGGAGTTCAGTGGTGGGGTTCAGTGTTGGGAGGTCAGTGCTGGGGTTCAGTGTTGGGTGTTCAGCGGTGGGGTTCAGTGTTGGGGTTCAGCAATGGGAGTTCAGTGTTGGGGTTCAGTGTTGTATGTTCAGTGTTGGGGTCCATTGGTGGGGGTTCGGTGTTGGGGGCCAGTGTTGGGGTTCACTGTTGGGGTTCAGTGCTAGGGGCTCGGTGTTGCGGGTTCAGTGTTGTGGTTCAGTGGCAGTGTTCAGTGTTGCGGGTTCAGTGTTGGGGTTCAGTGTCAGGGTTTTGTGATGGGGTCAGTATTGGGGGTTCAGCGTTAGGGTTCAGTGTTCAAGGTTTAGTGTTGGGGTTGAGTGCTATGACTCGGTGTTGGGGTTCAGTGGGGGTTCAGTGTTGGGGTTCAGTGTGGGGGTTCAGTGTTGGGGGGTTCACTGTTGGGGTTTATGTGTTGGTGGTTCAGTGTTGGGGTCCAGTGTGGGGTTCAGTGTTGGGGGTTCATTTCTGAGACTGGTCAGTTTTGGGGTTCAGTTTTGGGGTTCAGTGTTGGGGTTCAGTATTGGGGTTCAATTTTGGGGATTCAGTGTTGGGGGGTCAGTGTTGGGGTTCAGTGTTGGGTGTTCAGTGTTGGGGTTCAGTGTTGGGCGTTTGTCAGCGTTGGGGGGTCAGTGTTGATGTGTTCAGTGTTGGGGGTTCAGTGTCGGGGCTGGTCAGTGTTGGGGGTTCATTGTTTGGGGGTTCAGTGTTGGGGTCCAATGTTGGGTTTAGTGTTGGGGTTAGTGTTGGGGTGTTCAGTGTTGGGGTTCAGTGTTGGGGGTCAGTGTTGGGGTTCACTGTTTGGGTTCAGCTTTAGGGTTTCAGTGTTGGGGGTTCAGTGTTGGGGTTCAGTGGCAGTGTTCAGTGTTGTGGGGTTCAGTGTTGGGAATCAGTGTTGGTGGTTCTGTGTTGGGTGTTTTGTGTTGGTGGTTCAGTGCTGGGGTTCAGTGTTGCGGTCCAGTGTGGGGGTTCAGTGCGGGAGTTCAGTGCTGGGGGTTCAGTGGCAGTGTTCAGTATTGGGGGTTCAGTGTTAGGATTCATTGTTCAGGGTTAGTGTTGGGGATCAGTGCTATGGTTCAATGTTGGGGTTCAGTGGCGGGGAGTTCAGTGTTGGGGGGTTCAGTGTTGGGAATCAATGTTGGGGTTCAGTGTTGAGTGTTTTGTGTTGGTGGTCCAGTGTTGGGGGTTCAGTGTTATGGTTCAGTGTTGGGGTCCAGTGTGGGGGTTCAGTGTTGGGAGGTCAGTGCTGGGGTTCAGTGTTGGGTGTTCAGCGGTGGGGTTCAGTGTTGGGGTTCAGCAATGGGAGTTCAGTGTTGGGGTTCAGTGTTGTATGTTCAGTGTTGGGGTCCATTGGTGGGGTTCGGTGTTGGGGGCCAGTTTTGGGGTTCACTGTTGGGGTTCAGCGCTAGGGGCTCGGTGTTGCGGGTTCAGTGTTCTGGTTCAGTGGCAGTGTTCAGTGTTGCGGGTTCAGTGTTGGGGTTCAGTGTCAGGGTTTTGTGATGGGGTCAGTATTGGGGGTTCAGCGTTAGGGTTCAGTGTTCAAGGTTTAGTGTTGGGGTTGAGTGCTATGACTCGGTGTTGGGGTTCAGTGGGGGTTCAGTGTTGGGGTTCAGTGTGGGGGTTCAGTGTTGGGGGGTTCACTGTTGGGGTTTATGTGTTGGTGGTTCAGTGTTGGGGTCCAGTGTGGGGTTCAGTGTTGGGGGTTCATTTTTGAGACTGGTCAGTGTTGGGGTTCAGTTTTGGGGTTCAGTGTTGGGGTTCAGTATTGGGGTTCAATTTTGGGGATTCAGTGTTGGGGGGTCATTTTTGAGACTGGTCAGTGTTGGGGTTCAGTTTTGGGGTTCAGTGTTGGGCGTTTGTCAGCGTTGGGGGGGTCAGTGTTGATGTGTTCAGTGTTGGGGGTTCAGTGTCGGGGCTGGTCAGTGTTGGGGGTTCATTGTTTGAGGTTCAGTGTTGGGGTTCAGTGTTGTGGTTTCAGTGTTGGGGTTTAATGTTGGGGTTTAGTGTTGGGCTGGTCAGTTTTGGGGGTGTCACTGTTGGGTGTTCATTGTTGGGCGTTCAGTGTTGGGGGATTCAGTGTTGTGGGCTCAACTTTGGGGTTCAGTTTTAGGGTTCAGTGCTGGGGTTCGGTGTTGGGGTACAGTGGTGGGATTTCGGTGTTGGGGTTCAGTGTTGGGGTTCAGTGTTAGGGTTCAGTGTTGGGGTTTAGCGTTAGGGGCTCAGTGTTGGGGTTCAATTTCGGGGTTCTGTGTTGGGGGTCCAGTGTTGGGTTCCAGTATTAGGGTTCAGTGCTGGGGTCCAGTGCTGGTGTTCAGTGCTATGGCTCGGTGTTGGGGGTTCAGTGTTGGGGTTCAGTGATGGGGGTTCAGTGTTGGGAATCAGTGTTGGTGGTTCAGTGTTGGGGGTTTTGTGTTGGTGGTTCAGTGTTGGGGGTTCTGTGCTGGGGTCCAGTGTGGGGGTTCAGTGTTGGGGTTCAGCACGGGAGTTCAGTGCTGGGGTTCAGTGTTGGGGTTCAGTGTTGGTGTTCAACATTGGGAGTTCAGTGGTGGGGTTCAGTGTTGGGAGGTCAGTGCTGGGGTTCAGTGTTGGGTGTTCAGCGGTGGGGTTCAGTGTTGGGGTTCAGCAATGGGAGTTCAGTGTTGGGGTTCAGTGTTGGATGTTAAGTGTTGGGGTTCAGTGTTGGGGTCCATCGGTGGGGGTTCGGTGTTGGGGGCCAGTGTTGGGGTTCTCTGTTGGGGTTCAGTGCTAGGGGCTCGGTGTTGCAGGTTCAGTGTTGTGGTTCAGTGGCAGTGTTCAGTGTTGGGGGTTCAGTGTTGGGGTTCAGTGTCAGGGTTTTGTGCTGGGGTCAGTATTGGGGGTTCAGCGTTAGGGTTCAGTGTTCAAGGTTTAGCGTTGGGGTTGAGTGCTATTACTCGGTGTTGGGGTTCAGTGGGGGGTTCAGTGTTGGGGTTCAGTGTTGTGTGTTCAGTTCTGGGGTTCATTGGTGGGGGTTCAGTGTTGGGGGTCAGTGTTGGGGTTCACCGTTTGGGTTCAGCTTTAGGGGTTCAGTGATGGGGGTTCAGTGTTGGGAATCAGTGTTGGTGGTTCAGTGTTGGGGGTTTTGTGTTGGTGGTTCAGTGTTGGGGGTTCAGTGCTGGGGTTCAGTGTTGGGGTCCAGTGTGGGGGTTCAGTGTTGGGGTTCAGTGCTGGGGTCCAGTGCTGGTGTTCAGTGCTGTGGCTCGGTGTTGGGTGTTCAGTGTTGGGGTTCAGTGTTGGGCGTTCAGTGTTGGGGTTCAGTGTTGGTGCTCAGCATTGGGAGTTCAGTGTTGGGGTTCAGTGTTGTGTTTCCAGTGTTGGGGTTCATTGGTGGGGTTCATTGGTGGGGGTTCGGTGTTGGGGTTCAGTGTTGGGGGCCAGTGTTGGGGTTCACTGTTGGGGGTCAGTGTTCGGGGCTCGGTGTTGGGGGTTCAGTGTTGGTGTTCAGTGTCAGGGTTCAGTGCTGGGGGTCAGTATTGGTGGTTCAGCGTTAGGTTCAGTGTTCAAGGTTTAGTGTTGGGGTTCAGTGCTATGACTCGGTGTTGGGGTTCAGTGGGGGTTCAGTGTTGGTGATCCAGCGTTGGTGGGTTCACTGTCGGGGTTCAGTGTTGGGGTCCAGTGTGGAGGTTCAATGTTGGGTTCAGTGCTGGGGTTCACTCTTGCGGGTTCAGTGTTGGGGTTCAGTGCTGGGAGGACAGTGATGGGGTTCAGTGTTGGGGTCCAGTGTGGGGGTCCAGTGTTGGGGTTCAGTGCGGGAGTTCAGTGCTGGGGTTCAGTGTTGGGGTTCAGTGATGGGAGGTCAGTGATTGGGTTCAGTGTTGGGGTCCAGTGTGGTGGTCCAGTTTTGGGGTTCAGTGCGGGAGTTCAGTGCTGGGGTTCAGTGTTGGTGTTCAGCATTGGGAGTTCAGTGTTGGGGTTCAGTGGCAGTGTTCAGTGTTGTGGGGTTCAGTGTTGAGAATATGTGTTGTGGTTTCAGTGTTGGGGTTTAATGTTGGGGTTCAGTGTTGGGCTGGTCAGTTTTGGGGGGGTCAGTGTTGGGTGTTCATTGTTGGGCGTTCAGTGTTTGGGGATTCAGTGTTGGGGTTCAATGTTGGGTTTAGTGTTGGGGTTAGTTTTGGGGTGTTCAGTGTTGGGGGTTCAGTGTTGTGGGTTCAACTTTGGGGTTCAGTTTTAGGGTTCGGTGCTGGGGTTCGGTGTTGGGGTTCAGTGGTGGGATTTCGGTGTTGGGGTTCAGTGTTGGAGTTCCGTGTTAGGGTTCAGTGTTGGGGTTCAGCGTTAGGGGCTCAGTGTTGGGGTTCCATTTCGGGGTTCTGTGTTGGGGGTCCAGTGTTGGGTTTCAGTATTAGGGTTCAGTGCTGGGGTCCAGTGCTGGTGTTCAGTGCTATGGTTCGGTGTTGGGGGTTCAGTGTTGGGGTACAGTGTTGGGGTTCAGTGATGGGGGGTTCAGTGTTGGGAATCAGTGTTGGTGGTTCAGTGTTGGGGGTTTTGTGTTGGTGGTTCAGTGTTGGGGTTTCAGTGCTGGTGTCCAGTGTGGGGGTTCAGTGTTGGGGTTCAGTGCGGGAGTTCAGTGCTGGGGTTCATTGTTGGGGTTCAGTGTTGGTGTTCATCATTGGGAGTTCAGTGGTGGGGTTCAGTGTTGGGAGGTCAGTGCTGGGGTTCAGTGTTGGGTGTTCAGCGGTGGGGTTCAGTGTTGGGGTTCAGCAATGGGAGTTCAGTGTTGGGGTTCAGTGTTGTATGTTCAGTGTTGGGGTCCATTGGTGGGGGTTCGGTGTTGGGGGCCAGTGTTGGGGTTCACTGTTGGGGTTCAGTGCTAGGGGCTCGGTGTTGCGGGTTCAGTGTTGTGGTTCAGTGGCAGTGTTCAGTGTTGCGGGTTCAGTGTTGGGGTTCAGTGTCAGGGTTTTGTGATGGGGTCAGTATTGGGGGTTCAGCGTTAGGGTTCAGTGTTCAAGGTTTAGTGTTGGGGTTCAGTGCTATGACTCGGTGTTGGGGTTCAGTGGGGGTTCAGTGTTGGGGTTCAGTGTGGGGGTTCAGTGTTGGGGGGTTCACTGTTGGGGTTTATGTGTTGGTGGTTCAGTGTTGGGGTCCAGTGTGGGGTTCAGTGTTGGGGGTTCATTTCTGAGACTGGTCAGTTTTGGGGTTCAGTTTTGGGGTTCAGTGTTGGGGTTCAGTATTGGGGTTCAATTTTGGGGATTCAGTGTTGGGGGGTCAGTGTTGGGGTTCAGTGTTGGGTGTTCAGTGTTGGGGTTCAGTGTTGGGCGTTTGTCAGCGTTGGGGGGTCAGTGTTGATGTGTTCAGTGTTGGGGGTTCAGTGTCGGGGCTGGTCAGTGTTGGGGGTTCATTGTTTGGGGGTTCAGTGTTGGGGTCCAATGTTGGGTTTAGTGTTGGGGTTAGTGTTGGGGTGTTCAGTGTTGGGGTTCAGTGTTGGGGGTCAGTGTTGGGGTTCACTGTTGGGTTCAGCTTTAGGGTTTCAGTGTTGGGGGTTCAGTGTTGGGGTTCAGTGGCAGTGTTCAGTGTTGTGGGGTTCAGTGTTGGGAATCAGTGTTGGTGGTTCTGTGTTGGGTGTTTTGTGTTGGTGGTTTAGTGCTGGGGTTCAGTGTTGCGGTCCAGTGTGGGGGTTCAGTGCGGGAGTTCAGTGCTGGGGGTTCAGTGGCAGTGTTCAGTATTGGGGGTTCAGTGTTAGGATTCATTGTTCAGGGTTAGTGTTGGGGATCAGTGCTATGGTTCAATGTTGGGGTTCAGTGGCGGGGAGTTCAGTGTTGGGAATCAATGTTGGGGTTCAGTGTTGAGTGTTTTGTGTTGGTGGTCCAGTGTTGGGGGTTCAGTGTTATGGTTCAGTGTTGGGGTCCAGTGTGGGGGTTCAGTGTTGGGAGGTCAGTGCTGGGGTTCAGTGTTGGGTGTTCAGCGGTGGGGTTCAGTGTTGGGGTTCAGCAATGGGAGTTCAGTGTTGGGGTTCAGTGTTGTATGTTCAGTGTTGGGGTCCATTGGTGGGGTTCGGTGTTGGGGGCCAGTTTTGGGGTTCACTGTTGGGGTTCAGCGCTAGGGGCTCGGTGTTGCGGGTTCAGTGTTGTGGTTCAGTGGCAGTGTTCAGTGTTGCGGGTTCAGTGTTGGGGTTCAGTGTCAGGGTTTTGTGATGGGGTCAGTATTGGGGGTTCAGCGTTAGGGTTCAGTGTTCAAGGTTTAGTGTTGGGGTTGAGTGCTATGACTCGGTGTTGGGGTTCAGTGGGGGTTCAGTGTTGGGGTTCAGTGTGGGGGTTCAGTGTTGGGGGGTTCACTGTTGGGGTTTATGTGTTGGTGGTTCAGTGTTGGGGTCCAGTGTGGGGTTCAGTGTTGGGGGTTCATTTTTGAGACTGGTCAGTGTTGGGGTTCAGTTTTGGGGTTCAGTGTTGGGGTTCAGTATTGGGGTTCAATTTTGGGGATTCAGTGTTGGGGGGTCAGTGTTGGGGTTCAGTGTTGGGTGTTCAGTGTTGGGGTTCAGTGTTGGGCGTTTGTCAGCGTTGGGGGGGTCAGTGTTGATGTGTTCAGTGTTGGGGGTTCAGTGTCGGGGCTGGTCAGTGTTGGGGGTTCATTGTTTGAGGTTCAGTGTTGGGGTTCAGTGTTGTGGTTTCAGTGTTGGGGTTTAATGTTGGGGTTTAGTGTTGGGCTGGTCAGTTTTGGGGGTGTCACTGTTGGGTGTTCATTGTTGGGCGTTCAGTGTTGGGGGATTCAGTGTTGTGGGCTCAACTTTGGGGTTCAGTTTTAGGGTTCAGTGCTGGGGTTCGGTGTTGGGGTACAGTGGTGGGATTTCGGTGTTGGGGTTCAGTGTTGGGGTTCAGTGTTAGGGTTCAGTGTTGGGGTTTAGCGTTAGGGGCTCAGTGTTGGGGTTCAATTTCGGGGTTCTGTGTTGGGAGGTCAGTGCTGGGGTTCAGTGTTGGGTGTTCAGCGATGGGGTTCAATGTTGGGGTTCAGCAATGGGAGTTCAGTGTTGGGGTTCAGTGTTGTATGTTCAGTGTTGGGGTCCATTGGTGGGGGTTCGGTGTTGGGGGCCAGTGTTGGGGTTCAATGTTGGGGTTCAGTGCTAGGGGCTCGGTGTTGCAGGTTCAGAGTTGTGGTTCAGTGGCAGCGTTCAGTGTTGGGGGTCCAGTGTTGGGTTTCAGTATTAGGGTTCAGTGCTGGGGTCCAGTGCTGGTGTTCAGTGCTATGGCTCGGTGTTGGGGGTTCAGTGTTGGGGTTCAGTGATGGGGGTTCAGTGTTGGGAATCAGTGTTGGTGGTTCAGTGTTGGGGGTTTTGTGTTGGTGGTTCAGTGTTGGGGGTTCTGTGCTGGGGTCCAGTGTGGGGGTTCAGTGTTGGGGTTCAGCACGGGAGTTCAGTGCTGGGGTTCAGTGTTGGGGTTCAGTGTTGGTGTTCAACATTGGGAGTTCAGTGGTGGGGTTCAGTGTTGGGAGGTCAGTGCTGGGGTTCAGTGTTGGGTGTTCAGCGGTGGGGTTCAGTGTTGGGGTTCAGCAATGGGAGTTCAGTGTTGGGGTTCAGTGTTGTATGTTCAGTGTTGGGGTTCAGTGTTGGGGTCCATCGGTGGGGGTTCGGTGTTGGGGGCCAGTGTTGGGGTTCTCTGTTGGGGTTCAGTGCTAGGGGCTCGGTGTTGCAGGTTCAGTGTTGTGGTTCAGTGGCAGTGTTCAGTGTTGGGGGTTCAGTGTTGGGGTTCAGTGTCAGGGTTTTGTGCTGGGGTCAGTATTGGGGGTTCAGCGTTAGGGTTCAGTGTTCAAGGTTTAGCGTTGGGGTTGAGTGCTATGACTCGGTGTTGGGGTTCAGTGGGGGGTTCAGTGTTGGGGTTCAGTGTTGTGTGTTCAGTTCTGGGGTTCATTGGTGGGGGTTCGGTGTTGGGATTCAGTGTTGGGGGTCAGTGTTGGGGTTCACCGTTTGGGTTCAGCTTTAGGGGTTCAGTGATGGGGGTTCAGTGTTGGGAATCAGTGTTGGTGGTTCAGTGTTGGGGGTTTTGTGTTGGTGGTTCAGTGTTGGGGTTCAGCAATGGGAGTTCAGTGTTGGGGTTCAGTGTTGTATGTTCAGTGTTGGGGTTCAGTGTTGGGGTCCATCGGTGGGGGTTCGGTGTTGGGGGCCAGTGTTGGGGTTCTCTGTTGGGGTTCAGTGCTAGGGGCTCGGTGTTGCAGGTTCAGTGTTGTGGTTCAGTGGCAGTGTTCAGTGTTGGGGGTTCAGTGTTGGGGTTCAGTGTCAGGGTTTTGTGCTGGGGTCAGTATTGGGGGTTCAGCGTTAGGGTTCAGTGTTCAAGGTTTAGCGTTGGGGTTGAGTGCTATGACTCGGTGTTGGGGTTCAGTGGGGGGTTCAGTGTTGGGGTTCAGTGTTGTGTGTTCAGTTCTGGGGTTCATTGGTGGGGGTTCGGTGTTGGGATTCAGTGTTGGGGGTCAGTGTTGGGGTTCACCGTTTGGGTTCAGCTTTAGGGGTTCAGTGATGGGGGTTCAGTGTTGGGAATCAGTGTTGGTGGTTCAGTGTTGGGGGTTTTGTGTTGGTGGTTCAGTGTTGGGGGTTCAGTGCTGGGGTTCAGTGTTGGGGTCCAGTGTGGGGGTTCAGTGTTGGGGTTCAGTGCTGGGGTCCAGTGCTGGTGTTCAGTGCTGTGGCTCGGTGTTGGGTGTTCAGTGTTGGGGTTCAGTGTTGGGCGTTCAGTGTTGGGGTTCAGTGTTGGTGCTCAGCATTGGGAGTTCAGTGTTGGGGTTCAGTGTTGTGTTTCCAGTGTTGGGGTTCATTGGTGGGGTTCATTGGTGGGGGTTCGGTGTTGGGGTTCAGTGTTGGGGGCCAGTGTTGGGGTTCACTGTTGGGGGTCAGTGTTCGGGGCTCGGTGTTGGGGGTTCAGTGTTGGTGTTCAGTGTCAGGGTTCAGTGCTGGGGGTCAGTATTGGTGGTTCAGCGTTAGGTTCAGTGTTCAAGGTTTAGTGTTGGGGTTCAGTGCTATGACTCGGTGTTGGGGTTCAGTGGGGGTTCAGTGTTGGTGATCCAGCGTTGGTGGGTTCACTGTCGGGGTTCAGTGTTGGGGTCCAGTGTGGAGGTTCAATGTTGGGTTCAGTGCTGGGGTTCACTCTTGCGGGTTCAGTGTTGGGGTTCAGTGCTGGGAGGACAGTGATGGGGTTCAGTGTTGGGGTCCAGTGTGGGGGTCCAGTGTTGGGGTTCAGTGCGGGAGTTCAGTGCTGGGGTTCAGTGTTGGGGTTCAGTGATGGGAGGTCAGTGATTGGGTTCAGTGTTGGGGTCCAGTGTGGTGGTCCAGTTTTGGGGTTCAGTGCGGGAGTTCAGTGCTGGGGTTCAGTGTTGGTGTTCAGCATTGGGAGTTCAGTGTTGGGGTTCAGTGGCAGTGTTCAGTGTTGTGGGGTTCAGTGTTGAGAATATGTGTTGTGGTTTCAGTGTTGGGGTTTAATGTTGGGGTTCAGTGTTGGGCTGGTCAGTTTTGGGGGGGTCAGTGTTGGGTGTTCATTGTTGGGCGTTCAGTGTTTGGGGATTCAGTGTTGGGGTTCAATGTTGGGTTTAGTGTTGGGGTTAGTTTTGGGGTGTTCAGTGTTGGGGGTTCAGTGTTGTGGGTTCAACTTTGGGGTTCAGTTTTAGGGTTCGGTGCTGGGGTTCGGTGTTGGGGTTCAGTGGTGGGATTTCGGTGTTGGGGTTCAGTGTTGGAGTTCCGTGTTAGGGTTCAGTGTTGGGGTTCAGCGTTAGGGGCTCAGTGTTGGGGTTCCATTTCGGGGTTCTGTGTTGGGGGTCCAGTGTTGGGTTTCAGTATTAGGGTTCAGTGCTGGGGTCCAGTGCTGGTGTTCAGTGCTATGGTTCGGTGTTGGGGGTTCAGTGTTGGGGTACAGTGTTGGGGTTCAGTGATGGGGGGTTCAGTGTTGGGAATCAGTGTTGGTGGTTCAGTGTTGGGGGTTTTGTGTTGGTGGTTCAGTGTTGGGGTTTCAGTGCTGGTGTCCAGTGTGGGGGTTCAGTGTTGGGGTTCAGTGCGGGAGTTCAGTGCTGGGGTTCATTGTTGGGGTTCAGTGTTGGTGTTCATCATTGGGAGTTCAGTGGTGGGGTTCAGTGTTGGGAGGTCAGTGCTGGGGTTCAGTGTTGGGTGTTCAGCGGTGGGGTTCAGTGTTGGGGTTCAGCAATGGGAGTTCAGTGTTGGGGTTCAGTGTTGTATGTTCAGTGTTGGGGTCCATTGGTGGGGGTTCGGTGTTGGGGGCCAGTGTTGGGGTTCACTGTTGGGGTTCAGTGCTAGGGGCTCGGTGTTGCGGGTTCAGTGTTGTGGTTCAGTGGCAGTGTTCAGTGTTGCGGGTTCAGTGTTGGGGTTCAGTGTCAGGGTTTTGTGATGGGGTCAGTATTGGGGGTTCAGCGTTAGGGTTCAGTGTTCAAGGTTTAGTGTTGGGGTTCAGTGCTATGACTCGGTGTTGGGGTTCAGTGGGGGTTCAGTGTTGGGGTTCAGTGTGGGGGTTCAGTGTTGGGGGGTTCACTGTTGGGGTTTATGTGTTGGTGGTTCAGTGTTGGGGTCCAGTGTGGGGTTCAGTGTTGGGGGTTCATTTCTGAGACTGGTCAGTTTTGGGGTTCAGTTTTGGGGTTCAGTGTTGGGGTTCAGTATTGGGGTTCAATTTTGGGGATTCAGTGTTGGGGGGTCAGTGTTGGGGTTCAGTGTTGGGTGTTCAGTGTTGGGGTTCAGTGTTGGGCGTTTGTCAGCGTTGGGGGGTCAGTGTTGATGTGTTCAGTGTTGGGGGTTCAGTGTCGGGGCTGGTCAGTGTTGGGGGTTCATTGTTTGGGGGTTCAGTGTTGGGGTCCAATGTTGGGTTTAGTGTTGGGGTTAGTGTTGGGGTGTTCAGTGTTGGGGTTCAGTGTTGGGGGTCAGTGTTGGGGTTCACTGTTGGGTTCAGCTTTAGGGTTTCAGTGTTGGGGGTTCAGTGTTGGGGTTCAGTGGCAGTGTTCAGTGTTGTGGGGTTCAGTGTTGGGAATCAGTGTTGGTGGTTCTGTGTTGGGTGTTTTGTGTTGGTGGTTTAGTGCTGGGGTTCAGTGTTGCGGTCCAGTGTGGGGGTTCAGTGCGGGAGTTCAGTGCTGGGGGTTCAGTGGCAGTGTTCAGTATTGGGGGTTCAGTGTTAGGATTCATTGTTCAGGGTTAGTGTTGGGGATCAGTGCTATGGTTCAATGTTGGGGTTCAGTGGCGGGGAGTTCAGTGTTGGGAATCAATGTTGGGGTTCAGTGTTGAGTGTTTTGTGTTGGTGGTCCAGTGTTGGGGGTTCAGTGTTATGGTTCAGTGTTGGGGTCCAGTGTGGGGGTTCAGTGTTGGGAGGTCAGTGCTGGGGTTCAGTGTTGGGTGTTCAGCGGTGGGGTTCAGTGTTGGGGTTCAGCAATGGGAGTTCAGTGTTGGGGTTCAGTGTTGTATGTTCAGTGTTGGGGTCCATTGGTGGGGTTCGGTGTTGGGGGCCAGTTTTGGGGTTCACTGTTGGGGTTCAGCGCTAGGGGCTCGGTGTTGCGGGTTCAGTGTTGTGGTTCAGTGGCAGTGTTCAGTGTTGCGGGTTCAGTGTTGGGGTTCAGTGTCAGGGTTTTGTGATGGGGTCAGTATTGGGGGTTCAGCGTTAGGGTTCAGTGTTCAAGGTTTAGTGTTGGGGTTGAGTGCTATGACTCGGTGTTGGGGTTCAGTGGGGGTTCAGTGTTGGGGTTCAGTGTGGGGGTTCAGTGTTGGGGGGTTCACTGTTGGGGTTTATGTGTTGGTGGTTCAGTGTTGGGGTCCAGTGTGGGGTTCAGTGTTGGGGGTTCATTTTTGAGACTGGTCAGTGTTGGGGTTCAGTTTTGGGGTTCAGTGTTGGGGTTCAGTATTGGGGTTCAATTTTGGGGATTCAGTGTTGGGGGGTCAGTGTTGGGGTTCAGTGTTGGGTGTTCAGTGTTGGGGTTCAGTGTTGGGCGTTTGTCAGCGTTGGGGGGGTCAGTGTTGATGTGTTCAGTGTTGGGGGTTCAGTGTCGGGGCTGGTCAGTGTTGGGGGTTCATTGTTTGAGGTTCAGTGTTGGGGTTCAGTGTTGTGGTTTCAGTGTTGGGGTTTAATGTTGGGGTTTAGTGTTGGGCTGGTCAGTTTTGGGGGTGTCACTGTTGGGTGTTCATTGTTGGGCGTTCAGTGTTGGGGGATTCAGTGTTGTGGGCTCAACTTTGGGGTTCAGTTTTAGGGTTCAGTGCTGGGGTTCGGTGTTGGGGTACAGTGGTGGGATTTCGGTGTTGGGGTTCAGTGTTGGGGTTCAGTGTTAGGGTTCAGTGTTGGGGTTTAGCGTTAGGGGCTCAGTGTTGGGGTTCAATTTCGGGGTTCTGTGTTGGGAGGTCAGTGCTGGGGTTCAGTGTTGGGTGTTCAGCGATGGGGTTCAATGTTGGGGTTCAGCAATGGGAGTTCAGTGTTGGGGTTCAGTGTTGTATGTTCAGTGTTGGGGTCCATTGGTGGGGGTTCGGTGTTGGGGGCCAGTGTTGGGGTTCAATGTTGGGGTTCAGTGCTAGGGGCTCGGTGTTGCAGGTTCAGAGTTGTGGTTCAGTGGCAGCGTTCAGTGTTGGGGGTCCAGTGTTGGGTTTCAGTATTAGGGTTCAGTGCTGGGGTCCAGTGCTGGTGTTCAGTGCTATGGCTCGGTGTTGGGGGTTCAGTGTTGGGGTTCAGTGATGGGGGTTCAGTGTTGGGAATCAGTGTTGGTGGTTCAGTGTTGGGGGTTTTGTGTTGGTGGTTCAGTGTTGGGGGTTCTGTGCTGGGGTCCAGTGTGGGGGTTCAGTGTTGGGGTTCAGCACGGGAGTTCAGTGCTGGGGTTCAGTGTTGGGGTTCAGTGTTGGTGTTCAACATTGGGAGTTCAGTGGTGGGGTTCAGTGTTGGGAGGTCAGTGCTGGGGTTCAGTGTTGGGTGTTCAGCGGTGGGGTTCAGTGTTGGGGTTCAGCAATGGGAGTTCAGTGTTGGGGTTCAGTGTTGTATGTTCAGTGTTGGGGTTCAGTGTTGGGGTCCATCGGTGGGGGTTCGGTGTTGGGGGCCAGTGTTGGGGTTCTCTGTTGGGGTTCAGTGCTAGGGGCTCGGTGTTGCAGGTTCAGTGTTGTGGTTCAGTGGCAGTGTTCAGTGTTGGGGGTTCAGTGTTGGGGTTCAGTGTCAGGGTTTTGTGCTGGGGTCAGTATTGGGGGTTCAGCGTTAGGGTTCAGTGTTCAAGGTTTAGCGTTGGGGTTGAGTGCTATGACTCGGTGTTGGGGTTCAGTGGGGGGTTCAGTGTTGGGGTTCAGTGTTGTGTGTTCAGTTCTGGGGTTCATTGGTGGGGGTTCGGTGTTGGGATTCAGTGTTGGGGGTCAGTGTTGGGGTTCACCGTTTGGGTTCAGCTTTAGGGGTTCAGTGATGGGGGTTCAGTGTTGGGAATCAGTGTTGGTGGTTCAGTGTTGGGGGTTTTGTGTTGGTGGTTCAGTGTTGGGGTTCAGCAATGGGAGTTCAGTGTTGGGGTTCAGTGTTGTATGTTCAGTGTTGGGGTTCAGTGTTGGGGTCCATCGGTGGGGGTTCGGTGTTGGGGGCCAGTGTTGGGGTTCTCTGTTGGGGTTCAGTGCTAGGGGCTCGGTGTTGCAGGTTCAGTGTTGTGGTTCAGTGGCAGTGTTCAGTGTTGGGGGTTCAGTGTTGGGGTTCAGTGTCAGGGTTTTGTGCTGGGGTCAGTATTGGGGGTTCAGCGTTAGGGTTCAGTGTTCAAGGTTTAGCGTTGGGGTTGAGTGCTATGACTCGGTGTTGGGGTTCAGTGGGGGGTTCAGTGTTGGGGTTCAGTGTTGTGTGTTCAGTTCTGGGGTTCATTGGTGGGGGTTCGGTGTTGGGATTCAGTGTTGGGGGTCAGTGTTGGGGTTCACCGTTTGGGTTCAGCTTTAGGGGTTCAGTGATGGGGGTTCAGTGTTGGGAATCAGTGTTGGTGGTTCAGTGTTGGGGGTTTTGTGTTGGTGGTTCAGTGTTGGGGGTTCAGTGCTGGGGTTCAGTGTTGGGGTCCAGTGTGGGGGTTCAGTGTTGGGGTTCAGTGCTGGGGTCCAGTGCTGGTGTTCAGTGCTGTGGCTCGGTGTTGGGTGTTCAGTGTTGGGGTTCAGTGTTGGGCGTTCAGTGTTGGGGTTCAGTGTTGGTGCTCAGCATTGGGAGTTCAGTGTTGGGGTTCAGTGTTGTGTTTCCAGTGTTGGGGTTCATTGGTGGGGTTCATTGGTGGGGGTTCGGTGTTGGGGTTCAGTGTTGGGGGCCAGTGTTGGGGTTCACTGTTGGGGGTCAGTGTTCGGGGCTCGGTGTTGGGGGTTCAGTGTTGGTGTTCAGTGTCAGGGTTCAGTGCTGGGGGTCAGTATTGGTGGTTCAGCGTTAGGTTCAGTGTTCAAGGTTTAGTGTTGGGGTTCAGTGCTATGACTCGGTGTTGGGGTTCAGTGGGGGTTCAGTGTTGGTGATCCAGCGTTGGTGGGTTCACTGTCGGGGTTCAGTGTTGGGGTCCAGTGTGGAGGTTCAATGTTGGGTTCAGTGCTGGGGTTCACTCTTGCGGGTTCAGTGTTGGGGTTCAGTGCTGGGAGGACAGTGATGGGGTTCAGTGTTGGGGTCCAGTGTGGGGGTCCAGTGTTGGGGTTCAGTGCGGGAGTTCAGTGCTGGGGTTCAGTGTTGGGGTTCAGTGATGGGAGGTCAGTGATTGGGTTCAGTGTTGGGGTCCAGTGTGGTGGTCCAGTTTTGGGGTTCAGTGCGGGAGTTCAGTGCTGGGGTTCAGTGTTGGTGTTCAGTGTTGGTGTTCAGCATTGGGAGTTCAGTGTTGGGGTTCAGTGGCAGTGTTCAGTGTTGTGGGGTTCAGTGTTGAGAATATGTGTTGTGGTTTCAGTGTTGGGGTTTAATGTTGGGGTTCAGTGTTGGGCTGGTCAGTTTTGGGGGGGTCAGTGTTGGGTGTTCATTGTTGGGCGTTCAGTGTTTGGGGATTCAGTGTTGGGGTTCAATGTTAGGTTTAGTGTTGGGGTTAGTTTTGGGGTGTTCAGTGTTGGGGGTTCAGTGTTGTGGGTTCAACATTGGGGTTCAGTTTTAGGGTTCGGTGCTGGGGTTCGGTGTTGGGGTTCAGTGGTGGGATTTCGGTGTTGGGGTTCAGTGTTGGAGTTCAGTGTTAGGGTTCAGTGTTGGGGTTCAGCGTTAGGGGCTCAGTGTTGGGGTTCCATTTCGGGGTTCTGTGTTGGGGGTCCAGTGTTGGGTTTCAGTATTAGGGTTCAGTGCTGGGGTCCAGTGCTGGTGTTCAGTGCTATGGTTCGGTGTTGGGTGTTCAGTGTCGGGGCTGGTCAGTGTTGGGGGTTCATTGTTTGGGGGTTCAGTGTTGGGGTCCAATGTTGGGTTTAGTGTTGGGGTTAGTGTTGGGGTGTTCAGTGTTGGGGTTCAGTGTTGGGGGTCAGTGTTGGGGTTCACTGTTGGGTCCAGCTTTAGGGTTTCAGTGTTGGGGGTTCAGTGTTGGGGTTCAGTGGCAGTGTTCAGTGTTGTGGGGTTCAGTGTTGGGAATCAGTGTTGGTGTTTCTGTGTTGGGTGTTTTGTGTTGGTGGTTCAGTGCTGGGGTTCAGTGTTGCGGTCCAGTGTGGGGGTTCAGTGCGGGAGTTCAGTGCTGGGGGTTCAGTGGCAGTGTTCAGTATTGGGGGTTCAGTGTTAGGATTCATTGTTCAGGGTTAGTGTTGGGGATCAGTGCTATGGTTCAATGTTGGGGTTCAGTGGCGGGGAGTTCAGTGTTGGGGGGTTCAGTGTTGGGAATCAATGTTGGGGTTCAGTGTTGAGTGTTTTGTGTTGGTGGTCCAGTGTTGGGGGTTCAGTGTTATGGTTCAGTGTTGGGGTCCAGTGTGGGGGTTCAGTGTTGGGAGGTCAGTGCTGGGGTTCAGTGTTGGGTGTTCAGCGGTGGGGTTCAGTGTTGGGGTTCAGCAATGGGAGTTCAGTGTTGGGGTTCAGTGTTGTATGTTCAGTGTTGGGGTCCATTGGTGGGGTTCGGTGTTGGGGGCCAGTTTTGGGGTTCACTGTTGGGGTTCAGCGCTAGGGGCTCGGTGTTGCGGGTTCAGTGTTGTGGTTCAGTGGCAGTGTTCAGTGCTGCGGGTTCAGTGTTGGGGTTCAGTGTCAGGGTTTTGTGATGGGGTCAGTATTGGGGGTTCAGCGTTAGGGTTCAGTGTTCAAGGTTTAGTGTTGGGGTTGAGTGCTATGACTCGGTGTTGGGGTTCAGTGGGGGTTCAGTGTTGGGGTTCAGTGTGGGGGTTCAGTGTTGGGGGGTTCACTGTTGGGGTTTATGTGTTGGTGGTTCAGTGTTGGGGTCCAGTGTGGGGTTCAGTGTTGGGGGTTCATTTTTGAGACTGGTCAGTGTTGGGGTTCAGTTTTGGGGTTCAGTGTTGGGGTTCAGTATTGGGGTTCAATTTTGGGGATTCAGTGTTGGGGGGTCAGTGTTGGGGTTCAGTGTTGGGTGTTCAGTGTTGGGGTTCAGTGTTGGGCGTTTGTCAGCGTTGGGGGGGTCAGTGTTGATGTGTTCAGTGTTGGGGGTTCAGTGTCGGGGCTGGTCAGTGTTGGGGGTTCATTGTTTGAGGTTCAGTGTTGGGGTTCAGTGTTGTGGTTTCAGTGTTGGGGTTTAATGTTGGGGTTTAGTGTTGGGCTGGTCAGTTTTGGGGGTGTCAGTGTTGGGTGTTCATTGTTGGGCGTTCAGTGTTGGGGGATTCAGTGTTGTGGGCTCAACTTTGGGGTTCAGTTTTAGGGTTCAGTGCTGGGGTTCGGTGTTGGGGTACAGTGGTGGGATTTCGGTGTTGGGGTTCAGTGTTGGGGTTCAGTGTTAGGGTTCAGTGTTGGGGTTTAGCGTTAGGGGCTCAGTGTTGGGGTTCAATTTCGGGGTTCTGTGTTGGGGGTCCAGTGTTGGGTTCCAGTATTAGGGTTCAGTGCTGGGGTCCAGTGCTGGTGTTCAGTGCTATGGCTCGGTGTTGGGGGTTCAGTGTTGGGGTTCAGTGATGGGGGTTCAGTGTTGGGAATCAGTGTTGGTGGTTCAGTGTTGGGGGTTTTGTGTTGGTGGTTCAGTGTTGGGGGTTCTGTGCTGGGGTCCAGTGTGGGGGTTCAGTGTTGGGGTTCAGCACGGGAGTTCAGTGCTGGGGTTCAGTGTTGGGGTTCAGTGTTGGTGTTCAACATTGGGAGTTCAGTGGTGGGGTTCAGTGTTGGGAGGTCAGTGCTGGGGTTCAGTGTTGGGTGTTCAGCGGTGGGGTTCAGTGTTGGGGTTCAGCAATGGGAGTTCAGTGTTGGGGTTCAGTGTTGAATGTTCAGTGTTGGGGTTCAGTGTTGGGGTCCATCGGTGGGGGTTCGGTGTTGGGGGCCAGTGTTGGGGTTCTCTGTTGGGGTTCAGTGCTAGGGGCTCGGTGTTGCAGGTTCAGTGTTGTGGTTCAGTGGCAGTGTTCAGTGTTGGGGGTTCAGTGTTGGGGTTCAGTGTCAGGGTTTTGTGCTGGGGTCAGTATTGGGGGTTCAGCGTTAGGGTTCAGTGTTCAAGGTTTAGCGTTGGGGTTGAGTGCTATTACTCGGTGTTGGGGTTCAGTGGGGGGTTCAGTGTTGGGGTTCAGTGTTGTGTGTTCAGTTCTGGGGTTCATTGGTGGGGGTTCGGTGTTGGGATTCAGTGTTGGGGGTCAGTGTTGGGGTTCACCGTTTGGGTTCAGCTTTAGGGGTTCAGTGATGGGGGTTCAGTGTTGGGAATCAGTGTTGGTGGTTCAGTGTTGGGGGTTTTGTGTTGGTGGTTCAGTGTTGGGGGTTCAGTGCTGGGGTTCAGTGTTGGGGTCCAGTGTGGGGGTTCAGTGTTGGGGTTCAGTGCTGGGGTCCAGTGCTGGTGTTCAGTGCTGTGGCTCGGTGTTGGGTGTTCAGTGTTGGGGTTCAGTGTTGGGCGTTCAGTGTTGGGGTTCAGTGTTGGTGCTCAGCATTGGGAGTTCAGTGTTGGGGTTCAGTGTTGTGTTTCCAGTGTTGGGGTTCATTGGTGGGGTTCATTGGTGGGGGTTCGGCGTTGGGGTTCAGTGTTGGGGGCCAGTGTTGGGGTTCACTGTTGGGGGTCAGTGTTCGGGGCTCGGTGTTGGGGGTTCAGTGTTGGTGTTCAGTGTCAGGGTTCAGTGCTGGGGGTCAGTATTGGTGGTTCAGCGTTAGGTTCAGTGTTCAAGGTTTAGTGTTGGGGTTCAGTGCTATGACTCGGTGTTGGGGTTCAGTGGGGGTTCAGTGTTGGTGATCCAGCGTTGGTGGGTTCACTGTCGGGGTTCAGTGTTGGGGTCCAGTGTGGAGGTTCAATGTTGGGTTCAGTGCTGGGGTTCACTCTTGCGGGTTCAGTGTTGGGGTTCAGTGCTGGGAGGACAGTGATGGGGTTCAGTGTTGGGGTCCAGTGTGGGGGTCCAGTGTTGGGGTTCAGTGCGGGAGTTCAGTGCTGGGGTTCAGTGTTGGGGTTCAGTGATGGGAGGTCAGTGATTGGGTTCAGTGTTGGGGTCCAGTGTGGTGGTCCAGTTTTGGGGTTCAGTGCGGGAGTTCAGTGCTGGGGTTCAGTGTTGGTGTTCAGTGTTGGTGTTCAGCATTGGGAGTTCAGTGTTGGGGTTCAGTGGCAGTGTTCAGTGTTGTGGGGTTCAGTGTTGAGAATATGTGTTGTGGTTTCAGTGTTGGGGTTTAATGTTGGGGTTCAGTGTTGGGCTGGTCAGTTTTGGGGGGGTCAGTGTTGGGTGTTCATTGTTGGGCGTTCAGTGTTTGGGGATTCAGTGTTGGGGTTCAATGTTGGGTTTAGTGTTGGGGTTAGTTTTGGGGTGTTCAGTGTTGGGGGTTCAGTGTTGTGGGTTCAACTTTGGGGTTCAGTTTTAGGGTTCGGTGCTGGGGTTCGGTGTTGGGGTTCAGTGGTGGGATTTCGGTGTTGGGGTTCAGTGTTGGAGTTCCGTGTTAGGGTTCAGTGTTGGGGTTCAGCGTTAGGGGCTCAGTGTTGGGGTTCCATTTCGGGGTTCTGTGTTGGGGGTCCAGTGTTGGGTTTCAGTATTAGGGTTCAGTGCTGGGGTCCAGTGCTGGTGTTCAGTGCTATGGTTCGGTGTTGGGGGTTCAGTGTTGGGGTACAGTGTTGGGGTTCAGTGATGGGGGGTTCAGTGTTGGGAATCAGTGTTGGTGGTTCAGTGTTGGGGGTTTTGTGTTGGTGGTTCAGTGTTGGGGTTTCAGTGCTGGTGTCCAGTGTGGGGGTTCAGTGTTGGGGTTCAGTGCGGGAGTTCAGTGCTGGGGTTCATTGTTGGGGTTCAGTGTTGGTGTTCATCATTGGGAGTTCAGTGGTGGGGTTCAGTGTTGGGAGGTCAGTGCTGGGGTTCAGTGTTGGGTGTTCAGCGGTGGGGTTCAGTGTTGGGGTTCAGCAATGGGAGTTCAGTGTTGGGGTTCAGTGTTGTATGTTCAGTGTTGGGGTCCATTGGTGGGGGTTCGGTGTTGGGGGCCAGTGTTGGGGTTCACTGTTGGGGTTCAGTGCTAGGGGCTCGGTGTTGCGGGTTCAGTGTTGTGGTTCAGTGGCAGTGTTCAGTGTTGCGGGTTCAGTGTTGGGGTTCAGTGTCAGGGTTTTGTGATGGGGTCAGTATTGGGGGTTCAGCGTTAGGGTTCAGTGTTCAAGGTTTAGTGTTGGGGTTCAGTGCTATGACTCGGTGTTGGGGTTCAGTGGGGGTTCAGTGTTGGGGTTCAGTGTGGGGGTTCAGTGTTGGGGGGTTCACTGTTGGGGTTTATGTGTTGGTGGTTCAGTGTTGGGGTCCAGTGTGGGGTTCAGTGTTGGGGGTTCATTTCTGAGACTGGTCAGTTTTGGGGTTCAGTTTTGGGGTTCAGTGTTGGGGTTCAGTATTGGGGTTCAATTTTGGGGATTCAGTGTTGGGGGGTCAGTGTTGGGGTTCAGTGTTGGGTGTTCAGTGTTGGGGTTCAGTGTTGGGCGTTTGTCAGCGTTGGGGGGTCAGTGTTGATGTGTTCAGTGTTGGGGGTTCAGTGTCGGGGCTGGTCAGTGTTGGGGGTTCATTGTTTGGGGGTTCAGTGTTGGGGTCCAATGTTGGGTTTAGTGTTGGGGTTAGTGTTGGGGTGTTCAGTGTTGGGGTTCAGTGTTGGGGGTCAGTGTTGGGGTTCACTGTTGGGTTCAGCTTTAGGGTTTCAGTGTTGGGGGTTCAGTGTTGGGGTTCAGTGGCAGTGTTCAGTGTTGTGGGGTTCAGTGTTGGGAATCAGTGTTGGTGGTTCTGTGTTGGGTGTTTTGTGTTGGTGGTTTAGTGCTGGGGTTCAGTGTTGCGGTCCAGTGTGGGGGTTCAGTGCGGGAGTTCAGTGCTGGGGGTTCAGTGGCAGTGTTCAGTATTGGGGGTTCAGTGTTAGGATTCATTGTTCAGGGTTAGTGTTGGGGATCAGTGCTATGGTTCAATGTTGGGGTTCAGTGGCGGGGAGTTCAGTGTTGGGGGGTTCAGTGTTGGGAATCAATGTTGGGGTTCAGTGTTGAGTGTTTTGTGTTGGTGGTCCAGTGTTGGGGGTTCAGTGTTATGGTTCAGTGTTGGGGTCCAGTGTGGGGGTTCAGTGTTGGGAGGTCAGTGCTGGGGTTCAGTGTTGGGTGTTCAGCGGTGGGCTTCAGTGTTGGGGTTCAGCAATGGGAGTTCAGTGTTGGGGTTCAGTGTTGTATGTTCAGTGTTGGGGTCCATTGGTGGGGTTCGGTGTTGGGGGCCAGTTTTGGGGTTCGCTGTTGGGGTTCAGCGCTAGGGGCTCGGTGTTGCGGGTTCAGTGTTGTGGTTCAGTGGCAGTGTTCAGTGTTGCGGGTTCAGTGTTGGGGTTCAGTGTCAGGGTTTTGTGATGGGGTCAGTATTGGGGGTTCAGCGTTAGGGTTCAGTGTTCAAGGTTTAGTGTTGGGGTTGAGTGCTATGACTCGGTGTTGGGGTTCAGTGGGGGTTCAGTGTTGGGGTTCAGTGTGGGGGTTCAGTGTTGGGGGGTTCACTGTTGGGGTTTATGTGTTGGTGGTTCAGTGTTGGGGTCCAGTGTGGGGTTCAGTGTTGGGGGTTCATTTTTGAGACTGGTCAGTGTTGGGGTTCAGTTTTGGGGTTCAGTGTTGGGGTTCAGTATTGGGGTTCAATTTTGGGGATTCAGTGTTGGGGGGTCAGTGTTGGGGTTCAGTGTTGGGTGTTCAGTGTTGGGGTTCAGTGTTGGGCGTTTGTCAGCGTTGGGGGGGTCAGTGTTGATGTGTTCAGTGTTGGGGGTTCAGTGTCGGGGCTGGTCAGTGTTGGGGGTTCATTGTTTGAGGTTCAGTGTTGGGGTTCAGTGTTGTGGTTTCAGTGTTGGGGTTTAATGTTGGGGTTTAGTGTTGGGCTGGTCAGTTTTGGGGGTGTCACTGTTGGGTGTTCATTGTTGGGCGTTCAGTGTTGGGGGATTCAGTGTTGTGGGCTCAACTTTGGGGTTCAGTTTTAGGGTTCAGTGCTGGGGTTCGGTGTTGGGGTACAGTGGTGGGATTTCGGTGTTGGGGTTCAGTGTTGGGGTTCAGTGTTAGGGTTCAGTGTTGGGGTTTAGCGTTAGGGGCTCAGTGTTGGGGTTCAATTTCGGGGTTCTGTGTTGGGAGGTCAGTGCTGGGGTTCAGTGTTGGGTGTTCAGCGATGGGGTTCAATGTTGGGGTTCAGCAATGGGAGTTCAGTGTTGGGGTTCAGTGTTGTATGTTCAGTGTTGGGGTCCATTGGTGGGGGTTCGGTGTTGGGGGCCAGTGTTGGGGTTCAATGTTGGGGTTCAGTGCTAGGGGCTCGGTGTTGCAGGTTCAGAGTTGTGGTTCAGTGGCAGCGTTCAGTGTTGGGGGTCCAGTGTTGGGTTTCAGTATTAGGGTTCAGTGCTGGGGTCCAGTGCTGGTGTTCAGTGCTATGGCTCGGTGTTGGGGGTTCAGTGTTGGGGTTCAGTGATGGGGTTTCAGTGTTGGGAATCAGTGTTGGTGGTTCAGTGTTGGGGGTTTTGTGTTGGTGGTTCAGTGTTGGGGGTTCTGTGCTGGGGTCCAGTGTGGGGGTTCAGTGTTGGGGTTCAGCACGGGAGTTCAGTGCTGGGGTTCAGTGTTGGGGTTCAGTGTTGGTGTTCAACATTGGGAGTTCAGTGGTGGGGTTCAGTGTTGGGAGGTCAGTGCTGGGGTTCAGTGTTGGGTGTTCAGCGGTGGGGTTCAGTGTTGGGGTTCAGCAATGGGAGTTCAGTGTTGGGGTTCAGTGTTGTATGTTCAGTGTTGGGGTTCAGTGTTGGGGTCCATCGGTGGGGGTTCGGTGTTAGGGGCCAGTGTTGGGGTTCTCTGTTGGGGTTCAGTGCTAGGGGCTCGGTGTTGCAGGTTCAGTGTTGTGGTTCAGTGGCAGTGTTCAGTGTTGGGGGTTCAGTGTTGGGGTTCAGTGTCAGGGTTTTGTGCTGGGGTCAGTATTGGGGGTTCAGCGTTAGGGTTCAGTGTTCAAGGTTTAGCGTTGGGGTTGAGTGCTATGACTCGGTGTTGGGGTTCAGTGGGGGGTTCAGTGTTGGGGTTCAGTGTTGTGTGTTCAGTTCTGGGGTTCATTGGTGGGGGTTCGGTGTTGGGATTCAGTGTTGGGGGTCAGTGTTGGGGTTCACCGTTTGGGTTCAGCTTTAGGGGTTCAGTGATGGGGGGTTCAGTGTTGGGAATCAGTGTTGGTGGTTCAGTGTTGGGGGTTTTGTGTTGGTGGTTCAGTGTTGGGGGTTCAGTGCTGGGGTTCAGTGTTGGGGTCCAGTGTGGGGGTTCAGTGTTGGGGTTCAGTGCTGGGGTCCAGTGCTGGTGTTCAGTGCTGTGGCTCGGTGTTGGGTGTTCAGTGTTGGGGTTCAGTGTTGGGCGTTCAGTTTTGGGGTTCAGTGTTGGTGCTCAGCATTGGGAGTTCAGTGTTGGGGTTCAGTGTTGTGTTTCCAGTGTTGGGGTTCATTGGTGGGGTTCATTGGTGGGGGTTCGGCGTTGGGGTTCAGTGTTGGGGGCCAGTGTTGGGGTTCACTGTTGGGGGTCAGTGTTCGGGGCTCGGTGTTGGGGGTTCAGTGTTGGTGTTCAGTGTCAGGGTTCAGTGCTGGGGGTCAGTATTGGTGGTTCAGCGTTAGGTTCAGTGTTCAAGGTTTAGTGTTGGGGTTCAGTGTCAGGGTTTTGTGCTGGGGTCAGTATTGGGGGTTCAGCGTTAGGGTTCAGTGTTCAAGGTTTAGCGTTGGGGTTGAGTGCTATGACTCGGTGTTGGGGTTCAGTGGGGGGTTCAGTGTTGGGGTTCAGTGTTGTGTGTTCAGTTCTGGGGTTCATTGGTGGGGGTTCGGTGTTGGGATTCAGTGTTGGGGGTCAGTGTTGGGGTTCACCGTTTGGGTTCAGCTTTAGGGGTTCAGTGATGGGGGTTCAGTGTTGGGAATCAGTGTTGGTGGTTCAGTGTTGGGGGTTTTGTGTTGGTGGTTCAGTGTTGGGGGTTCAGTGCTGGGGTTCAGTGTTGGGGTCCAGTGTGGGGGTTCAGTGTTGGGGTTCAGTGCTGGGGTCCAGTGCTGGTGTTCAGTGCTGTGGCTCGGTGTTGGGTGTTCAGTGTTGGGGTTCAGTGTTGGGCGTTCAGTGTTGGGGTTCAGTGTTGGTGCTCAGCATTGGGAGTTCAGTGTTGGGGTTCAGTGTTGTGTTTCCAGTGTTGGGGTTCATTGGTGGGGTTCATTGGTGGGGGTTCGGTGTTGGGGTTCAGTGTTGGGGGCCAGTGTTGGGGTTCACTGTTGGGGGTCAGTGTTCGGGGCTCGGTGTTGGGGGTTCAGTGTTGGTGTTCAGTGTCAGGGTTCAGTGCTGGGGGTCAGTATTGGTGGTTCAGCGTTAGGTTCAGTGTTCAAGGTTTAGTGTTGGGGTTCAGTGCTATGACTCGGTGTTGGGGTTCAGTGGGGGTTCAGTGTTGGTGATCCAGCGTTGGTGGGTTCACTGTCGGGGTTCAGTGTTGGGGTCCAGTGTGGAGGTTCAATGTTGGGTTCAGTGCTGGGGTTCACTCTTGCGGGTTCAGTGTTGGGGTTCAGTGCTGGGAGGACAGTGATGGGGTTCAGTGTTGGGGTCCAGTGTGGGGGTCCAGTGTTGGGGTTCAGTGCGGGAGTTCAGTGCTGGGGTTCAGTGTTGGGGTTCAGTGATGGGAGGTCAGTGATTGGGTTCAGTGTTGGGGTCCAGTGTGGTGGTCCAGTTTTGGGGTTCAGTGCGGGAGTTCAGTGCTGGGGTTCAGTGTTGGTGTTCAGTGTTGGTGTTCAGCATTGGGAGTTCAGTGTTGGGGTTCAGTGGCAGTGTTCAGTGTTGTGGGGTTCAGTGTTGAGAATATGTGTTGTGGTTTCAGTGTTGGGGTTTAATGTTGGGGTTCAGTGTTGGGCTGGTCAGTTTTGGGGGGGTCAGTGTTGGGTGTTCATTGTTGGGCGTTCAGTGTTTGGGGATTCAGTGTTGGGGTTCAATGTTGGGTTTAGTGTTGGGGTTAGTTTTGGGGTGTTCAGTGTTGGGGGTTCAGTGTTGTGGGTTCAACTTTGGGGTTCAGTTTTAGGGTTCGGTGCTGGGGTTCGGTGTTGGGGTTCAGTGGTGGGATTTCGGTGTTGGGGTTCAGTGTTGGAGTTCCGTGTTAGGGTTCAGTGTTGGGGTTCAGCGTTAGGGGCTCAGTGTTGGGGTTCCATTTCGGGGTTCTGTGTTGGGGGTCCAGTGTTGGGTTTCAGTATTAGGGTTCAGTGCTGGGGTCCAGTGCTGGTGTTCAGTGCTATGGTTCGGTGTTGGGGGTTCAGTGTTGGGGTACAGTGTTGGGGTTCAGTGATGGGGGGTTCAGTGTTGGGAATCAGTGTTGGTGGTTCAGTGTTGGGGGTTTTGTGTTGGTGGTTCAGTGTTGGGGTTTCAGTGCTGGTGTCCAGTGTGGGGGTTCAGTGTTGGGGTTCAGTGCGGGAGTTCAGTGCTGGGGTTCATTGTTGGGGTTCAGTGTTGGTGTTCATCATTGGGAGTTCAGTGGTGGGTTTCAGTGTTGGGAGGTCAGTGCTGGGGTTCAGTGTTGGGTGTTCAGCGGTGGGGTTCAGTGTTGGGGTTCAGCAATGGGAGTTCAGTGTTGGGGTTCAGTGTTGTATGTTCAGTGTTGGGGTCCATTGGTGGGGGTTCGGTGTTGGGGGCCAGTGTTGGGGTTCACTGTTGGGGTTCAGTGCTAGGGGCTCGGTGTTGCGGGTTCAGTGTTGTGGTTCAGTGGCAGTGTTCAGTGTTGCGGGTTCAGTGTTGGGGTTCAGTGTCAGGGTTTTGTGATGGGGTCAGTATTGGGGGTTCAGCGTTAGGGTTCAGTGTTCAAGGTTTAGTGTTGGGGTTCAGTGCTATGACTCGGTGTTGGGGTTCAGTGGGGGTTCAGT
Organism: Pristiophorus japonicus; assembly: GCF_044704955.1. Classification (NCBI taxonomy): domain Eukaryota; kingdom Metazoa; phylum Chordata; class Chondrichthyes; family Pristiophoridae; genus Pristiophorus; species Pristiophorus japonicus. The sequence continues at coordinate 58,886,447 of NC_091993.1, forward strand.
GTTGGGGTTCAGTGTGGGGGTTCAGTGTTGGGGGGTTCACTGTTGGGGTTTATGTGTTGGTGGTTCAGTGTTGGGGTCCAGTGTGGGGTTCAGTGTTGGGGGTTCATTTCTGAGACTGGTCAGTTTTGGGGTTCAGTTTTGGGGTTCAGTGTTGGGGTTCAGTATTGGGGTTCAATTTTGGGGATTCAGTGTTGGGGGGTCAGTGTTGGGGTTCAGTGTTGGGTGTTCAGTGTTGGGGTTCAGTGTTGGGCGTTTGTCAGCGTTGGGGGGTCAGTGTTGATGTGTTCAGTGTTGGGGGTTCAGTGTCGGGGCTGGTCAGTGTTGGGGGTTCATTGTTTGGGGGTTCAGTGTTGGGGTCCAATGTTGGGTTTAGTGTTGGGGTTAGTGTTGGGGTGTTCAGTGTTGGGGTTCAGTGTTGGGGGTCAGTGTTGGGGTTCACTGTTTGGGTTCAGCTTTAGGGTTTCAGTGTTGGGGGTTCAGTGTTGGGGTTCAGTGGCAGTGTTCAGTGTTGTGGGGTTCAGTGTTGGGAATCAGTGTTGGTGGTTCTGTGTTGGGTGTTTTGTGTTGGTGGTTCAGTGCTGGGGTTCAGTTTTGCGGTCCAGTGTGGGGGTTCAGTGCGGGAGTTCAGTGCTGGGGGTTCAGTGGCAGTGTTCAGTATTGGGGGTTCAGTGTTAGGATTCATTGTTCAGGGTTAGTGTTGGGGATCAGTGCTATGGTTCAATGTTGGGGTTCAGTGGCGGGGAGTTCAGTGTTGGGGGGTTCAGTGTTGGGAATCAATGTTGGGGTTCAGTGTTGAGTGTTTTGTGTTGGTGGTCCAGTGTTGGGGGTTCAGTGTTATGGTTCAGTGTTGGGGTCCAGTGTGGGGGTTCAGTGTTGGGGTTCAGTGCTGGAGTTCATTGGTGACGGTTCGGTGTTGGGGTTCAGTGTTGGGGTTCAGTATTGGGAATCAATTTTGGGGATTCAGTGTTGGTGGTTCAGTGTCGGGGATTCAGTGTTGGGGGGTCAGTGTTGGGGTTCAGTGTTGGGTGTTCAGTGTTGGGGTTCAGTGTTGGGCGTTTGTCAGCATTGGGGGGTCAGTGTTGATGTGTTCAGTGTTGGGGGTTCAGTGTCGGGGCTGGTCAGTGTTGGTGCTTCAGTGTTTGGGGGTTAAGTGTTGGGGTTCAGTGTTGTGGTTTCAGTGTTGGGGTTTAATGTTGGGGTTCAGTGTTGGGCTGGTCAGTTTTGGGGATCAGTGTTGGGTGTTCATTGTTGGGGGATTCAGTGTTGGGGCTCGGTGTTGGGGGTTCGGTGTTGTGGGTTCAACTTTGGGGTTCAGTGTTAGGGTTCAGTGGTGGGGTTCGGTGTTGGGGTTCAGTGGTGGGGTTCGGTGTTGGGGTTCAGTGTTAGGGTTCCGTTTTAGGGTTCAGTGTTGGGGTTCAGCGTTAGGGGCTCTGTGTTGGGGTTCCATGTTGGGGTTCTGTGTTGGGGGTCCAGTGTTGGGTTTCAGTATTAGGGGTCAATGCTGGGGTCCAGTGCTGGTGTTCAGTGCTATGGCATGGTGTTGGGGGTTCAGTGCGGGAGTTCAGTGCTGGGGTTCAGTGTTGGGGTTCAGTGTTGGTGTTCAGCATTGGGAGTTCAGTGGTGGGGTTCAGTGTTGGGAGGTCAGTGCTGGGGTTCAGTGTTGGGTGTTCAGCGGTGGGGTTCAATGTTGGGGTTCAGCAATGGGAGTTCAGTGTTGGGGTTCAGTGTTGTATGTTCAGTGTTGGGGTCCATTGGTGTGGTTTCAGTGTTGGGGTTTAATGTTGGGGTTTAGTGTTGGGCTGGTCAGTTTTGGGGGTGTCAGTGTTGGGTGTTCATTGTTGGGCGTTCAGTGTTGGGGGATTCAGTGTTGTGGGCTCAACTTTGGGGTTCAGTTTTAGGGTTCAGTGCTGGGGTTCGGTGTTGGGGTACAGTGGTGGGATTTCGGTGTTGGGGTTCAGTGTTGGGGTTCAGTGTTAGGGTTCAGTGTTGGGGTTTAGCGTTAGGGGCTCAGTGTTGGGGTTCAATTTCGGGGTTCTGTGTTGGGGGTCCAGTGTTGGGTTCCAGTATTAGGGTGCAGTGCTGGGGCCCAGTGCTGGTGTTCAGTGCTATGGCTCGGTGTTGGGGGTTCAGTGTTGGGGTTCAGTGATGGGGGTTCAGTGTTGGGAATCAGTGTTGGTGGTTCAGTGTTGGGGGTTTTGTGTTGGTGGTTCAGTGTTGGGGGTTCTGTGCTGGGGTCCAGTGTGGGAGTTCAGTGTTGGGGTTCAGCACGGGAGTTCAGTGCTGGGGTTCAGTGTTGGGGTTCAGTGTTGGTGTTCAACATTGGGAGTTCAGTGGTGGGGTTCAGTGTTGGGAGGTCAGTGCTGGGGTTCAGTGTTGGGTGTTCAGCGGTGGGGTTCAGTGTTGGGGTTCAGCAATGGGAGTTCAGTGTTGGGGTTCAGTGTTGTATGTTCAGTGTTGGGGTTCAGTGTTGGGGTCCATCGGTGGGGGTTCGGTGTTGGGGGCCAGTGTTGGGGTTCTCTGTTGGGGTTCAGTGCTAGGGGCTCGGTGTTGCAGGTTCAGTGTTGTGGTTCAGTGGCAGTGTTCAGTGTTGGGGGTTCAGTGTTGGGGTTCAGTGTCAGGGTTTTGTGCTGGGGTCAGTATTGGGGGTTCAGCGTTAGGGTTCAGTGTTCAAGGTTTAGCGTTGGGGTTGAGTGCTATGACTCGGTGTTGGGGTTCAGTGGGGGGTTCAGTGTTGGGGTTCAGTGTTGTGTGTTCAGTTCTGGGGTTCATTGGTGGGGGTTCGGTGTTGGGATTCAGTGTTGGGGGTCAGTGTTGGGGTTCACCGTTTGGGTTCAGCTTTAGGGGTTCAGTGATGGGGGTTCAGTGTTGGGAATCAGTGTTGGTGGTTCAGTGTTGGGGGTTTTGTGTTGGTGGTTCAGTGTTGGGGGTTCAGTGCTGGGGTTCAGTGTTGGGGCCCAGTGTGGGGGTTCAGTGTTGGGGTTCAGTGCTGGGGTCCAGTGCTGGTGTTCAGTGCTGTGGCTCGGTGTTGGGTGTTCAGTGTTGGGGTTCAGTGTTGGGCGTTCAGTGTTGGGGTTCAGTGTTGGTGCTCAGCATTGGGAGTTCAGTGTTGGGGTTCAGTGTTGTGTTTCCAGTGTTGGGGTTCATTGGTGGGGTTCGTTGGTGGGGGTTCGGTGTTGGGGTTCAGTGTTGGGGGCCAGTGTTGGGGTTCACTGTTGGGGGTCAGTGTTCGGGGCTCGGTGTTGGGGGTTCAGTGTTGGTGTTCAGTGTCAGGGTTCAGTGCTGGGGGTCAGTATTGGTGGTTCAGCGTTAGGTTCAGTGTTCAAGGTTTAGTGTTGGGGTTCAGTGCTATGACTCGGTGTTGGGGTTCAGTGGGGGTTCAGTGTTGGTGATCCAGCGTTGGTGGGTTCACTGTCGGGGTTCAGTGTTGGGGTCCAGTGTGGAGGTTCAATGTTGGGTTCAGTGCTGGGGTTCACTCTTGCGGGTTCAGTGTTGGGGTTCAGTGCTGGGAGGACAGTGATGGGGTTCAGTGTTGGGGTCCAGTGTGGGGGTCCAGTGTTGGGGTTCAGTGCGGGAGTTCAGTGCTGGGGTTCAGTGTTGGGGTTCAGTGATGGGAGGTCAGTGATTGGGTTCAGTGTTGGGGTCCAGTGTGGTGGTCCAGTTTTGGGGTTCAGTGCGGGAGTTCAGTGCTGGGGTTCAGTGTTGGTGTTCAGTGTTGGTGTTCAGCATTGGGAGTTCAGTGTTGGGGTTCAGTGGCAGTGTTCAGTGTTGTGGGGTTCAGTGTTGAGAATATGTGTTGTGGTTTCAGTGTTGGGGTTTAATGTTGGGGTTCAGTGTTGGGCTGGTCAGTTTTGGGGGGGTCAGTGTTGGGTGTTCATTGTTGGGCGTTCAGTGTTTGGGGATTCAGTGTTGGGGTTCAATGTTGGGTTTAGTGTTGGGGTTAGTTTTGGGGTGTTCAGTGTTGGGGGTTCAGTGTTGTGGGTTCAACTTTGGGGTTCAGTTTTAGGGTTCGGTGCTGGGGTTCGGTGTTGGGGTTCAGTGGTGGGATTTCGGTGTTGGGGTTCAGTGTTGGAGTTCAGTGTTAGGGTTCAGTGTTGGGGTTCAGCGTTAGGGGCTCAGTGTTGGGGTTCCATTTCGGGGTTCTGTGTTGGGGGTCCAGTGTTGGGTTTCAGTATTAGGGTTCAGTGCTGGGGTCCAGTGCTGGTGTTCAGTGCTATGGTTCGGTGTTGGGGGTTCAGTGTTGGGGTACAGTGTTGGGGTTCAGTGATGGGGGGTTCAGTGTTGGGAATCAGTGTTGGTGGTTCAGTGTTGGGGGTTTTGTGTTGGTGGTTCAGTGTTGGGGTTTCAGTGCTGGTGTCCAGTGTGGGGGTTCAGTGTTGGGGTTCAGTGCGGGAGTTCAGTGCTGGGGTTCATTGTTGGGGTTCAGTGTTGGTGTTCATCATTGGGAGTTCAGTGGTGGGGTTCAGTGTTGGGAGGTCAGTGCTGGGGTTCAGTGTTGGGTGTTCAGCGGTGGGGTTCAGTGTTGGGGTTCAGCAATGGGAGTTCAGTGTTGGGGTTCAGTGTTGTATGTTCAGTGTCGGGGTCCATTGGTGGGGGTTCGGTGTTGGGGGCCAGTGTTGGGGTTCACTGTTGGGGTTCAGTGCTAGGGGCTCGGTGTTGCGGGTTCAGTGTTGTGGTTCAGTGGCAGTGTTCAGTGTTGCGGGTTCAGTGTTGGGGTTCAGTGTCAGGGTTTTGTGATGGGGTCAGTATTGGGGGTTCAGCGTTAGGGTTCAGTGTTCAAGGTTTAGTGTTGGGGTTCAGTGCTATGACTCGGTGTTGGGGTTCAGTGGGGGTTCAGTGTTGGGGTTCAGTGTGGGGGTTCAGTGTTGGGGGGTTCACTGTTGGGGTTTATGTGTTGGTGGTTCAGTGTTGGGGTCCAGTGTGGGGTTCAGTGTTGGGGGTTCATTTCTGAGACTGGTCAGTTTTGGGGTTCAGTTTTGGGGTTCAGTGTTGGGGTTCAGTATTGGGGTTCAATTTTGGGGATTCAGTGTTGGGGGGTCAGTGTTGGGGTTCAGTGTTGGGTGTTCAGTGTTGGGGTTCAGTGTTGGGCGTTTGTCAGCGTTGGGGGGTCAGTGTTGATGTGTTCAGTGTTGGGGGTTCAGTGTCGGGGCTGGTCAGTGTTGGGGGTTCATTGTTTGGGGGTTCAGTGTTGGGGTCCAATGTTGGGTTTAGTGTTGGGGTTAGTGTTGGGGTGTTCAGTGTTGGGGTTCAGTGTTGGGGGTCAGTGTTGGGGTTCACTGTTTGGGTTCAGCTTTAGGGTTTCAGTGTTGGGGGTTCAGTGTTGGGGTTCAGTGGCAGTGTTCAGTGTTGTGGGGTTCAGTGTTGGGAATCAGTGTTGGTGGTTCTGTGTTGGGTGTTTTGTGTTGGTGGTTCAGTGCTGGGGTTCAGTGTTGCGGTCCAGTGTGGGGGTTCAGTGCGGGAGTTCAGTGCTGGGGGTTCAGTGGCAGTGTTCAGTATTGGGGGTTCAGTGTTAGGATTCATTGTTCAGGGTTAGTGTTGGGGATCAGTGCTATGGTTCAATGTTGGGGTTCAGTGGCGGGGAGTTCAGTGTTGGGGGGTTCAGTGTTGGGAATCAATGTTGGGGTTCAGTGTTGAGTGTTTTGTGTTGGTGGTCCAGTGTTGGGGGTTCAGTGTTATGGTTCAGTGTTGGGGTCCAGTGTGGGGGTTCAGTGTTGGGGTTCAGTGCTGGAGTTCATTGGTGACGGTTCGGTGTTGGGGTTCAGTGTTGGGGTTCAGTATTGGGAATCAATTTTGGGGATTCAGTGTTGGTGGTTCAGTGTCGGGGATTCAGTGTTGGGGGGTCAGTGTTGGGGTTCAGTGTTGGGTGTTCAGTGTTGGGGTTCAGTGTTGGGCGTTTGTCAGCATTGGGGGGTCAGTGTTGATGTGTTCAGTGTTGGGGGTTCAGTGTCGGGGCTGGTCAGTGTTGGTGCTTCAGTGTTTGGGGGTTAAGTGTTGGGGTTCAGTGTTGTGGTTTCAGTGTTGGGGTTTAATGTTGGGGTTCAGTGTTGGGCTGGTCAGTTTTGGGGATCAGTGTTGGGTGTTCATTGTTGGGGGATTCAGTGTTGGGGCTCGGTGTTGGGGGTTCGGTGTTGTGGGTTCAACTTTGGGGTTCAGTGTTAGGGTTCAGTGGTGGGGTTCGGTGTTGGGGTTCAGTGGTGGGGTTCGGTGTTGGGGTTCAGTGTTAGGGTTCCGTTTTAGGGTTCAGTGTTGGGGTTCAGCGTTAGGGGCTCTGTGTTGGGGTTCCATGTTGGGGTTCTGTGTTGGGGGTCCAGTGTTGGGTTTCAGTATTAGGGGTCAATGCTGGGGTCCAGTGCTGGTGTTCAGTGCTATGGCATGGTGTTGGGGGTTCAGTGCGGGAGTTCAGTGCTGGGGTTCAGTGTTGGGGTTCAGTGTTGGTGTTCAGCATTGGGAGTTCAGTGGTGGGGTTCAGTGTTGGGAGGTCAGTGCTGGGGTTCAGTGTTGGGTGTTCAGCGGTGGGGTTCAATGTTGGGGTTCAGCAATGGGAGTTCAGTGTTGGGGTTCAGTGTTGTATGTTCAGTGTTGGGGTCCATTGGTGGGGGTTCGGTGTTGGGGGCAAGTGTTGGGGTTCACTGTTGGGGTTCAGTGCTAGGGGCTCGGTGTTGCAGGTTCAGAGTTGTGGTTCAGTGGCAGCGTTCAGTGTTGGGGGTCCAGTGTTGGGTTTCAGTATTAGGGTTCAGTGCTGGGGTCCAGTGCTGGTGTTCAGTGCTATGGCTCGGTGTTGGGGTTCAACGTTTGGGTTCAGCTTTAGGGGTTCAGTGATGGGGGTTCAGTGTTGGGAATCGGTGTTGGTGGTTCAGTGTTGGGGGTTTTGTGTTGGTGGTTCAGTGTCGGGGGTTCAGTGCTGGGGTTCAGTGTTGGGGTTCAGTGCTGGGGTTCAGTTTTGGGGGATTCAGTGTTGGGGTTCAGCTTTGGTGTTCAGCATTAGGAGTTCAGTGCTGGGGTTCAATGTTGTGTGTTCAGTGTTGTGGTTCAGTGCTGGGGTTCATTGGTGGGGGTTTCGGTGTTGGGGTTCAGTGTTGGGGTCTGTGTTGGTGTTCACTGTTGGGTTCAGTGTTCGGGGCTCGGTGTTGGGGGTTCAGTGTTGGGGTTCAGTAGCAGTGTTCAGTGTTGCGTGTTCAGTGTTGGGGTTCAGTGTCAGGGTTCAGTGCTGGGGTCAGTATTGGTAGTCCAGCGTTAGGTTGAGTGTTCAAGGTTTAGTGTTGGGGTTCAGTGCTATGACTCGGTGTTGGGGTTCAGTGTTAGGGTTCAGTGTTGGGGTTCAGCGTTAGGGGCTCAGTGTTGGTGTTCCATTTCGGGGTTCTGTGTTGGGGGTCCAGTGTTGGGTTTCAGTATTAGGGTTCAGTGCTGGTGTTCAGTGCTATGGCTCGGTGTTGGGGGTTCAGTGTTGGGGTTCAGTGATGGGGGTTCAGTGTTGGGAATCAGTGTTGGTGGTTCAGTGTTGGGGTTTTTGTGTTGGTGGTTCAGTGTTGGGGGTTCAGTGCTGGGTCCAGTGTGGGGGTTCAGTGTTGGGGTTCAGTGCGGGAGTTCAGTGCTGGGGTTCAGTGTTGGGGTTCAGTGTTGGTGTTCAGCATTGGGAGTTCAGTGGTGGGGTTCAGTGTTGTGGGCTCAACTTTGGGGTTCAGTTTTAGGGTTCAGTGCTGGGGTTCGGTGTTGGGGTACAGTGGTGGGATTTCGGTGTTGGGGTTCAGTGTTGGGGTTCAGTGTTAGGGTTCAGTGTTGGGGTTTAGCGTTAGGGGCTCAGTGTTGGGGTTCAATTTCGGGGTTCTGTGTTGGGAGGTCAGTGCTGGGGTTCAGTGTTGGGTGTTCAGCGATGGGGTTCAATGTTGGGGTTCAGCAATGGGAGTTCAGTGTTGGGGTTCAGTGTTGTATGTTCAGTGTTGGGGTCCATTGGTGGGGGTTCGGTGTTGGGGGCCAGTGTTGGGGTTCAATGTTGGGGTTCAGTGCTAGGGGCTCGGTGTTGCAGGTTCAGAGTTGTGGTTCAGTGGCAGCGTTCAGTGTTGGGGGTCCAGTGTTGGGTTTCAGTATTAGGGTTCAGTGCTGGGGTCCAGTGCTGGTGTTCAGTGCTATGGCTCGGTGTTGGGGGTTCAGTGTTGGGGTTCAGTGATGGGGGTTCAGTGTTGGGAATCAGTGTTGGTGGTTCAGTGTTGGGGGTTTTGTGTTGGTGGTTCAGTGTTGGGGGTTCTGTGCTGGGGTCCAGTGTGGGGGTTCAGTGTTGGGGTTCAGCACGGGAGTTCAGTGCTGGGGTTCAGTGTTGGGGTTCAGTGTTGGTGTTCAACATTGGGAGTTCAGTGGTGGGGTTCAGTGTTGGGAGGTCAGTGCTGGGGTTCAGTGTTGGGTGTTCAGCGGTGGGGTTCAGTGTTGGGGTTCAGCAATGGGAGTTCAGTGTTGGGGTTCAGTGTTGTATGTTCAGTGTTGGGGTTCAGTGTTGGGGTCCATCGGTGGGGGTTCGGTGTTAGGGGCCAGTGTTGGGGTTCTCTGTTGGGGTTCAGTGCTAGGGGCTCGGTGTTGCAGGTTCAGTGTTGTGGTTCAGTGGCAGTGTTCAGTGTTGGGGGTTCAGTGTTGGGGTTCAGTGTCAGGGTTTTGTGCTGGGGTCAGTATTGGGGGTTCAGCGTTAGGGTTCAGTGTTCAAGGTTTAGCGTTGGGGTTGAGTGCTATGACTCGGTGTTGGGGTTCAGTGGGGGGTTCAGTGTTGGGGTTCAGTGTTGTGTGTTCAGTTCTGGGGTTCATTGGTGGGGGTTCGGTGTTGGGATTCAGTGTTGGGGGTCAGTGTTGGGGTTCACCGTTTGGGTTCAGCTTTAGGGGTTCAGTGATGGGGGGTTCAGTGTTGGGAATCAGTGTTGGTGGTTCAGTGTTGGGGGTTTTGTGTTGGTGGTTCAGTGTTGGGGGTTCAGTGCTGGGGTTCAGTGTTGGGGTCCAGTGTGGGGGTTCAGTGTTGGGGTTCAGTGCTGGGGTCCAGTGCTGGTGTTCAGTGCTGTGGCTCGGTGTTGGGTGTTCAGTGTTGGGGTTCAGTGTTGGGCGTTCAGTTTTGGGGTTCAGTGTTGGTGCTCAGCATTGGGAGTTCAGTGTTGGGGTTCAGTGTTGTGTTTCCAGTGTTGGGGTTCATTGGTGGGGTTCATTGGTGGGGGTTCGGCGTTGGGGTTCAGTGTTGGGGGCCAGTGTTGGGGTTCACTGTTGGGGGTCAGTGTTCGGGGCTCGGTGTTGGGGGTTCAGTGTTGGTGTTCAGTGTCAGGGTTCAGTGCTGGGGGTCAGTATTGGTGGTTCAGCGTTAGGTTCAGTGTTCAAGGTTTAGTGTTGGGGTTCAGTGCTATGACTCGGTGTTGGGGTTCAGTGGGGGTTCAGTGTTGGTGATCCAGCGTTGGTGGGTTCACTGTCGGGGTTCAGTGTTGGGGTCCAGTGTGGAGGTTCAATGTTGGGTTCAGTGCTGGGGTTCACTCTTGCGGGTTCAGTGTTGGGGTTCAGTGCTGGGAGGACAGTGATGGGGTTCAGTGTTGGGGTCCAGTGTGGGGGTCCAGTGTTGGGGTTCAGTGCGGGAGTTCAGTGCTGGGGTTCAGTGTTGGGGTTCAGTGATGGGAGGTCAGTGATTGGGTTCAGTGTTGGGGTCCAGTGTGGTGGTCCAGTTTTGGGGTTCAGTGCGGGAGTTCAGTGCTGGGGTTCAGTGTTGGTGTTCAGTGTTGGTGTTCAGCATTGGGAGTTCAGTGTTGGGGTTCAGTGGCAGTGTTCAGTGTTGTGGGGTTCAGTGTTGAGAATATGTGTTGTGGTTTCAGTGTTGGGGTTTAATGTTGGGGTTCAGTGTTGGGCTGGTCAGTTTTGGGGGGGTCAGTGTTGGGTGTTCATTGTTGGGCGTTCAGTGTTTGGGGATTCAGTGTTGGGGTTCAATGTTGGGTTTAGTGTTGGGGTTAGTTTTGGGGTGTTCAGTGTTGGGGGTTCAGTGTTGTGGGTTCAACTTTGGGGTTCAGTTTTAGGGTTCGGTGCTGGGGTTCGGTGTTGGGGTTCAGTGGTGGGATTTCGGTGTTGGGGTTCAGTGTTGGAGTTCAGTGTTAGGGTTCAGTGTTGGGGTTCAGCGTTAGGGGCTCAGTGTTGGGGTTCCATTTCGGGGTTCTGTGTTGGGGGTCCAGTGTTGGGTTTCAGTATTAGGGTTCAGTGCTGGGGTCCAGTGCTGGTGTTCAGTGCTATGGTTCGGTGTTGGGGGTTCAGTGTTGGGGTACAGTGTTGGGGTTCAGTGATGGGGGGTTCAGTGTTGGGAATCAGTGTTGGTGGTTCAGTGTTGGGGGTTTTGTGTTGGTGGTTCAGTGTTGGGGTTTCAGTGCTGGTGTCCAGTGTGGGGGTTCAGTGTTGGGGTTCAGTGCGGGAGTTCAGTGCTGGGGTTCATTGTTGGGGTTCAGTGTTGGTGTTCATCATTGGGAGTTCAGTGGTGGGGTTCAGTGTTGGGAGGTCAGTGCTGGGGTTCAGTGTTGGGTGTTCAGCGGTGGGGTTCAGTGTTGGGGTTCAGCAATGGGAGTTCAGTGTTGGGGTTCAGTGTTGTATGTTCAGTGTTGGGGTCCATTGGTGGGGGTTCGGTGTTGGGGGCCAGTGTTGGGGTTCACTGTTGGGGTTCAGTGCTAGGGGCTCGGTGTTGCGGGTTCAGTGTTGTGGTTCAGTGGCAGTGTTCAGTGTTGCGGGTTCAGTGTTGGGGTTCAGTGTCAGGGTTTTGTGATGGGGTCAGTATTGGGGGTTCAGCGTTAGGGTTCAGTGTTCAAGGTTTAGTGTTGGGGTTCAGTGCTATGACTCGGTGTTGGGGTTCAGTGGGGGTTCAGTGTTGGGGTTCAGTGTGGGGGTTCAGTGTTGGGGGGTTCACTGTTGGGGTTTATGTGTTGGTGGTTCAGTGTTGGGGTCCAGTGTGGGGTTCAGTGTTGGGGGTTCATTTCTGAGACTGGTCAGTTTTGGGGTTCAGTTTTGGGGTTCAGTGTTGGGGTTCAGTATTGGGGTTCAATTTTGGGGATTCAGTGTTGGGGGGTCAGTGTTGGGGTTCAGTGTTGGGTGTTCAGTGTTGGGGTTCAGTGTTGGGCGTTTGTCAGCGTTGGGGGGTCAGTGTTGATGTGTTCAGTGTTGGGGGTTCAGTGTCGGGGCTGGTCAGTGTTGGGGGTTCATTGTTTGGGGGTTCAGTGTTGGGGTCCAATGTTGGGTTTAGTGTTGGGGTTAGTGTTGGGGTGTTCAGTGTTGGGGTTCAGTGTTGGGGGTCAGTGTTGGGGTTCACTGTTTGGGTTCAGCTTTAGGGTTTCAGTGTTGGGGGTTCAGTGTTGGGGTTCAGTGGCAGTGTTCAGTGTTGTGGGGTTCAGTGTTGGGAATCAGTGTTGGTGGTTCTGTGTTGGGTGTTTTGTGTTGGTGGTTCAGTGCTGGGGTTCAGTGTTGCGGTCCAGTGTGGGGGTTCAGTGCGGGAGTTCAGTGCTGGGGGTTCAGTGGCAGTGTTCAGTATTGGGGGTTCAGTGTTAGGATTCATTGTTCAGGGTTAGTGTTGGGGATCAGTGCTATGGTTCAATGTTGGGGTTCAGTGGCGGGGAGTTCAGTGTTGGGGGGTTCAGTGTTGGGAATCAATGTTGGGGTTCAGTGTTGAGTGTTTTGTGTTGGTGGTCCAGTGTTGGGGGTTCAGTGTTATGGTTCAGTGTTGGGGTCCAGTGTGGGGGTTCAGTGTTGGGGTTCAGTGCTGGAGTTCATTGGTGACGGTTCGGTGTTGGGGTTCAGTGTTGGGGTTCAGTATTGGGAATCAATTTTGGGGATTCAGTGTTGGTGGTTCAGTGTCGGGGATTCAGTGTTGGGGGGTCAGTGTTGGGGTTCAGTGTTGGGTGTTCAGTGTTGGGGTTCAGTGTTGGGCGTTTGTCAGCATTGGGGGGTCAGTGTTGATGTGTTCAGTGTTGGGGGTTCAGTGTCGGGGCTGGTCAGTGTTGGTGCTTCAGTGTTTGGGGGTTAAGTGTTGGGGTTCAGTGTTGTGGTTTCAGTGTTGGGGTTTAATGTTGGGGTTCAGTGTTGGGCTGGTCAGTTTTGGGGATCAGTGTTGGGTGTTCATTGTTGGGGGATTCAGTGTTGGGGCTCGGTGTTGGGGGTTCGGTGTTGTGGGTTCAACTTTGGGGTTCAGTGTTAGGGTTCAGTGGTGGGGTTCGGTGTTGGGGTTCAGTGGTGGGGTTCGGTGTTGGGGTTCAGTGTTAGGGTTCCGTTTTAGGGTTCAGTGTTGGGGTTCAGCGTTAGGGGCTCTGTGTTGGGGTTCCATGTTGGGGTTCTGTGTTGGGGGTCCAGTGTTGGGTTTCAGTATTAGGGGTCAATGCTGGGGTCCAGTGCTGGTGTTCAGTGCTATGGCATGGTGTTGGGGGTTCAGTGCGGGAGTTCAGTGCTGGGGTTCAGTGTTGGGGTTCAGTGTTGGTGTTCAGCATTGGGAGTTCAGTGGTGGGGTTCAGTGTTGGGAGGTCAGTGCTGGGGTTCAGTGTTGGGTGTTCAGCGGTGGGGTTCAATGTTGGGGTTCAGCAATGGGAGTTCAGTGTTGGGGTTCAGTGTTGTATGTTCAGTGTTGGGGTCCATTGGTGTGGTTTCAGTGTTGGGGTTTAATGTTGGGGTTTAGTGTTGGGCTGGTCAGTTTTGGGGGTGTCAGTGTTGGGTGTTCATTGTTGGGCGTTCAGTGTTGGGGGATTCAGTGTTGTGGGCTCAACTTTGGGGTTCAGTTTTAGGGTTCAGTGCTGGGGTTCGGTGTTGGGGTACAGTGGTGGGATTTCGGTGTTGGGGTTCAGTGTTGGGGTTCAGTGTTAGGGTTCAGTGTTGGGGTTTAGCGTTAGGGGCTCAGTGTTGGGGTTCAATTTCGGGGTTCTGTGTTGGGGGTCCAGTGTTGGGTTCCAGTATTAGGGTGCAGTGCTGGGGCCCAGTGCTGGTGTTCAGTGCTATGGCTCGGTGTTGGGGGTTCAGTGTTGGGGTTCAGTGATGGGGGTTCAGTGTTGGGAATCAGTGTTGGTGGTTCAGTGTTGGGGGTTTTGTGTTGGTGGTTCAGTGTTGGGGGTTCTGTGCTGGGGTCCAGTGTGGGGGTTCAGTGTTGGGGTTCAGCGCGGGAGTTCAGTGCTGGGGTTCAGTGTTGGGGTTCAGTGTTGGTGTTCAACATTGGGAGTTCAGTGGTGGGGTTCAGTGTTGGGAGGTCAGTGCTGGGGTTCAGTGTTGGGTGTTCAGCGGTGGGGTTCAGTGTTGGGGTTCAGCAATGGGAGTTCAGTGTTGGGGTTCAGTGTTGTATGTTCAGTGTTGGGGTTCAGTGTTGGGGTCCATCGGTGGGGGTTCGGTGTTGGGGGCCAGTGTTGGGGTTCTCTGTTGGGGTTCAGTGCTAGGGGCTCGGTGTTGCAGGTTCAGTGTTGTGGTTCAGTGGCAGTGTTCAGTGTTGGGGGTTCAGTGTTGGGGTTCAGTGTCAGGGTTTTGTGCTGGGGTCAGTATTGGGGGTTCAGCGTTAGGGTTCAGTGTTCAAGGTTTAGCGTTGGGGTTGAGTGCTATGACTCGGTGTTGGGGTTCAGTGGGGGGTTCAGTGTTGGGGTTCAGTGTTGTGTGTTCAGTTCTGGGGTTCATTGGTGGGGGTTCGGTGTTGGGATTCAGTGTTGGGGGTCAGTGTTGGGGTTCACCGTTTGGGTTCAGCTTTAGGGGTTCAGTGATGGGGGTTCAGTGTTGGGAATCAGTGTTGGTGGTTCAGTGTTGGGGGTTTTGTGTTGGTGGTTCAGTGTTGGGGGTTCAGTGCTGGGGTTCAGTGTTGGGGTCCAGTGTGGGGGTTCAGTGTTGGGGTTCAGTGCTGGGGTCCAGTGCTGGTGTTCAGTGCTGTGGCTCGGTGTTGGGTGTTCAGTGTTGGGGTTCAGTGTTGGGCGTTCAGTGTTGGGGTTCAGTGTTGGTGCTCAGCATTGGGAGTTCAGTGTTGGGGTTCAGTGTTGTGTTTCCAGTGTTGGGGTTCATTGGTGGGGTTCGTTGGTGGGGGTTCGGTGTTGGGTTCAGTGTTGGGGGCCAGTGTTGGGGTTCACTGTTGGGGGTCAGTGTTCGGGGCTCGGTGTTGGGGGTTCAGTGTTGGTGTTCAGTGTCAGGGTTCAGTGCTGGGGGTCAGTATTGGTGGTTCAGCGTTAGGTTCAGTGTTCAAGGTTTAGTGTTGGGGTTCAGTGCTATGACTCGGTGTTGGGGTTCAGTGGGGGTTCAGTGTTGGTGATCCAGCGTTGGTGGGTTCACTGTCGGGGTTCAGTGTTGGGGTCCAGTGTGGAGGTTCAATGTTGGGTTCAGTGCTGGGGTTCACTCTTGCGGGTTCAGTGTTGGGGTTCAGTGCTGGGAGGACAGTGATGGGGTTCAGTGTTGGGGTCCAGTGTGGGGGTCCAGTGTTGGGGTTCAGTGCGGGAGTTCAGTGCTGGGGTTCAGTGTTGGGGTTCAGTGATGGGAGGTCAGTGATTGGGTTCAGTGTTGGGGTCCAGTGTGGTGGTCCAGTTTTGGGGTTCAGTGCGGGAGTTCAGTGCTGGGGTTCAGTGTTGGTGTTCAGTGTTGGTGTTCAGCATTGGGAGTTCAGTGTTGGGGTTCAGTGGCAGTGTTCAGTGTTGTGGGGTTCAGTGTTGAGAATATGTGTTGTGGTTTCAGTGTTGGGGTTTAATGTTGGGGTTCAGTGTTGGGCTGGTCAGTTTTGGGGGGGTCAGTGTTGGGTGTTCATTGTTGGGCGTTCAGTGTTTGGGGATTCAGTGTTGGGGTTCAATGTTGGGTTTAGTGTTGGGGTTAGTTTTGGGGTGTTCAGTGTTGGGGGTTCAGTGTTGGGGGTTCAGTGTTGTGGGTTCAACTTTGGGGTTCAGTTTTAGGGTTCGGTGCTGGGGTTCGGTGTTGGGGTTCAGTGGTGGGATTTCGGTGTTGGGGTTCAGTGTTGGAGTTCAGTGTTAGGGTTCAGTGTTGGGGTTCAGCGTTAGGGGCTCAGTGTTGGGGTTCCATTTCGGGGTTCTGTGTTGGGGGTCCAGTGTTGGGTTTCAGTATTAGGGTTCAGTGCTGGGGTCCAGTGCTGGTGTTCAGTGCTATGGTTCGGTGTTGGGGGTTCAGTGTTGGGGTACAGTGTTGGGGTTCAGTGATGGGGGGTTCAGTGTTGGGAATCAGTGTTGGTGGTTCAGTGTTGGGGGTTTTGTGTTGGTGGTTCAGTGTTGGGGTTTCAGTGCTGGTGTCCAGTGTGGGGGTTCAGTGTTGGGGTTCAGTGCGGGAGTTCAGTGCTGGGGTTCATTGTTGGGGTTCAGTGTTGGTGTTCATCATTGGGAGTTCAGTGGTGGGGTTCAGTGTTGGGAGGTCAGTGCTGGGGTTCAGTGTTGGGTGTTCAGCGGTGGGGTTCAGTGTTGGGGTTCAGCAATGGGAGTTCAGTGTTGGGGTTCAGTGTTGTATGTTCAGTGTCGGGGTCCATTGGTGGGGGTTCGGTGTTGGGGGCCAGTGTTGGGGTTCACTGTTGGGGTTCAGTGCTAGGGGCTCGGTGTTGCGGGTTCAGTGTTGTGGTTCAGTGGCAGTGTTCAGTGTTGCGGGTTCAGTGTTGGGGTTCAGTGTCAGGGTTTTGTGATGGGGTCAGTATTGGGGGTTCAGCGTTAGGGTTCAGTGTTCAAGGTTTAGTGTTGGGGTTCAGTGCTATGACTCGGTGTTGGGGTTCAGTGGGGGTTCAGTGTTGGGGTTCAGTGTGGGGGTTCAGTGTTGGGGGGTTCACTGTTGGGGTTTATGTGTTGGTGGTTCAGTGTTGGGGTCCAGTGTGGGGTTCAGTGTTGGGGGTTCATTTCTGAGACTGGTCAGTTTTGGGGTTCAGTTTTGGGGTTCAGTGTTGGGGTTCAGTATTGGGGTTCAATTTTGGGGATTCAGTGTTGGGGGGTCAGTGTTGGGGTTCAGTGTTGGGTGTTCAGTGTTGGGGTTCAGTGTTGGGCGTTTGTCAGCGTTGGGGGGTCAGTGTTGATGTGTTCAGTGTTGGGGGTTCAGTGTCGGGGCTGGTCAGTGTTGGGGGTTCATTGTTTGGGGGTTCAGTGTTGGGGTCCAATGTTGGGTTTAGTGTTGGGGTTAGTGTTGGGGTGTTCAGTGTTGGGGTTCAGTGTTGGGGGTCAGTGTTGGGGTTCACTGTTTGGGTTCAGCTTTAGGGTTTCAGTGTTGGGGGTTCAGTGTTGGGGTTCAGTGGCAGTGTTCAGTGTTGTGGGGTTCAGTGTTGGGAATCAGTGTTGGTGGTTCTGTGTTGGGTGTTTTGTGTTGGTGGTTCAGTGCTGGGGTTCAGTGTTGCGGTCCAGTGTGGGGGTTCAGTGCGGGAGTTCAGTGCTGGGGGTTCAGTGGCAGTGTTCAGTATTGGGGGTTCAGTGTTAGGATTCATTGTTCAGGGTTAGTGTTGGGGATCAGTGCTATGGTTCAATGTTGGGGTTCAGTGGCGGGGAGTTCAGTGTTGGGGGGTTCAGTGTTGGGAATCAATGTTGGGGTTCAGTGTTGAGTGTTTTGTGTTGGTGGTCCAGTGTTGGGGGTTCAGTGTTATGGTTCAGTGTTGGGGTCCAGTGTGGGGGTTCAGTGTTGGGGTTCAGTGCTGGAGTTCATTGGTGACGGTTCGGTGTTGGGGTTCAGTGTTGGGGTTCAGTATTGGGAATCAATTTTGGGGATTCAGTGTTGGTGGTTCAGTGTCGGGGATTCAGTGTTGGGGGGTCAGTGTTGGGGTTCAGTGTTGGGTGTTCAGTGTTGGGGTTCAGTGTTGGGCGTTTGTCAGCATTGGGGGGTCAGTGTTGATGTGTTCAGTGTTGGGGGTTCAGTGTCGGGGCTGGTCAGTGTTGGTGCTTCAGTGTTTGGGGGTTAAGTGTTGGGGTTCAGTGTTGTGGTTTCAGTGTTGGGGTTTAATGTTGGGGTTCAGTGTTGGGCTGGTCAGTTTTGGGGATCAGTGTTGGGTGTTCATTGTTGGGGGATTCAGTGTTGGGGCTCGGTGTTGGGGGTTCGGTGTTGTGGGTTCAACTTTGGGGTTCAGTGTTAGGGTTCAGTGGTGGGGTTCGGTGTTGGGGTTCAGTGGTGGGGTTCGGTGTTGGGGTTCAGTGTTAGGGTTCCGTTTTAGGGTTCAGTGTTGGGGTTCAGCGTTAGGGGCTCTGTGTTGGGGTTCCATGTTGGGGTTCTGTGTTGGGGGTCCAGTGTTGGGTTTCAGTATTAGGGGTCAATGCTGGGGTCCAGTGCTGGTGTTCAGTGCTATGGCATGGTGTTGGGGGTTCAGTGCGGGAGTTCAGTGCTGGGGTTCAGTGTTGGGGTTCAGTGTTGGTGTTCAGCATTGGGAGTTCAGTGGTGGGGTTCAGTGTTGGGAGGTCAGTGCTGGGGTTCAGTGTTGGGTGTTCAGCGGTGGGGTTCAATGTTGGGGTTCAGCAATGGGAGTTCAGTGTTGGGGTTCAGTGTTGTATGTTCAGTGTTGGGGTCCATTGGTGGGGGTTCGGTGTTGGGGGCAAGTGTTGGGGTTCACTGTTGGGGTTCAGTGCTAGGGGCTCGGTGTTGCAGGTTCAGAGTTGTGGTTCAGTGGCAGCGTTCAGTGTTGGGGGTCCAGTGTTGGGTTTCAGTATTAGGGTTCAGTGCTGGGGTCCAGTGCTGGTGTTCAGTGCTATGGCTCGGTGTTGGGGTTCAACGTTTGGGTTCAGCTTTAGGGGTTCAGTGATGGGGGTTCAGTGTTGGGAATCGGTGTTGGTGGTTCAGTGTTGGGGGTTTTGTGTTGGTGGTTCAGTGTCGGGGGTTCAGTGCTGGGGTTCAGTGTTGGGGTTCAGTGCTGGGGTTCAGTTTTGGGGGATTCAGTGTTGGGGTTCAGCTTTGGTGTTCAGCATTAGGAGTTCAGTGCTGGGGTTCAATGTTGTGTGTTCAGTGTTGTGGTTCAGTGCTGGGGTTCATTGGTGGGGGTTTCGGTGTTGGGGTTCAGTGTTGGGGTCTGTGTTGGTGTTCACTGTTGGGTTCAGTGTTCGGGGCTCGGTGTTGGGGGTTCAGTGTTGGGGTTCAGTAGCAGTGTTCAGTGTTGCGTGTTCAGTGTTGGGGTTCAGTGTCAGGGTTCAGTGCTGGGGTCAGTATTGGTAGTCCAGCGTTAGGTTGAGTGTTCAAGGTTTAGTGTTGGGGTTCAGTGCTATGACTCGGTGTTGGGGTTCAGTGTTAGGGTTCAGTGTTGGGGTTCAGCGTTAGGGGCTCAGTGTTGGTGTTCCATTTCGGGGTTCTGTGTTGGGGGTCCAGTGTTGGGTTTCAGTATTAGGGTTCAGTGCTGGTGTTCAGTGCTATGGCTCGGTGTTGGGGGTTCAGTGTTGGGGTTCAGTGATGGGGGTTCAGTGTTGGGAATCAGTGTTGGTGGTTCAGTGTTGGGGTTTTTGTGTTGGTGGTTCAGTGTTGGGGGTTCAGTGCTGGGTCCAGTGTGGGGGTTCAGTGTTGGGGTTCAGTGCGGGAGTTCAGTGCTGGGGTTCAGTGTTGGGGTTCAGTGTTGGTGTTCAGCATTGGGAGTTCAGTGGTGGGGTTCAGTGTTGGGAGGTCAGTGCTGGGGTTCAGTGTTGGGTGTTCAGCGGTGGGGTTCAATGTTGGGGTTCAGCAATGGGAGTTCAGTGTTGGGGTTCAGTGTTGTATGTTCAGTGTTGGGGTCCATTGGTGGGGGTTCGGTGTTGGGGGCCAGTGTTGGGGTTCAATGTTGGGGTTCAGTGCTAGGGGCTCGGTGTTGCAGGTTCAGAGTTGTGGTTCAGTGGCAGCGTTCAGTGTTGGGGGTCCAGTGTTGGGTTTCAGTATTAGGGTTCAGTGCTGGGGTCCAGTGCTGGTGTTCAGTGCTATGGCTCGGTGTTGGGGGTTCAGTGTTGGGGTTCAGTGATGGGGGTTCAGTGTTGGGTATCAGTGTTGGTGGTTCAGTGTTGGGGGTTTTGTGTTGGTGGTTCAGTGTTGGGGGTTCAGTGCTGGGGTTCAGTGTTGGGGTCCAGTGTGGGGGTTCAGTGCTGGGGTTCAGTGCTGGGGTCCAGTGCTGGTGTTCAGTGCTGTGGTTCGGTGTTGGGTGTTCAGTGTTGGGGTTCAGTGTTGGGCGTTCAGTGTTGGGGTTCAGTGTTGGTGCTCAGCATTGGGAGTTCAGTGTTGGGTTTCAGTGTTGTGTGTCCAGTGTTGGGGTTCATTGGTGGGGTTCATTGGTGAGGGTTCGGTGTTGGGGTTCAGTGTTGGGGGCCAGTGTTGGGGTTCACTGTTGGGGGTCAGTTTTAGGGGCTCGGTGTTGGGGGTTCAGTGTTGGTGTTCAGTGTCAGGGTTCAGTGCTGGGGGTCAGTATTGGTGGTTCAGCGTTAGGTTCAGTGTTCAAGGTTTAGTGTTGGGGTTCAGTGCTATGACTCGGTGTTGGGGTTCAGTGGGGGTTCAGTGTTGGTGATCCAGCGTTGGTGGGTTCACTGTCGGGGTTCAGTGTTGGGGTCCAGTGTGGGGGTTCAATGTTGGGTTCAGTGCTGGGGTTCACTCTTGCGGGTTCAGTGTTGGGGTTCAGTGCTGGGAGGACAGTGATGGGGTTCAGTGTTGGGGTCCAGTGTGGGGGTCCAGTGTTCGGGTTCAGTGCGGGAGTTCAGTGCTGGGGTTCAGTGTTGGGGTTCAGTGATGGGAGGTCAGTGATTGGGTTCAGTGTTGGGTTCCAGTGTGGTGGTCCAGTTTTGGGGTTCAGTGCGGGAGTTCAGTGCTGGGGTTCAGTGTTGGTGTTCAGTGTTGGTGTTCAGCATTGGGAGTTCAGTGTTGGGGTTCAGTGGCAGTGTTCAGTGTTGTGGGGTTCAGTGTTGAGAATATGTGTTGTGGTTTCAGTGTTGGGGTTTAATGTTGGGGTTCAGTGTTGGGCTGGTCAGTTTTGGGGGGGTCAGTGTTGGGTGTTCATTGTTGGGCGTTCAGTGTTTGGGGATTCAGTGTTGGGGTTCAATGTTGGGTTTAGTGTTGGGGTTAGTGTTGGGGTGTTCAGTGTTGGGGGTTCGGTGTTATGGGTTCAACTTTGGGGTTCAGTTTTAGGGTTCAGTGCTGGGGTTCGGTGTTGGGGTTCAGTGGTGGGATTTCGGTGTTGGGGTTCAGTGTTTGGGGTTCAGTGTTAGGGTTCAGTGTTGGGGTTCAGCGTTAGGGGCTCAGTTTTGGGGTTCCATTTCGGGGTTCTGTGTTGGGGGTCCAGTGTTGGGTTTCAGTATTAGGGTTCAGTGCTGGTGTCCAGTGCTGGTGTTCAGTGCTATGGTTCGGTGTTGGGGGTTCAGTGTTGGGGTACAGTGTTGGGGTTCAGTGATGGGGGGTTCAGTGTTGGGCATCGGTGTTGGTGGTTCAGTGTTGGGGGTTTTGTGTTGGTGGTTCAGTGTTGGGGTTTCAGTGCTGGTGTCCAGTGTGGGGGTTCAGTTTTGGGGTTCAGTGGTGGGGTTCATTATTGGGGTTCAATTTTGGGGATTCAGTGTTGGGGGGTCAGTGTTGGGGTTCAGTGTTGGGTGTTCAGTGTTGGGGTTCAGTGTTGGGCGTTTGTCAGCGTTGGGGGTCAGTGTTGATGTGTTCAGTGTTGGGGGTTCAGTGTCGGGGCTGGTCAGTGTTGGGGGTTCATTGTTTGGGGGTTCAGTGTTGGGGTTCAGTGTTGTGGTTTCAGTGTTGGGGTTTAATGTTGGGGTTTAGTGTTGGGCTGGTCAGTTTTGGGGGTGTCAGTGTTGGGTGTTCATTGTTGGGCGTTCAGTGTTGGGGGATTCAGTGTTGGGATTCAATGTTGGGTTTAGTGTTGGGGGTTAGTGTTGGGGTGTTCAATGTTGGGGATTCGGTGTTGTGGGCTCAACTTTGGGGTTCAGTTTTAGGGTTCAGTGCTGGGGTTCGGTGTTGGGGTACAGTGGTGGGATTTCGGTGTTGGGGTTCAGTGTTAGGGTTCAGTGTTGGGGTTCAGCGTTAGGGGCTCAGTGTTGGGGTTCAATTTCGGGGTTCTGTGTTGGGGGTCCAGCGTTGGGTTCCAGTATTAGGGTTCAGTGCTGGGGTCCAGTGCTGGTGTTCAGTGCTATGGCTCGGTGTTGGGGGTTCAGTGTTGGGGTTCAGTGATGGGGGTTCAGTGTTGGGAATCAGTGTTGGTGGTTCAGTGTTGGGGGTTTTGTGTTGGTGGTTCAGTGTTGGGGGTTCTGTGCTGGGGTCCAGTGTGGGGGGTCAGTGTTGGGGTTCAGCACGGGAGTTCAGTGCTGGGGTTCAGTGTTGGGGTTCAGTGTTGGTGTTCAGCATTGGGAGTTCAGTGGTGGGGTTCAGTGTTGGGAGGTCAGTGCTGGGGTTCAGTGTTGGGTGTTCAGCGGTGGGGTTCAGTGTTGGGGTTCAGCAATGGGAGTTCAGTGTTGGGGTTCAGTGTTGTATGTTCAGTGTTGGGGTTCAGTGTTGGGTCAATTGGTGGGGGTTCGGTGTTGGGGGCCAGTGTTGGGGTTCGCTGTTGGGGTTCAGTGCTAGGGGCTCGGTGTTGCAGGTTCAGTGTTGTGGTTCAGTGGCAGGGTTTTGTGCTGGGGTAAGTATTGGGGGTTCAGCGTTAGGGTTCAGTGTTCAAGGTTTAGCGTTGGGGTTGAGTGCTATGACTCGGTGTTGGGGTTCAGTGGGGGGTTCAGTGTTGGGGTTCAGCGTTGTGTGTTCAGTGCTGGGGTTCATTGGTGGGGGTTCGGTGTTGAGATTCAGTGTTGGGGGTCAGTGTTGGGGTTCACCGTTTGGGTTCAGCTTTAGGGGTTCAGTGATGGGGGTTCAGTGTTGGGAATCAGTGTTGGTGGTTCAGTGTTGGGGGTTTTATGTTGGTGGTTCAGTGTTGGGGGTTCAGTGCTGGGGTTCAGTGTTGGGGTCCAGTGTGGTGGTTCAGTGTTGGGGTTCAGTGCTGGGGTCCAGTGCTGATGTTCAGTGCTGTGACTCGGTGTTGGGTGTTCAGTGTTGGGGTTCAGTGTTGGGCGTTCAGTGTTGGGGTTCAGTGTTGGTGCTCAGCATTGGGAGTTCAGTGTTGGGGTTCAGTGTTGTGTGTCCAGTGTTGGGGTTCATTGGTGGGGTTCATTGGTGGGGGTTCGGTGTTGGGGGTTCAGTGTTGGGCGCCAGTGTTGGGGTTCACTGTTGGGGGTCAGTGTTAGGGGCTCGGTGTTGGGGGTTCAGTGTTGGTGTTCAGTGTCAGGGTTCAGTGCTGGGGGTCAGTATCGGTGGTTCAGCGTTAGGTTCAGTGTTCAAGGTTTAGTGTTGGGGTTCAGTGCTACGACTCGGTGTTGGGGTTCAGTGGGGGTTCAGTGTTGGTGATCCAGCGTTGGTGGGTTCACTGTCGGGGTTCAGTGTTGGGGTCCAGTGTGGGGGTTCAATGTTGTGTTCAGTGCTGGGGTTCACTCTTGCGGGTTCAGTGTTGGGGTTCAGTGCTGGGAGGACAGTGATGGGGTTCAGTGTTGGGGTCCAG
Organism: Pristiophorus japonicus; assembly: GCF_044704955.1. Taxonomy (NCBI): domain Eukaryota; kingdom Metazoa; phylum Chordata; class Chondrichthyes; family Pristiophoridae; genus Pristiophorus; species Pristiophorus japonicus. The sequence goes on from NC_091993.1 coordinate 58,908,846, forward strand.
TGTGGGGGTCCAGTGTTGGGGTTCAGTGCGGGAGTTCAGTGCTGGGGTTCAGTGTTGGGGTTCAGTGATGGGAGGTCAGTGATTGGGTTCAGTGTTGGGGTCCAGTGTGGTGGTCCAGTTTTGGGGTTCAGTGCGGGAGTTCAGTGCTGGGGTTCAGTGTTGGTGTTCAGTTTTGGTGTTCAGCATTGGGAGTTCAGTGTTGGGGTTCAGTGGCAGTGTTCAGTGTTGTGGGGTTCAGTGTTGAGAATATGTGTTGTGGTTTCAGTGTTGGGGTTTAATGTTGGGGTTCAGTGTTGGGCTGGTCAGTTTTGGGGGGGGTCAGTGTTGGGTGTTCATTGTTGGGCGTTCAGTGTTTGGGGATTCAGTGTTGGGGTTCAATGTTGGGTTTAGTGTTGGGGTTAGTGTTGGGGTGTTCAGTGTTGTGGGTTCAACTTTGGGGTTCAGTTTTAGGGTTCAGTGCTGAGGTTCGGTGTTGGGGTTCAGTGGTGGGATTTCGGTGTTGGGGTTCAGTGTTGGGGTTCAGTGTTGGGGTTCAGCATTAGGGGCTCAGTGTTGGGGTTCCATTTCGGGGTTCTGTGTTGGGGGTCCAGTGTTGGGTTTCAGTATTAGGGTTCAGTGCTGGTGTCCAGTGCTGGTGTTCAGTGCTATGGTTCGGTGTTGGGGGTTCAGTGTTGGGGTACAGTGTTGGGGTTCAGTGATGGGGGGTTCAGTGTTGGTGGTTCAGTGTTGGGGGTTTTGTGTTGGTGGTTCAGTGTTGGGGTTTCAGTGCTGGTGTCCAGTGTGGGGGTTGAGTGTTGGGGTTCAGTGCGGGAGTTCAGTGCTGGGGTTCATTGTTGGGGTTCAGTGTTGGTGTTCAGCATTGGGAGTTCAGTGGTGGGGTTCAGTGTTGGGAGGTCAGTGCTGGGGTTCAGTGTTGGGTGTTCAGCGGTGGGGTTCAGTGTTGGGGTTCAGCAATGGGAGTTCAGTGTTGGGGTTCAGTGTTGTATGTTCAGTGTTGGGGTCCATTGGTGGGGTTCGGTGTTGGGGGCCAGTTTTGGGGTTCACTGTTGGGGTTCAGCGCTAGGGGCTCGGTGTTGCGGGTTCAGTGTTGTGGTTCAGTGGCAGTGTTCAGTGTTGCGGGTTCAGTGTTGGGGTTCAGTGTCAGGGTTTTGTGATGGGGTCAGTATTGGGGGTTCAGCGTTAGGGTTCAGTGTTCAAGGTTTAGTGTTGGGGTTGAGTGCTATGACTCGGTGTTGGGGTTCAGTGGGGGTTCAGTGTTGGGGTTCAGTGTGGGGGTTCAGTGTTGGGGGGTTCACTGTTGGGGTTTATGTGTTGGTGGTTCAGTGTTGGGGTCCAGTGTGGGGTTCAGTGTTGGGGGTTCATTTTTGAGACTGGTCAGTGTTGGGGTTCAGTTTTGGGTTCAGTGTTGGGGTTCAGTATTGGGGTTCAATTTTGGGGATTCAGTGTTGGGGGGTCAGTGTTGGGGTTCAGTGTTGGGTGTTCAGTGTTGGGGTTCAGTGTTGGGCGTTTGTCAGCGTTGGGGGGTCAGTGTTGATGTGTTCAGTGTTGGGGGTTCAGTGTCGGGGCTGGTCAGTGTTGGGGGTTCATTGTTTGGGGGTTCAGTGTTGGGGTTCAGTGTTGCGGTTTCAGTGTTGGGGTTTAATGTTGGGGTTTAGTGTTGGGCTGGTCAGTTTTGGGGGTGTCAGTGTTGGGTGTTCATTGTTGGGCGTTCAGTGTTGGGGGATTCAGTGTTGTGGGCTCAACTTTGGGGTTCAGTTTTAGGGTTCAGTGCTGGGGTTCGGTGTTGGGGTACAGTGGTGGGATTTCGGTGTTGGGGTTCCGTGTTGGGGTTCAGTGTTTGGGTTCAGTGCTGGGGTTCAGCGTTAGGGGCTCAGTGTTGGGGTTCAATTTCGGGGTTCTGTGTTGGGGGTCCAGTGTTGGGTTCCAGTATTAGGGTTCAGTGCTGGGGTCCAGTGCTGGTGTTCAGTGCTATGGCTCGGTGTTGGGGGTTCAGTGTTGGGGTTCAGTGATGGGGGTTCAGTGTTGGGAATCAGTGTTGGTGGTTCAGTGTTGGGGGTTTTGTGTTGGTGGTTCAGTGTTGGGGGTTCTGTGCTGGGGTCCAGTGTGGGGGTTCAGTGTTGGGGTTCAGCACGGGAGTTCAGTGCTGGGGTTCAGTGTTGGGGTTCAGTGTTGGTGTTCAGCATTGAGAGTTCAGTGGTGGGGTTCAGTGTTGGGAGGTCAGTGCTGGGGTTCAGTGTTGGGTGTTCAGCGGTGGGGTTCAGTGTTGGGGTTCAGCAATGGGAGTTCAGTGTTGGGGTTCAGTGTTGTATATTCAGTGTTGGGGTTCAGTGTCGGGGTCCATTGGTGGGGGTTCGGTGTTGGGGGCCAGTGTTGGGGTTCGCTGTTGGGGTTCAGTGCTAGGGGCTCGGTGTTGCAGGTTCAGTGTTGTGGTTCAGTGGCAGTGTTCAGTGTTGGGGGTTCAGTGTTGGGGTTCAGTGTCAGGGCTTTGTGCTGGGGGCAGTATTGGGGGTTCAGCGTTAGGGTTCAGTGTTCAAGGTTTAGCGTTGGGGTTGAGTGCTATGACTCGGTGTTGGGGTTCAGTGGGGGGTTCAGTGTTGGGGTTCAGTGTTGTGTGTTCAGTGCTGGGGTTCATTGGTGGGGGTTCGGTGTTGGGATTCAGTGTTGGGGGTCAGTGTTGGGGTTCACCGTTTGGGTTCAGCTTTAGGGGTTCAGTGATGGGGGTTCAGTGTTGGGAATCAGTGTTGGTGGTTCAGTGTTGGGGGTTTGTGTTGGTGGTTCAGTGTTGGGGGTTCAGTGCTGGGGTTCAGTGTTGGGGTCCAGTGTGGGGGTTCAGTGTTGGGGTTCAGTGCTGGGGTCCAGTGCTGGTGTTCAGTGCTGTGGCTCGGTGTTGGGTGTTCAGTGTTGGGGTTCAGTGTTGGTGCTCAGCATTGGGAGTTCAGTGTTGGGGTTCAGTGTTGTGTGTCCAGTGTTGGGGTTCATTGGTGGGGTTCATTGGTGGGGGTTCGGTGTTGGGGTTCAGTGTTGGGGGCCAGTGTTGGGGTTCACTGTTGGGGGTCAGTGTTCGGGGCTCGGTGTTGGGGGTTCAGTGTTGGTGTTCAGTGTCAGGGTTCAGTGCTGGGGGTCAGTATTGGTGGTTCAGCGTTAGGTTCAGTGTTCAAGGTTTAGTGTTGGGGTTCAGTGCTATGACTCGGTGTTGGGGTTCAGTGGGGGTTCAGTGTTGGTGATCCAGCGTTGGTGGGTTCACTGTCGGGGTTCAGTGTTGGGGTCCAGTGTGGGGGTTCAATGTTGGGTTCAGTGCTGGGGTTCACTCTTGCGGGTTCAGTGTTGGGGTTCAGTGCTGGGAGGACAGTGATTGGGTTCAGTGTTGGGGTCCAGTGTGGTGGTCCAGTTTTGGGGTTCAGTGCGGGAGTTCAGTGCTGGGGTTCAGTGTTGGTGTTCAGTGTTGGTGTTCAGCATTGGGAGTTCAGTGTTGGGGTTCAGTGGCAGTGTTCAGTGTTGTGGGGTTCAGTGTTGAGAATATGTGTTGTGGTTTCAGTGTTGGGGTTTAATGTTGGGGTTCAGTGTTGGGCTGGTCAGTTTTGGGGGGGTCAGTGTTGGGTGTTCATTGTTGGGCGTTCAGTGTTTGGGGATTCAGTGTTGGGGTTCAATGTTGGGTTTAGTGTTGGGGTTAGTTTTGGGGTGTTCAGTGTTGGGGGTTCAGTGTTGTGGGTTCAACTTTGGGGTTCAGTTTTAGGGTTCAGTGCTGGGGTTCGGTGTTGGGGTTCAGTGGTGGGATTTCGGTGTTGGGGTTCAGTGTTGGAGTTCAGTGTTAGGGTTCAGTGTTGGGGTTCAGCGTTAGGGGCTCAGTGTTGGGGTTCCATTTCGGGGTTCTGTGTTGGGGGTCCAGTGTTGGGTTTCAGTATTAGGGTTCAGTGCTGGGGCCCAGTGCTGGTGTTCAGTGCTATGGTTCGGTGTTGGGGGTTCAGTGTTGGGGTACAGTATTGGGGTTCAGTGATGGGGGGTTCAGTGTTGGAGTTCAGTGTTGGGGTGGTCAGTGTTGGGGTGGTCAGTGTTGGAGGCTCAGTGTTGGGGGATTCAGTGTTGGAGGTTCAGTGTTGGGGATCAGTTTTGGGCGTGGTCAGCGTTGGGGGTTCAGTGTTGGGGTGTTCAGTGTTGGTGGTTCAGTGTTGGGGCTGGTCAGTGTTGGTGGTTCAGTGTTGCGGGGTTCAGTGTTGGGGTTCAGTATTGGGGGTTCAGCGTTGGAGGTTCAGTGTTGGGGGTTCAGCGTTTGGGGGTTCAGTGTTGGGGTTCCGTGTTCTGGGTCAGCTGCGGGGGTTCAGTGTTGGGGTTCAGTGTTCGGCGATTCAGTGTTGGTGGTTCAATGTTGCGGTTTCAGTGTTGGGGTATCAGTTTTGGGGGTTCAATGTCGGGGGTTCAGTGTTGGAGGTCCGTCTTGCGGCTCAGTGTTGGGGTGTTCAGTGTTGGGGGTTCAGTATTGAGGTGTCAGCGTTTGGGGTTCAGTGTTGGGTTTCAGTGGTGGGGGGTTCAGCGTTGGGGGTTCAGTGTTGGGGGTCAGCGGCGGGGGTTCAGTGTTAGGGTTCAGTGTCGGGGGTTCAGTGTTGGGCTTCAATGTTGTGGGTTCAGTGTCTCGGATTCAGTGTTGTGGGCTCAGTGTTGGGGCTAGGTTTTGGGGTTCAGTGGTGGGTGGTTAGTGTTGGGGTTCAGTTTTGGGGACCCGCGTTGGGGGTTCAGTGTTGGGTGTTTCAGCTTTGGGGTTCAGTGGTAGCGTTCAGTGTTGGGGGTTCAGTGCTGGGGGCCAGTGTTGGGGGGTCAGTGTTTGGGAACAGTGTTGGGGGCACAGTGTTGGGGTTCAGATTCGGGGGTTCAGTGTTGGAGTTCAGTGTTCGGGAGTTCAGTGTTGGGCTTCAATGTTGGGGGTTCAGTGTTGGGGAATCAGTGTCGGGGACTCAATGTTTGGGGGTTCATTGTTGGGGCTCAGTGTTAGGGTTCAGTGTTGGGATTCAGTGTTGGCGGTCAGTGTTGGGGCTCGGAGTTGGGGGTTAAGTTTTGGGTTTCAGTGGTGGGCTGTCAGCATTGGGGTTCAGTGTTCCGGGGGTTCAGCGGCGGGTGATTAATTTTTGGGTTCAGTGTTCGGGTTCAGCATTGCGGGTTCAGTGTTGGGGTTCAGTTTTGGGGGATCCGTGTGGGGTTTCAGTGTTGGGGGGTTCATCTTTGGGGTTTCGTGTTAGCGTTCAGTGTTGGGGGTTCAGTGCTGGGGGCCAGTGTTGGGGATTCAGTGTTAGGGTTCAGTGTTGCCGGTTCAGGGTTGGGGGTTCAGTGTTGGGGGTTCAGTGTTGGTGGTTCAGTGTTGGAGTTCAGTGTTGGGGTGGTCAGTGTTGGAGGCTCAGTGTTGGGGGATTCAGTGTTGGAGGTTCAGTGTTGGGGATCAGTTTTGGGCGTGGTCAGCGTTGGGCGTTCAGTGTTGGGGTGTTCAGTGTTGGGGGTTCAGTGTTGGGGCTGGTCAGTGTTGGTGGTTCAGTGTTGCGGGGTTCAGTGTTGGGGTTCAGTGTTGTGGTTTCAGTGTTGGGGGTTCTGTGTTGGATGATTCGGTGTTGGGCTTCAGTGTTGGGGTTCAATGTTTGGAGTGGTTCAGTGTTGGGGGTGGTCAGTGTTGGGGGTCCAATGCTGTGGGTTCAGTGTTAGGGTTCAGTGTCGGGGGTTCAGTGTTGGGCTTCAATGTTGTGGGTTCAGTGTCTCGGATTCAGTGTTGTGGGCTCAGTGTTGGGGCTAGGTTTTGGGGTTCAGTGGTGGGTGGTTAGTGTTGGGGTTCAGTTTTGGGGACCCGCGTTGGGGGTTCAGTGTTGGGTGTTTCAGCTTTGGGGTTCAGTGGTAGCGTTCAGTGTTGGGGGTTCAGTGCTGGGGGCCAGTGTTGGGGGGTCAGTGTTTGGGAACAGTGTTGGGGGCACAGTGTTGGGGTTCAGATTCGGGGGTTCAGTGTTGGAGTTCAGTGTTCGGGAGTTCAGTGTTGGGCTTCAATGTTGGGGGTTCAGTGTTGGGGAATCAGTGTCGGGGACTCAATGTTTGGGGGTTCATTGTTGGGGCTCAGTGTTAGGGTTCAGTGTTGGGATTCAGTGTTGGCGGTCAGTGTTGGGGCTCGGAGTTGGGGGTTAAGTTTTGGGTTTCAGTGGTGGGCTGTCAGCATTGGGGTTCAGTGTTCCGGGGGTTCAGCGGCGGGTGATTAATTTTTGGGTTCAGTGTTCGGGTTCAGCATTGCGGGTTCAGTGTTGGGGTTCAGTTTTGGGGGATCCGTGTGGGGTTTCAGTGTTGGGGGGTTCATCTTTGGGGTTTCGTGTTAGCGTTCAGTGTTGGGGGTTCAGTGCTGGGGGCCAGTGTTGGGGATTCAGTGTTAGGGTTCAGTGTTGCCGGTTCAGGGTTGGGGGTTCAGTGTTGGGGGTTCAGTGTTGGTGGTTCAGTGTTGGAGTTCAGTGTTGGGGTGGTCAGTGTTGGAGGCTCAGTGTTCGGGGATTCAGTGTTGGAGGTTCAGTGTTGGGGATCAGTTTTGGGCGTGGTCAGCGTTGGGCGTTCAGTGTTGGGGTGTTCAGTGTTGGGGGTTCAGTGTTGGGGCTGGTCAGTGTTGGTGGTTCAGTGTTGCGGGGTTCAGTGTTGGGGTTCAGTGTTGTGGTTTCAGTGTTGGGGGTTCTGTGTTGGATGATTCGGTGTTGGGCTTCAGTGTTGGGGTTCAATGTTTGGAGTGGTTCAGTGTTGGGGGTGGTCAGTGTTGGGGGTCCAATGCTGTGGGTTCAGTGTTGGGGATTCAGTGTTGGGGTTCAGTGTTGATGGTTCAGTGTTGGGGTTCAATGTTGGGGGTTCAATGTTGGGGGTTCAGTGTAGGGGGTTCAGTGTTGTGGGTTCAGTGTTGGGGGTTCAATGCTGGGGTTCGGTGTTGGGGGTTCAGTGTTAGGGCTCAGTGTTCAGGGGTTCAGCGTTGGGGGTTCAATGTTGCGGTTTCAGTGTTGGGGTATCAGTTTTGGGGGTTCAATGTTGGGGGCTCAGTGTTGGAGGTCCGTCTTGCGGCTCAGTGTTGGGGTGTTCAGTGTTGGGGGTTCAGTATTGAGGTGTCAGCGTTTCGGGTTCAGTGTTGGGGTGTTCAGCGTCGGGGGTTCAGTGTTGGGGTTCTGTGTTGGGGGTCAGCGGCGGGGGTTCAGTGTTGGGGTTCAGTGTCGGGGGTTCAGTGTTGGTGTTCAGTGTTTGGGTGTTCGGTGTTGGGCTTCAATGTTGTGGGTTCAGTGTCGCGGATTGTGTTTTGGGGAGCTCAGTGTTGGGGTCAGTGTTGGGGTTCGGTTTTGGGGTGCAGTGGTGGGTGGGTAGTGTTGGGGTTCAGTTTTGGGGACCCGCGTTGGGGGTTCAGTGTTGGGTGTTTCAGCTTTGGGGTTCAGTGGTAACGTTCAGTGTTGGGGTTCAGTGCTGGGGGCCAGTATTGGGTGGTCAGTGTTAGGGTTCAGTGGTTCAGTGTTAGGGTTCAGTGTTGTGGGTTCAGTGTTGGGGTTCAGTGTTGGAAGTTCAGTGGGGGGTCGGTTTGGTTGTTCAGTATTGGGGCTAATTGTTGGGGTGTTCATCATTGGGGGTACAATGTTGGGGGTTCAGTGTTGGGGGTCCAGTGTTGGGGTTCAGTGGCGGGGGTCAGTTTGGGGGTTCAGTATTGTGGTTCCGTGTTGGGGGTTCAGTATTGTGGTTCAGTGTTGGGGGTTCAGTGTTGGGGTGCCGTGATCGGGGGTTCAGTGATCGGGGGTTCAGTGTTGGGGGTGTAATGTTGGGGTTTCAGTGTTGGGGTTCCTTTTTGGTGGTCAGTTTTGGAGGTTCAATGTTGGGGGTTCAGTGTTGGAGGTCCGTGCTGGGGGTTCATTGTTGGGGTGTTCAGTGTTGGGTGTTCAGTATTGGGGGTTCAGCTTTGGGGGTTCAGTGTTGCGGGTTCAGGGTTGGGGGTTCAGTGTTGGGGGTTCAGTGTTGGGGGTTCAGTGTTGGAGTTCAGTGTTGGGGTGGTCTGTGTTGGAGGTTCAGTGTTGGGGGATTCAGTGTTGGGGGTTCAGTGTTGGGGATCAGTTTTGGGCGTGGTCAGCGTTGGGGGTTCAGTGTTGGGGTGTTCAGTGCTGGGGGTTCAGTGTTGGGACTGGTCAGTGTTGGTGGTTCAGTGTTGCGGGGTTCAGTGTTGGGGTTCAGTGATGAGGGGGCAGTGTTGGGATTCACCGTTCGGGGTTCTGTATTCGGGATCGGTTTTGGGGTTCAGAGTTGCGGTTCAGTGTTGGGGTCCAGTGTTGGGGGTTCAGTGTTGGAAGTTCAGTGGGGTTCGGTTTGGGGGTTCAGTATTGGGGCTAATTGTTGGGGTGTTCAGCATTGGGGGTTCAGTGTTGGGGGTACAGTGTTGGGGGTCCAGTGTTGGGGGTTCAGTGGTGGGGGTCAGTTTGGGGGTTCAGTTTTGGGGTTCCGTGTTGGGGGTTCAGTATTGTGGTTCAGTGTTGGGGTTTCAGTGTTGGGGTGCAGTGTTGGGGTTCAGTGATCGGGGGATCAGTGATCGGGGGTTCTGTGTTGGGGGTTTAATGTTGGGGGTCCGTGTTGGGGGTTCAGTGTTGGGGTGTTCAGTGTTGGGTGTTCAGTATTGGGGGTTCAGCGTTGGAGGTTCAGCGTTGGGGGTTCAGCGTTGGGGGTTCAGTGTTGGGGTTCCGTGTTCTGGGTCAGTTGCGGGGGTTCAGTGTTGGGGTTCAGTGTTCGGGAGTTCAGTGTTGGGGGTTCAATGTTGCAGTTTCAGTGTTGGGGTATCAGTTTTGGGAGTTCAATGTTGGGGGTTCAGTGTTGGAGGTCCGTCTTGCGGCTCAGTGTTGGGGTGTTCAGTGTTGGAAGTTCAGTATTGAGGTGCCAGCGTTTGGGGTTCAGTGTTGGGTTTCAGTGGTGGGGGGTTCAGCGTTGGGGGTCAGCGGCGGGGGTTCAGTGTTGTGGTTCAGTGTTGGGGTTCAGTGTTTGGGTGTTCAGTGTTGGGCTTCAATGTTGTGGGTTCAGTGTCTCGGATTCAGTGTTGTGGGCTCAGTGTTGGGGTTCGGTTTTGGGGTTCAGTGGTGGGTGGTTAGTGTTGGGGTTCAGTTTTGGGGACCCGCGTTGGGGGTTCAGTGTTGGGTGTTTCAGCTTTGGGGTTCAGTGGTAGCGTTCAGTGTTGGGGGTTCAGTGCTGGGGGCCAGTGTTGGGGGGTCAGTGTTTGGGAACAGTGTTGGGGGCACAGTGTTGGGGTTCAGATTCGGGGGTTCAGTGTTGGAGTTCAGTGTTCGGGAGTTCAGTGTTGGGCTTCAATGTTGGGGGTTCAGTGTTGGGGAATCAGTGTCGGGGACTCAATGTTTGGGGGTTCATTGTTGGGGCTCAGTGTTAGGGTTCAGTGTTGGGATTCAGTGTTGGCGGTCAGTGTTGGGGCTCGGAGTTGGGGGTTAAGTTTTGGGTTTCAGTGGTGGGCTGTCAGCATTGGGGTTCAGTGTTCCGGGGGTTCAGCGGCGGGTGATTAATTTTGGGGTTCAGTGTTCGGGTTCAGCATTGCGGGTTCAGTGTTGGGGTTCAGTTTTGGGGGATCCGTGTGGGGTTTCAGTGTTGGGGGGTTCAGCTTTGGGGTTTCGTGTTAGCGTTCAGTGTTGGGGGTTCAGTGCTGGGGGCCAGTGTTGGGGATTCAGTGTTAGGGTTCAGTGTTGCCGGTTCAGGGTTGGGGGTTCAGTGTTGGGGGTTCAGTGTTGGTGGTTCAGTGTTGGAGTTCAGTGTTGGGGTGGTCAGTGTTGGAGGCTCAGTGTTGGGGGATTCAGTGTTGGAGGTTCAGTGTTGGGGATCAGTTTTGGGCGTGGTCAGCGTTGGGGGTTCAGTGTTGGGGTGTTCAGTGTTGGGGGTTCAGTGTTGGGGCTGGTCAGTGTTGGTGGTTCAGTGTTGCGGGGTTCAGTGTTGGGGTTCAGTGTTGTGGTTTCAGTGTTGGGGGTTCTGTGTTGGATGATTCGGTGTTGGGCTTCAGTGTTGGGGTTCAATGTTTGGAGTGGTTCAGTGTTGGGGGTGGTCAGTGTTGGGGGTCCAATGCTGTGGGTTCAGTGTTGGGGATTCAGTGTTGGGGTTCAGTGTTGATGGTTCAGTGTTTGGGTTCAATGTTGGGGGTTCAATGTTGGGGGTTCAGTGTAGGGGGTTCAGTGTTGTGGGTTCAGTGTTGGGGGTTCAATGCTGGGGTTCGGTGTTGGGGGTTCAGTGTTAGGGCTCAGTGTTCAGGGGTTCAGCGTTGGGGGTTCAATGTTGCGGTTTCAGTGTTGGGGTATCAGTTTTGGGGGTTCAATGTTGGGGGCTCAGTGTTGGAGGTCCGTCTTGCGGCTCAGTGTTGGGGTGTTCAGTGTTGGGGGTTCAGTATTGAGGTGTCAGCGTTTCGGGTTCAGTGTTGGGGTGTTCAGCGTCGGGGGTTCAGTGTTGGGGTTCTGTGTTGGGGGTCAGCGGCGGGGGTTCAGTGTTGGGGTTCAGTGTCGGGGGTTCAGTGTTGGTGTTCAGTGTTTGGGTGTTCGGTGTTGGGCTTCAATGTTGTGGGTTCAGTGTCGCGGATTGTGTTTTGGGGAGCTCAGTGTTGGGGTCAGTGTTGGGGTTCGGTTTTGGGGTGCAGTGGTGGGTGGGTAGTGTTGGGGTTCAGTTTTGGGGACCCGCGTTGGGGGTTCAGTGTTGGGTGTTTCAGCTTTGGGGTTCAGTGGTAACGTTCAGTGTTGGGGTTCAGTGCTGGGGGCCAGTATTGGGTGGTCAGTGTTAGGGTTCAGTGGTTCAGTGTTAGGGTTCAGTGTTGTGGGTTCAGTGTTGGGGTTCAGTGTTGGAAGTTCAGTGGGGGGTCGGTTTGGTTGTTCAGTATTGGGGCTAATTGTTGGGGTGTTCATCATTGGGGGTACAATGTTGGGGGTTCAGTGTTGGGGGTCCAGTGTTGGGGTTCAGTGGCGGGGGTCAGTTTGGGGGTTCAGTATTGTGGTTCCGTGTTGGGGGTTCAGTATTGTGGTTCAGTGTTGGGGGTTCAGTGTTGGGGTGCCGTGATCGGGGGTTCAGTGATCGGGGGTTCAGTGTTGGGGGTGTAATGTTGGGGTTTCAGTGTTGGGGTTCCTTTTTGGTGGTCAGTTTTGGAGGTTCATTGTTGGGGGTTCAGTGTTGGAGGTCCGTGTTGGGGGTTCAGTGTTGGGGTGTTCAGTGTTGGGTGTTCAGTATTGGGGGTTCAGCTTTGGGGGTTCAGTGTTGCGGGTTCAGGGTTGGGGGTTCAGTGTTGGGGGTTCAGTGTTGGGGGTTCAGTGTTGGAGTTCAGTGTTGGGGTGGTCTGTGTTGGAGGTTCAGTGTTGGGGGATTCAGTGTTGGGGGTTCAGTGTTGGGGATCAGTTTTGGGCGTGGTCAGCGTTGGGGGTTCAGTGTTGGGGTGTTCAGTGCTGGGGGTTCAGTGTTGGGACTGGTCAGTGTTGGTGGTTCAGTGTTGCGGGGTTCAGTGTTGGGGTTCAGTGATGAGGGGGCAGTGTTGGGATTCACCGTTCGGGGTTCTGTATTCGGGATCGGTTTTGGGGTTCAGAGTTGCGGTTCAGTGTTGGGGTCCAGTGTTGGGGGTTCAGTGTTGGAAGTTCAGTGGGGGTCGGTTTGGGGGTTCAGTATTGGGGCTAATTGTTGGGGTGTTCAGCATTGGGGGTTCAGTGTTGGGGGTACAGTGTTGGGGGTCCAGTGTTGGGGGTTCAGTGGTGGGGGTCAGTTTGGGGGTTCAGTTTTGGGGTTCCGTGTTGGGGGTTCAGTATTGTGGTTCAGTGTTGGGGTTTCAGTGTTGGGGTGCAGTGTTGGGGTTCAGTGATCGGGGGATCAGTGATCGGGGGTTCTGTGTTGGGGGTTTAATGTTGGGGGTCCGTGTTGGGGGTTCAGTGTTGGGGTGTTCAGTGTTGGGTGTTCAGTATTGGGGGTTCAGCGTTGGAGGTTCAGCGTTGGGGGTTCAGCGTTGGGGGTTCAGTGTTGGGGTTCCGTGTTCTGGGTCAGCTGCGGGGGTTCAGTGTTGGGGTTCAGTGTTCGGGAGTTCAGTGTTGGGGGTTCAATGTTGCAGTTTCAGTGTTGGGGTATCAGTTTTGGGAGTTCAATGTTGGGGGTTCAGTGTTGGAGGTCCGTCTTGCGGCTCAGTGTTGGGGTGTTCAGTGTTGGAAGTTCAGTATTGAGGTGTCAGCGTTTGGGGTTCAGTGTTGGGTTTCAGTGGTGGGGGGTTCAGCGTTGGGGGTCAGCGGCGGGGGTTCAGTGTTGTGGTTCAGTGTTGGGGTTCAGTGTTTGGGTGTTCAGTGTTGGGCTTCAATGTTGTGGGTTCAGTGTCTCGGATTCAGTGTTGTGGGCTCAGTGTTGGGGTTCGGTTTTGGGGTTCAGTGGTGGGTGGTTAGTGTTGGGGTTCAGTTTTGGGGACCCGCGTTGGGGGTTCAGTGTTGGGTGTTTCAGCTTTGGGGTTCAGTGGTAGCGTTCAGTGTTGGGGGTTCAGTGCTGGGGGCCAGTGTTGGGGGGTCAGTGTTTGGGAACAGTGTTGGGGGCACAGTGTTGGGGTTCAGATTCGGGGGTTCAGTGTTGGAGTTCAGTGTTCGGGAGTTCAGTGTTGGGCTTCAATGTTGGGGGTTCAGTGTTGGGGAATCAGTGTCGGGGACTCAATGTTTGGGGGTTCATTGTTGGGGCTCAGTGTTAGGGTTCAGTGTTGGGATTCAGTGTTGGCGGTCAGTGTTGGGGCTCGGAGTTGGGGGTTAAGTTTTGGGTTTCAGTGGTGGGCTGTCAGCATTGGGGTTCAGTGTTCCGGGGGTTCAGCGGCGGGTGATTAATTTTGGGGTTCAGTGTTCGGGTTCAGCATTGCGGGTTCAGTGTTGGGGTTCAGTTTTGGGGGATCCGTGTGGGGTTTCAGTGTTGGGGGCTTCAGCTTTGGGGTTTCGTGTTAGCGTTCAGTGTTGGGGGTTCAGTGCTGGGGGCCAGTGTTGGGGATTCAGTGTTAGGGTTCAGTGTTGCCGGTTCAGGGTTGGGGGTTCAGTGTTGGGGGTTCAGTGTTGGTGGTTCAGTGTTGGAGTTCAGTGTTGGGGTGGTCAGTGTTGGAGGCTCAGTGTTGGGGGATTCAGTGTTGGAGGTTCAGTGTTGGGGATCAGTTTTGGGCGTGGTCAGCGTTGGGGGTTCAGTGTTGGGGTGTTCAGTGTTGGGGGTTCAGTGTTGGGGCTGGTCAGTGTTGGTGGTTCAGTGTTGCGGGGTTCAGTGTTGGGGTTCAGTGTTGTGGTTTCAGTGTTGGGGGTTCTGTGTTGGATGATTCGGTGTTGGGCTTCAGTGTTGGGGTTCAATGTTTGGAGTGGTTCAGTGTTGGGGGTGGTCAGTGTTGGGGGTCCAATGCTGTGGGTTCAGTGTTGGGGATTCAGTGTTGGGGTTCAGTGTTGATGGTTCAGTGTTGGGGTTCAATGTTGGGGGTTCAATGTTGGGGGTTCAATGTTGCGGTTTCAATGTTGGGGTATCAGTTTTGGGGGTTCAATGTTGGGGGCTCAGTGTTGGAGGTCCGTCTTGCGGCTCAGTGTTGGGGTGTTCAGTGTTGGGGGTTCAGTATTGAGGTGTCAGCGTTTCTGGTTCAGTATTGGGGTGTTCAGCGTCGGGGGTTCAGTGTTGGGGTTCTATGTTGGGGTCAGCGGCCGGGGTTCAGTGTTGGGGTTCAGTGTCGGGGGTTCAGTGTTGGGGTTCAGTGTTTGGGTGTTCGGTGTTGGGCTTCAATGTTGTGGGTTCAGTGTCGCGGATTGTGTTTTGGGGAGCTCAGTGTTGGGGTCAGTGTTGGGGTTCGGTTTTGGGGTGCAGTGGTGGGTGGGTAGTGTTGGGGTTCAGTTTTGGGGACCCGCGTTGGGGGTTCAGTGTTGGGTGTTTCAGCTTTGGGGTTCAGTGGTAGCGTTCAGTGTTGGGGTTCAGTGCTGGGGGCCAGTATTGGGTGGTCAGTGTTAGGGTTCAGTGGTTCAGTGTTAGGGTTCAGTGTTGTGGGTTCAGTGTTGGGGTTCAGTGTTGGAAGTTCAGTGGGGGGTCGGTTTGGTTGTTCAGTATTGGGGCTAATTGTTGGGGTGTTCATCATTGGGGGTACAATGTTGGAGGTTCAGTGTTGGGGGTCCAGTGTCGGGGTTCAGTGGCGGGGGTCAGTTTGGGGGTTCAGTATTGTGGTTCCGTGTTGGGGGTTCAGTATTGTGGTTCAGTGTTGGGGGTTCAGTGTTGGGGTGCCGTGATCGGGGGTTCAGTGATCGGGGGTTCAGTGTTGGGGGTTTAATGTTGGGGTTTCAGTGTTGGGGTTCCTTTTTGGTGGTCAGTTTTGGAGGTTCAATGTTGGGGGTTCAGTGTTGGAGGTCCGTGTTGGGGGTTCAGTGTTGGGGGTTCAGCTTTGGGGGTTCAGTGTTGCGGGTTCAGGGTTGGGGGTTCAGTGTTGGGGGTTCAGTGTTGGGGGTTCAGTGTTGGAGTTCAGTGTTGGGGTGGTCAGTGTTGGAGGTTCAGTGTTGGGGGATTCAGTGTTGGGGGTTCAGTGTTGGGGATCAGTTTTGGGCGTGGTCAGCGTTGGGGGTTCAGTGTTGGGGTGTTCAGTGCTGGGGGTTCAGTGTTGGGGCTGGTCAGTGTTGGTGGTTCAGTGTTGCGGGGTTCAGTGTTGGGGTTCAGTGTTGTGGTTTCAGTGTTGGGGGTTCAGTGTTGGATGATTCGGTATTGGGGTTCAGTGTCGGGGTTCAGTGTTTGGGGGTTCAGTGTTGAGGGGGCAGTGTTGGGGTTCACCGTTCGGGGTTCTGTATTCGGGATCAGTTTTGGGGCTCAGTTTTGGGGTTCAGAGTTGCGGTTCAGTGTTGGGGTCCAGTGTTGGGGGTTCAGTGTTGGAAGTTCAGTGGGGGTCGGTTTGGGGGTTCAGTATTGGGGCTAATTGTTGGGGTGTTCAGCATTGGGGGTTCAGTGTTGGGGGTACAGTGTTGGGGGTTCAGTGTTGGGGGTTCAGTGGTGGGGGTCAGTTTGGGGGTTCAGTTTTGGGGTTCCGTGTTGGGGGTTCAGTATTGTGGTTCAGTGTTGGGGTTTCAGTGTTGGGGTGCAGTGTTGGGGTTCAGTGATCGGGGGATCAGTGATCGGGGGTTCTGTGTTTGGGGTTTAATGTTGGGGGTCCGTGTTGGGGGTTCAGTGTTGGTGTGTTCAGTGTTGGGTGTTCAGTATTGGGGGTTCAGCGTTGGAGGTTCAGCGTTGGGGGTTCAGCGTTGGGGGTTCAGTGTTGGGGTTCCGTGTTCTGGGTCAGCTGCGGGGGTTCAGTGTTGGGGTTCAGTGTTCGGGAGTTCAGTGTTGGGGGTTCAATGTTGCAGTTTCAGTGTTGGGGTATCAGTTTTGGGAGTTCAATGTTGGGGGTTCAGTGTTGGAGGTCCGTCTTGCGGCTCAGTGTTGGGGTGTTCAGTGTTGGAAGTTCAGTATTGAGGTGTCAGCGTTGGGGTCCAGTGTTGGGTTTCAGTGGTGGGGGGTTCAGCGTTGGGGGTTCAGTGTTGGGGGTCAGCGGCGGGGGTTCAGTGTTGTGGTTCAGTGTTAGGGTTCAGTGTTTGGGTGTTCAGTGTTGGGCTTCAATGTTGTGGGTTCAGTGTCTCGGATTCAGTGTTGTGGGCTCAGTGTTGGGGTTCGGTTTTGGGGTTCAGTTGTGGGTGGTTAGTGTTGGGGTTCAGTTTTGGGGACCCGCGTTGGGGGTTCAGTGTTGGGCGTTTCAGCTTTGGGGTTCAGTGGTAGCGTTCAGTGTTGGGGCTTCAGTGCTGGGGGCCAGTGTTGGGGGGTCAGTGTTTGGGAACAGTGTTGGGGGCACAGTGTTGGGGTTCAGATTCGGGGGTTCAGTGTTGGAGTTCAGTGTTCGGGAGTTCAGTGTTGGGCTTCAATGTTGGGGGTTCAGTGTTGGGGAATCAGTGTCGGGGACTCAATGTTTGGGGGTTCATTGTTGGGGCTCAGTGTTAGGGTTCAGTGTTGGGATTCAGTGTTGGCGGTCAGTGTTGGGGCTCGGAGTTGGGGGTTAAGTTTTGGGTTTCAGTGGTGGGCTGTCAGCATTGGGGTTCAGTGTTCCTGGGGTTCAGCGGCGGGTGATTAATTTTGGGGTTCAGTGTTCGGGTTCAGCATTGCGGGTTCAGTGTTGGGGTTCAGTTTTGGGGGATCCGTGTGGGGTTTCAGTGTTGGGGGGTTCAGCTTTGGGGTTTCGTGTTAGCGTTCAGTGTTGGGGGTTCAGTGCTGGGGGCCAGTGTTGGGGATTCAGTGTTAGGGTTCAGTGTTGCCGGTTCAGGGTTGCGGGTTCAGTGTTGGGGGTTCAGTGTTGGTGGTTCAGTGTTGGAGTTCAGTGTTGGGGTGGTCAGTGTTGGAGGCTCAGTGTTGCGGGGTTCAGTGTTGGGGTTCAGTGTTGTGGTGTCAGTGTTGGGGGTTCTGTGTTGGATGATTCGGTGTTGGGCTTCAGTGTTGGGGTTCAATGTTTGGAGTGGTTCAGTGTTGGGGGTGGTCAGTGTTGGGGGTCCAATGCTGTGGGTTCAGTGTTGGGGATTAAGTGTTGGGGTTCAGTGTTGATGGTTCAGTGTTGGGGTTCAATGTTGGGGGTTCAATGTTGGGGGTTCAGTGTAGGGGGTTCAGTGTTGTGGGTTCAGTGTTGGGGGTTCAATGCTGGGGTTCGGTGTTGGGGGTTCAGTGTTAGGGCTCAGTGTTCAGGGGTTCAGCGTTGGGGGTTCCGTGTAGGGGTTCCGTGTGGGGTTCAGTGTCGGGGTTCAGTGCTGGGGTTCCGTCTTGCGGTTCATTGTTGGGGGGTCAGCGTTGGGGTTCAGTGTAGGGGTTCAGCGTTGGTGGTTCAGTGTAGAGGTTCAGTGTTGGGGGATTCAGTGTTGTGGTTCACCGTTAGGGGTTCTGTGTTGGAGCTCAGTTTTGGGGCTCCGTTTTGGGGTTCAGTGTTGGGTTTCCTGTTTTGGGGGTCAGTTTGGGGTGTCAGTATTGGGGTTCAGAGTTGGGGGTTCAGTATTGTGGTTCAGTGTTGGGGTCAGTGTTGGGGTTCAGTGTTAGGGTTCAGTGTTGTGACCTGTGTTGGCGGTTCATTGTTGGGGGTCCAGTGTTGGGGGTTCAGTGGTGGGGGTCAGTTTGGGGGTTGATTATTGGGGTTCGGTGTTGCGGTTCAGTATTGCGAGTCAGTGTTGGGGTTCAGTGTTGGGGTGTTCTGCGTTGGGGTTTCAGTGTTGGGGGTCAGTGTTGGGGTTCAGTGTTAGGGTTCAGTGTTGTGGTCCTGTGTTGGTGGTTCAGTGATCGGGGGTTCAGGGTTGGGGGTTCAGTGTTGGAGTTCAGTGTTGGGGTGGTCAGTGTTGGAGGTTCAGTGTTGGGGGATTCAGTGTTGGGGGTTCAGTGTTGGGGATCAGTTTTGGGCGTGGTCAGCGTTGGGGGTTCAGTGTTGGGGTGTTCAGTGTTGGTGGTTCAGTGTTGGGGCTGGTCAGTGTTGGTGGTTCAGTGTTGCGGGGTTCAGTGTTGGGGTTCAGTATTGGGGGTTCAGCGTTGGAGGTTCAGTGTTGGGGGTTCAGCGTTTGGGGGTTCAGTGTTGGGGTTCCGTGTTCTGGGTCAGCTGCGGGGGTTCAGTGTTGGGGTTCAGTGTTCGGCGATTCAGTGTTGGGGGTTCAATGTTGCGGTTTCAGTGTTGGGGTATCAGTTTTGGGGGTTCAATGTTGGGGGTTCAGTGTTGGAGGTCCGTCTTGCGGCTCAGTGTTGGTGTGTTCAGTGTTGGGGGTTCAGTATTGAGGTGTCAGCGTTTGGGGTTCAGTGTTGGGTTTCAGTGGTGGGGGGTTCAGCGTTGGGGGTTCAGTGTTGGGGGTCAGCGGCGGGGGTTCAGTGTTAGGGTTCAGTGTCGGGGGTTCAGTGTTGGGCTTCAATGTTGTGGGTTCAGTGTCTCGGATTCAGTGTTGTGGGCTCAGTGTTGGGGTTAGGTTTTGGGGTTCAGTGGTGGGTGGTTAGTGTTGGGGTTCAGTTTTGGGGACCCGCGTTGGGGGTTCAGTGTTGGGTGTTTCAGCTTTGGGGTTCAGTGGTAGCGTTCAGTGTTGGGGGTTCAGTGCTGGGGGCCAGTGTTGGGGGGTCAGTGTTAGGGTTCAGTGGTTCAGTGTTAGTGTTCAGTGTTGTGGGTTCAGTGTTTGGGTTCAGTGTTGGGGGCACAGTGTTGGGGTTCAGAGTCGGTGGTTCAGTGTTGGAGTTCAGTGTTCGGGAGTTCAGTGTTGTGCTTCAATGTTGGGGGCTCAGTGTTGGAGGTCCGTCTTGCGGCTCAGTGTTGGGGTGTTCAGTGTTGGGGGTTCAGTATTGAGGTGTCATCGTTTCGGGTTCAGTGTTGGGGTGTTCAGCGTCGGGGGTTCAGTGTTGGGGTTCTGTGTTGGGGGTCAGCGGCGGGGGTTCAGCGTTGGGGTTCAGTGTCGGGGGTTCAGTGTTGGGGTTCAGTGTTTGGGTGTTCGGTGTTGGGCTTCAATGTTGTGGGTTCAGTGTCGCGGATTGTGTTTTGGGGAGCTCAGTGTTGGGGTCAGTGTTGGGGTTCGGTTTTGGGGTGCAGTGGTGGGTGGGTAGTGTTGGGGTTCAGTTTTGGGGACCCGCGTTGGGGGTTCAGTGTTGGGTGTTTCAGCTTTGGGGTTCAGTGGTAGCGTTCAGTGTTGGGGTTCAGTGCTGGGGGCCAGTATTGGGTGGTCAGTGTTAGGGTTCAGTGGTTCAGTGTTAGGGTTCAGTGTTGTGGGTTCAGTGTTGGGGTTCAGTGTTGGAAGTTCAGTGGGGGGTCGGTTTGGTTGTTCAGTATTGGGGCTAATTGTTGGGGTGTTCATCATTGGGGGTACAATGTTGGGGGTTCAGTGTTGGGGGTCCAGTGTTGGGGTTCAGTGGCGGGGGTCAGTTTGGGGGTTCAGTATTGTGGTTCCGTGTTGGGGGTTCAGTATTGTGGTTCAGTGTTGGGGGTTCAGTGTTGGGGTGCCGTGATCGGGGGTTCAGTGTTGGGGGTTTAATGTTGGGGTTTCAGTGTTGGGGTTCCTTTTTGGTGGTCAGTTTTGGAGGTTCAATGTTGGGGGTTCAGTGTTGGAGGTCCGTGTTGGGGGTTCAGTGTTGGGGTGTTCAGTGTTGGGTGTTCAGTATTGGGGGTTCAGCTTTGGGGGTTCAGTGTTGCGGGTTCAGGGTTGGGGGTTCAGTGTTGGGGGTTCAGTGTTGGGGGTTCAGTGTTGGAGTTCAGTGTTGGAGTGGTCAGTGTTGGAGGTTCAGTGTTGGGGGATTCAGTGTTGGGGGTTCAGTGTTGGGGATCAGTTTTGGGCGTGGTCAGCGTTGGGGGTTCAATGTTGGGGTGTTCAGTGCTGGGGGTTCAGTGTTGGGACTGGTCAGTGTTGGTGGTTCAGTGTTGCGGGGTTCAGTGTTGGGGTTCAGTGATGTGGTTTCAGTGTTGGGGGTTCAGTGTTGGATGATTCGGTATTGGGGTTCAGTGTCAGGGTTCAGTGTTTGGGGGTTCAGTGTTGAGGGGGCAGTGTTGGGATTCACCGTTCGGGGTTCTGTATTCGGGATCAGTTTTGGGGCTCAGTTTTGGGGTTCAGAGTTGCGGTTCAGTGTTGGGGTCCAGTGTTGGGGGTTCAGTGTTGGAAGTTCAGTGGGGGTCGGTTTGGGGGTTCAGTATTGGGGCTAATTGTTGGGGTGTTCAGCATTGGGGGTTCAGTGTTGGGGGTACAGTGTTTGGGGTCCAGTGTTGGGGGTTCAGTGGTGGGGGTCAGTTTGGGGGTTCAGTTTTGGGGTTCCGTGTT